>NC_067402.1:156404719-157004719 GCF_016432865.1 Antechinus flavipes
TAATTGGTGGAGAAACATCATGGTTGAAAGAAGAGGGGTCAAAGCATCAAAGATAAAAGTAGAAGGATGTTGTGGAAGCAATCTACTAATTCTTGTCCCCACATTAATTGGACTATTTACCTACCCCTTTCCAATGGTAACAAAACCATCAGAGTTACATGATTGGCCCAAGAATCTAAGATTCAAGTTCTGCTTTTTTTGGGTGCAACCATATTGACATGGTTCCCTAACTTGGGTCCCCAAGACTATAAAAAGAACCACATACATGGAATCTAGGTCTTTCAGAATTGGTAAATGTCTTAATACCACAAGACTTTAAGACTTTTCATACCTTGCCCTGTTTCTCAGATACATCTCCACATGTTGGTGTGCATGTGTGTGTATGTGTGTCCATCTACCTCAACTACTTTTCGCAATATTTATAATAAACATCCCTTCTACCGTATAGCTAAGTAAATCTCCTTATATTAACTACTAAGTGACCTAAAATGGTTGCATTTCAACAGTGAACTTAGGGTGTCAAACTAAGAGAGTTTAGGCATTTTAAGATGTGACTGGCCAGGGGAAGGACAGTTAATCATAAAAGATAGTCATATTTAATTGTAATTGAGGAGTAAGTTTCTGTTAACAATCAATAGCAGCAACTTCATGGATTACATGAAGGGATAACTCTTTTTGTAACATATATAGTCCATGTAGGAGCACACTAGATGGGATCCATCTATTTGACCCAAATGTGATCACCAGATTCAAGCAACAACATCCTGATATTATTAACTCCAAATCTAGGATTAAGTAAAAATATGTCTTCCCTGAAGAACTAAGCAATTCTAAAAGTATCTGATTCTATTATAGCCCTAAACCTAAAGAATCTTTTTGAGGAAGGAGGGAGAGATTATGACTTTTTAAATGGAATAGATTTATGTCATACTCTAGGTGTATGCTACAGCCATAGTTAACAATTGATAATGCACAAATTATGTATGTAGAAAGGGAAAGATAAGTTCATATTTGAATTGTTTACTCTAAGCCAAATACCAGTTTTTGCTGCTCTTCATCAACTATTAGGTATTAGAAGCATTAAATACACTCTTCTTCCACTGAAAGTGGAACTCCAGGAGTATTTTGAAATGAGTTATAGAAACATAATCACAGATTCCGAATATGAAAAGAATGATAACATTTTCAAATGTTGATAAAATCTAAAAGTCATTAATTGATGATATTTGCTCCTTTAAATTTTATCTTCTTTGTTTTACTCCTGTCAATATCTCATTGGTTGGAGAAATTTTGTAAAAGAGTGGAAATAATACCTATAATAACAAAAGATTCCACAAAGCATTTCACAACTTTAAAGTTTTTATGCCCCAGATATTGTTTGTTTTGTTGTTCATTTTACTATTTCAAGTTATTCTCCCTCTCCCCCTATTTTTCTTTTTTTTTTATAAGACCATGTTTATTGCTTTCCTGTGATAGGAATGCTATAACCTATAAAACTGATGATGTTAAGGTAGCAATACCTGGTTTGAAATAAACATGACAAATTCACAACAACTGTTCTCGTTGCCAAAAGAAAGGTGTATTTAGAGTGTTTGCAGACAAAAATAAGAGATAAAATAAACACATCAGGAGTGGCAAATACGAAAAATAGTTGTAAAAGCTTATAGTTGGCAAGGAAAAGAATTTTAAAGAATCCATTAAAGGGATATACTATGAGGTCTAAGTATGCCACTAAGTAGCACGTTAGATCCGTAGAAGAGTTTAGAAGACTAACCAAAGTTAGAAATGAGTAAAGGAAAAGACTATTAAAGGGAAGGCACTATGAAGGAGAGTAGGATAGTACCTCATAGTGGGCTTACTCTCAAAGAGAATTTAAAATCTTCATCATAAGCAGATCTTTATATAGAGGAAATATAGCCTTGGGAATTTCCTAGGTGCACAGGTATGGAATACACCTGGCAGACCAGATCCAAGACCTGTCAAAAGATATGCCAATCAAGATAGTCTGGGAGAACGTAACTTCTTAACTTATGGTAATAAGACAGTCTGGGAAAGCAAAATTCCCACCAAGTTTGTCTCAAAGATTGTAACTGTCTTTAAAGATGCTAACTAGAGTGGAGATGGGATGGATGGATTAGTAAAAGAACAACTTCACATTAAGAGATCACCTGCTAAAATAGGAAATTTGACTTATTGGTCTATAAGAACTGAAATTGGACTTTTTTTTTAACAAAACAACGTTAAATATAACACAAATACTACCATGTACAATGCATAACCATTTTTCTCTTCCTATCTCTACTGCAGGGTACACCAGCATTGTATCACATGACAAGAAACCTCAAAAACATTTCACATTATCTTTTTCTTTCTAGTATTCTATATATTTGATGATTATAGTTAAATCTCACAAATAATAAAGTAATAGCACTTTATAATTAATTAGGATCTCAAGTACCAACTTGTCTAAACCTCAAAATCCACTTTTAATATAAGCCCTACTGTCATTATGCTAAGAATATTCTGACAGACAAATTCATGATTTGTTTTTCTTCCTTTGGCTGTGTGAGTCTAGGAAGTCAGCTAACATATCTATCTGAGTTCCCTCAAGTATAAAATGGAGATAATAATCGTATTTACCTCCCAAGGTTGCGTGAGGATCAAATAATATGTAAAACACCTAGCACTGTGCCTATCAATAAGCTGGCACTTAATAAAGTGTCTTTCTTTCTTTTTTTCTTTTCTTCCTTTCTTCCTTCCTTTTTTTTTAAATCTTGGGCAGCCTATTGCTTTCCTTTCTGCATGAATTTCCTTCCTACTCTGTCATTGATCTTTGATATCTTTTCTTCAGTGATTTTTCTTCTGTTATTTTCATTTTATATGCTGTCTCTTCCAAGTATGTTTAGACTTTAATCATTATTTTTATTGATTGAAATACTCCTCCTCAATGGAATTCCAATCACTTCTTGAGCAGATTGAGTCAGAAAGTCTATCTAATCCTTTTGAAATTATTACCTATCTATCTCTACATATATATATATATGTACATATATATGTATATACATATATATAGAGACAACTTTTGCATTTATGATTAAGCCTGGCCTTGTTGCTTGCTGATCTGAGTTTTCAACTATATTACTGGAATTTATTTATTATATTCTGTTTTCCTAAAATTATTTATGACTGTTTTATGTCCTTTACTAATGTTTTCTATATAATACAAATACATCTTTTAAAAAATAGTAACCCAGGCAAGCAATCTTTAAAGGTATCAGATATAGTGTTCAGACCTTTATCAAGTGATGCCCATGTGTATTAAACTGTTTTTATTTTTTGTTGAAATTTTCATTATGATATATTAAGTCCTTTCATTAAGTAGCTCTTTCCCAAATATGAATAAATATTAATGCTTTGAATATAAATTATCACAATTTAATTAAACAAATATCAAGTACTTATTATATTCTAATCACTGGGGATATAAAGACTTTAAACTTTAAAAATCTTCTAAATTTATTTGTTTAAAATAGACAATCCAACCCATCAAATTGTATACCACAGTTCCTAAACTTAAAGCTGGCCTGGGAATAACAAAATATTCTTAAAGTCAGAATAAGAATATTGTCAGTTATACATCATCTTCAATCAAAATTAATTGTTAACTTACTTGATTTATTTTACTTTCTTTTCAGTATCATCTTATCAATGTACAAATACCAATTTAAAATATTCAATAATTAAACAATTTTTCAATATTATTTTTTAGCATTAATATTGAAAACAAATCATTTTAATGTTAAACATTAAAATAATGTTTTGAACTTGATACTTTTCTTGTTTCTATTCTCTTAAAATTCTATAAAAGAAACATTTCCATTGAAATATAAATTGAATAAGAAACATTCAGAGAAAGACTAGAGGTTTACTATCATTACTTAGATTATGCTGTTTATATTTTGTGTCGTCTACAAAGATACTGACATCTCGTAATACTATTCTTCAGTTAAAAAGTGAAAAGCTCCTAGGGAAGAAAAGCTTCTCACCCAATTTAATTCTTTTAAGAGTTTATTCCCTTGGGCCAAATAATCAAGTGGAGCACCTGTGGTGCAAGTGTTAAAGAAATATCAAGCAAAAGCAAACCACAGCTGTGTGCACAATCATTGAAGTGTGCCCAATGCACAATGGCACATTAGGTAGGCATTGATCTCTGCCAGTTTATGAGGTCTCTTACAGAATTAAGCAGACTTTTCCAAGGAAACCCATGGAGCAGAAATTGCTACTTCTAAGCTAATCCATTTTCAAATTACCATCCAATTGTGACTGATGACCTCACTACAAATCCGCTTATCTACTTCTAACCATTCAATAATGAAAGGGAAATCAATCTTTACTTCCTTTTATTTCCAATTCTTAAAAAAAAATGCTTCAAACATGCACATAACAACCCACCAATATCATTGTCTCTTGCTTTTCTTAGCCACCTTTTATACCACTGCAGTTGTGAGATAAGAATGATAGATGCTAAGTGCCATCTATTGTGTGTGTGTGTGTGTGTGTGTGTGTGTGTGTGTGTGTGTGTGTGTGTGTATTAGGAAAATAAAGCAAAGAAGCAGAAAATGTGTTTTATTTGATACTAGTCTCAACAAAAAAATTTAAGAAATACTTGATATATCAGGGATAATCCATTTTGTGAACTATGGATCTTTACTCAGAACTGATGTTATCTACTAAATCTTTAGTCACTACAAAATGAAAGTATCTCAGGGAAGTTGTTACCTGAGGTGCATTAACAGAAATTTGAAATATATGAGTGAGAACAAATTATTTAAGTTCCTTTAGAAATAGTTCCTGTAACATCATATTGGAAGTAATAGAAAATGCTCCTTCTTTTATCTTGCTTGGAAAACTTTCCAATTAAAAAGTGTAGGTGATAAGAAGGTGCTAAAATAGTAATAAAATTAATTGTATTTTATGCTCTGAATAATATCTAAATATAAAAATAAAAATTTTATTTTTAACATGCTTTGAACAGAGGAATCTGTTTTGCATTAATGTTATAAGAAGTTATAATTTGTTGTCATTCCAAAGTCGAGCTTAATATATCTTAGAAAATATTTTTAGTGAACGTCATCCTGGTTATTTATGCTGAGAAAAAGTTCAAGACATAGTACTTCCTCAGAGCTTTCCAGGGAGCAAAGTTAAATGATATTTAAACTTTTAAATACACACATACCCGCCTCACATACTCATACACACACATAAATACACTTCCATATAAACACACATATATACATATGTACACAGTCAAAATGATGTTCATCTAAATTTTAAAAATTTGAAGTAATGGACATTTTGAAAGTAATATGTGGAAAAAATTAGCATTATCAGTGTATCGCTGAACTGATTGCAAAATACTTGATACTGGCAGAGTGATGGATGAGATGGAGAAATAATTATTTCCATGTCTATAAATTAAATCACACATTTTCCAATGATTCCAACTTAGATGTAATCAAAACTCAAACATCTGGACCCATCATTGCTGTGAAACATCACAATAATGATATTAATCATATTGGTCTGTACAGTATGTTGAAATCTTTATAAATTCAGAGCCAGCCTAGTAGTGTCTCAGTTACTTTCAAAGAGTTGGTTTCTTCTGAACATATATAATGTACAGAAAGAAATAAACAAAAGGTTTTCTGAACATTAATCAACTCTAATTCTTTAGCCCAATTTTTTGAACTAAAGAGTCAGGGGCATTGATGTTGAGAAGTATAGAGATATGATGTTATGGATTGGAAGAATGCCTTGATCATTCATATTAAATTAAAAACTCCATTAGGCCCCAAACTATGTCTTAACCCTTTTTTGTATTTCTAGAAACTACCATTCAACCTTATACATAGTAGACTCTTAGTGAAATATCACTGAATTTAATTAAAATATTTTGATATTATTGCAAACTCCTCAATATTATTTTATTTTATTTTTGTTTCATTTTAAAAATTAAAATTTTACTTATAGGTTATTTTATGGGACCTAAATTTTCCAGTACATCCCTCCAATCTTTCCCTCATAGACAGCAATTTCTTAAAAATATACTAATATTTAAAACATAGCAAAAAACACATTGAAAATATTTGACAACATTCATAATATTCTTCAACCAAAGACTCAAACTTATGCAAAGAAGAAAAGTTAATTTTTACGTCTCTTCTTTGGAGACTAATTTGGTCATAATTTCTCAGTATTTAACTTCAGTTACTTTATTATTTATTTCATTTACTTTGTTGTCATTGTATATCTTGCTTTTCTGATTCTTCTGACTCACTTAAATCCATTTCCCTCTATATTTCTCAATCCATTCATCAACACAGTTTTAATACAAAATAAACAAGCACTACATCAAGTTTGTTTAGATATGTCCTAATTGATGGGTAGCTACTTTGGTTTCCAATTGTGTGCTTCTGGGTTACAAAATACTTTGTTACGTATGAGACATTTTTTAAAATCACCAACTTCCATGGATTCTAGACCTCACAGTCACATCTCTGGGTCAAAGGATCTTCATATTTATTTTCTTCACATATTTCCACATTGCTGTCTAGAATGGCTGGACCAAGTCATAGCATATTTAATAGTCTACTTGTAATATAATTAGTACTCTTTGAAAATGAAGTGTTAAAAATACAATTTTGCTAGTTCCACCTTATATTTAAAATTCCTCCAATGATTTACCTATTCTATTATCTTTGTCCAAAATTTCTTTATGTGAAATGACACCCAAGAGTAGCTTTGATTTGCATTATTTATTAGTAGCAATTTGGAGCATTTTTTAATATGGTTGTTACCAGCCTGCAATTCTTTTAAGAATTATTGTTTATGTCCTTGAATGTCTTTCATTTAGGGAACATTTTTTAAATAACATTTTTCTGTAAGTTACTTAGTTTTTTTTTTAAATAAAATCTTGTTATCAGTGGTAAATAATAATTTCCCCCTATTCCATGCTTCCCTTCTTAGTCTAGTTACATTAACTTTGTTTAAGATTTTTCTTTTTTGCTGTTTTCTGCAATCAGTTCTTTTGTAATGATTTCAAATTTCAAATTTAGGTCCCATAAAATTTAGGACTTCAACCTGATTTTTTTATTTCAATAAATACTTGGTCCGATCTATAAAAATCTATTTTAAATGAAAAAAGCAAAGATATTTACGATATCAGATAATTACAAAAGCAATTTCAGTTGTACCATACAACTTGAAATATTTTAAGTAAGATTATAGATTCTTAAAAAAAAAAAAAAAAAAAAGGAATGTTGCTGATAAGTCTGTTCTCTCTCTTTGGTCCATACAGAGCCCAGAACAAAACTTTATATGTAGACTCTTCTAATGCTTATCATTTGACTGATATTTATTATCTTTGCTCTAAACTAACTCTAAGACCAAATCAATGAGAGGGCATTAAAACCAACAATAATACTTTCCTCACCAGATTTTGGGAATATGTATTCCCTGATATCCTGGGGAAAATCAGGCATTTGTTCTTGAATGTAAATTTTTCTTATTTTCCTTACTTTGAATATCTGTCTCATGTTCATTCCATACAAACTTGGCAATTCAGCACTATGTGGAATTTCAACTAACACATTTCAGATGTGCATGATCTCAGTCTGTGGAAGATGAAAGGGAAAAATTTAGAAGTTACCTCTATCCTACTTAAGAGTCTAGACTACACTACAATATTACTGCAAGACAATGATTTCTTGCTTCCAAATACACATCCATCATAAAGTACTATGAGGATGGTTTTATATTCAAATGGATGATACTTGGTCAATTATTTTTGTTTGAAGGATATTCTTTCACTAGCCATACAACACCATGTTTACTCCCCAAATTAAATGCTACAATGGATCCATTATTGGATTTAACATTTATATAAAATAATATATTGTGATTCCATGATTTATCTATAATGGCTTAAAAACAAATAAAATTAATAAGCATGCATCTAATAAGATGCAATCTTACATACAAGGAATAACATTTTCTTCCCCAGCTTTCTGTACCAGTGTATATGGCTACAATTTAAACTTCAATTCAATTGCTGATCTAAAGGTCAAGATCTCCATTATCTTCCCAAGCATATGTGAACCTATTATATTGTCCAAGCAGTAGTTGACTGTAAGGTTTGCACAAATTTAAAACATGGTAGTTATTATCATTATATAATCAGAAAGCAAATGTGTGTATCTAGTCTTAAGCTGAGGGAATGTTCTTGAGTTCTGACCTCCATTCCTCACTTTAGGAGAATCGTGGTTGCTTCCAGGGCAAAATGATTTTAATAGCTAGCAAAAACATTGTTCTCTTTAGGTTGAGATTAATAATTTAGGCCAGATTGCTCATGTTCTTGGAGGGTTGAATAATTTAATCCAAGTGCTTAAGGAATGTAAAATGGCGACTATTTGGGGTACTTTGGTATCTTTGTATGAGTATAGGTAAATTCTTTGGAGAAACAGTTATTCCACTTCTGAGAAGTAGGAAGTATAAGAGGGACTAGGTATTTCTTTATGCTGTCAATTTCTATATGGAAAAAAAATATTTGTACCAAAAAACTGAGAGATGAATGGTTCAATGGAAGCTCAAGAAGAGGAAATTTTTGTTTCCCTATTGTTGTTGTTCAGTCATGTTGGTTACTTCATGACATCTGTATGTTTTATTTATTTATTTATTTTGCAAACATACTGAAGTGATTTGTCGGTTTCTTCTCCAAGAA
This sequence comes from Antechinus flavipes, assembly GCF_016432865.1. NCBI lineage: Eukaryota > Metazoa > Chordata > Mammalia > Dasyuromorphia > Dasyuridae > Antechinus > Antechinus flavipes. Next base: position 156,413,499 of record NC_067402.1, read on the forward strand.
TTTGGGTAAACAGAGGTTATATAATTTGGAAAGGGTCATACAGTTAGTAAGTATCTGAGGCTGAATTTAAAGTTAGGTCTTCCTGACTTAGGCCCAATGCTCTATCCACTGAATTACCTACCTGCCCCTCTATGTTCTGATAATAAACCTATGAGCCTGGCAGGAAATAGTTGTAATATGGTGCTAGTTTAATAGACAAATAGATTGTCATTACCAGTTCAGAGCAATAAGGGAAAATCTTAAATATCATGATTAACAAAGAAGGGACATCAGCTAGGAAAATATATTACCAATTTAGCAGCACTGAGGAGTTAAGAATGTATCATTTTGAACTGAAAGGGAACTTTGACAGCATTGAGACCAATCCTTTTAAAGAAGGGAAAACATAGCTCTGAGGCTAATTCACTTGCTATGTATGAGAGAACTACCACTGGAATGTAGATCTTCTGACACTAGATCCATTGTTTTTCCTATTACACCATGATGCTTTCATATTACAGGAAGCTGTGATTATGTAATGATAACTGTGTAATTGATCCCAGCAGACTAGTGGGAGTCTTCCACCTTAGTATGAGATTCTAGGCATTGACATTATTATAGTTGTCTTTGGGAAATTTTTAGTCATAGTTTGGAAAGTTATCATTGTTTTAAGTTTTCTTTCTTTGCTCTCTTCTCTTTCCCATTCAATTTTAATTAAAAAATGAAAAAGCTAATGCTAACCTGTTAGGCTGCTCAGTAGAAAGTTTCTACAAATTTTGGGGTAGCACCTCAAGATAAATAAAAGATGAACCACCAATTCTGTCTTTTACCATCAAATATATTTCAAACCATTCCTATCACAAGTGCCACACATATAATGCAGACACAAGTTAAGTTTTGTTTTTGCTTGACATAATACAAATCCAAAAGGAGCACTGATATTACAGATTTAATTCTGATTATTTAATGTCATTCAGTCACTGGTTAAAAATTATTAAGCATCCACTAAGTACAATTCTATCTAAGAGTTAGTAACTTAAAGACAAAACAAAGTGAAACAAAACAAAAATAGTCACTGTCCTCTAGGTATTTCACAGTCAATCTGAATCATATCAAAGGTAAAATTTCCAAGACAGAATTCTTAGTCATTAAGGGGATAGCTAGGTAGTATAGTGGATAGAGCACAAGCTGGTAGTCAAGAATATTGGAATTCAAATCGTGCAAACATTCTAAGCATGTATCTCTGTTAACCTCAGTTCCTCATCTATAAAACGTGGACACACTGAAAAAGGAAATGCTATATTTGTCAAGTAAACCACAGAGTGACCATAAATCATGACTGAATTATTGAACACAGTACTATTTATTGAAATTAAGCATTAAATTAAACATCTCTATATCTTTGAGTGATTATATAAGGTCATCTCTGTTTTTGTTCTAGAGATAGAGAAGTTATAGAGAATGAGTAGCAAAATTTGAAAGCACTAACATATTTTGTATTAGCAAAACAAAAGATAAAAAAGGTTTTCAATATATTTGTCCCTTACTGACACAAAATAACAATGGTTAAATGCAACACTCAAAAAACCCACTGAAATATGCCTATTAGAAGTAAAAAAAAAATAATAAAAGAACTAACACTCTCATCGTAGATAAAAATCACTCCAGAAAGAATGATTTTTCCAGTTGGTCAACATGAGGATATTAATCTGCCTTCTGGACACAGTTTCCGTGACTTCAAATGTAGGAAAAGGAGTCCACTGAAGCATACCACAATACCAATTTTAATCAAGGAAATTATGAAAACGGATATAAGTTTGGGTTGTGCATACTAGTGTACAAAAAACCTTATTGTTTCTCATATCAGGCCCTAGTTAAGTGCAGATGGAGATAATTGAAACACATCTTAAGACATCATGTTAATAATTCAATGAGACAAACTCCTGTTATTATATATGTTATGGTATACAAAGTAGTGAAATAAAAGGGCAAGTCTTGTAAGATACATATCTCTAATACAATTCTTCAAAAGAAATCAGAATTTGAGGACTACTGTATCAAGAAAAAAGATTAAAGAAAGCAAAGGCCCAGCACAATATACACAAACATTTCAGTTAGAATCTACATAGCCCTTTAAGGTTTGAAAAGTGTTTTACATATACTATGTCATTTAGTTTCCCTAACAACTATATGAGGTAAGTGTTATAATTATCTCCATTTTATAGATGAGGAAACTAAGGTTGATGGAGGTTAGAGACTTGCCCAATTATTTGTCTGAAACAGGATCTGAACTTGAGTTTCCCAATACCATGTCTAGGTCTAAACATCATCTACAAGCCTCATACAGAGATAACAGTAAACAGTAATGATATTCAGGTCAAATACAAAAATTATGTTATTACCCAATAATGGGAGTTAAATTACACTTTTTTGTTAATAAAAAAGTAAATGACAAGTGTTTAGTGGGATATGCTATACCTGTTCTTTTAGGTAATTTCATTCAGCTTCAAGAGAAATGTACTTTGTGATAGTATTACATATATATCATTGTATCTTCTATGTCAAAAGATAGCTTCAACTCATTTCTATAGAAAAACTGCTGAAAATAAACTCAGAAAAATGTAAATTCAACATTGGCCAGAAAACTTCATGTTGCAAATGAATTTAATATCCCTTTTCCATGGGTGGGAGTGGAAATTAAAATAGAACTACTTTGTGATATTTTGAAGCCCAAACCAAAATCAAATTTTCTCTTTGATATGGTCCTTGGAAACGTATATGGGTATTCTTTCCCCAGAAATACTTTGTCATAACTTACAGAGGTATTGACAAGGCAAGGGAAAAAATCTGCAGAAAACTTCTCATAGAAGAATCATAGGTAATAGCAGAAAACAGGAAATTCTATTATAAAATCACTAAATACAAATCTTCCAATTAACAAAAAGCAACAAAAACATAAGATTGTATATGAAATCACAAACTTTTGTTCTCGTCTTACCTCTTCAGTCTAACTTCTAGTCCATTATTCAACTGAAACTGCTCTTCTAGAAGTCATTAACAATTTTGAATTGCCAAAACTAAGAGCTTTTTTTTTTTTTCCATCCTCATTCTTCTTAACCTTTCTGCAGCCTTGGATAATGTTGATCACTTTCTTCCTCATGCTTGTACCCATTTAGATTTCTTTTACTCCACTCCTTGTTTTCATCATACTTATCTGACCATCCTTTCTCACTCTTTTGCTGGATATCCATCCAATTTATGCAAACTAATTATGAGAGTCCCACAAAGTTTTGCCCTTTTCCTTCTATCCTCCCCCTCTATGCTATTTTACTTAGGTGATCTGAATTCCCATGGATTCAATTATCATCTCTATGCTGATGATTCTCAGACCTACTTAGCCAAGCCAAACCTAGTCTCAGATCTCCAACTGCTTATTGTACATCTTGAACTGGATGCCCTGCAGACATGTTAAATTTAACATGCCAAAAAACAAACTCATTCTCTTGCCCACAAAATTATCTGTTATTTTTCCTTAACGCTGTGAGTTTTCCACCATCCTCCCAATCACCCAGGTTCACAGTCTCAGTATTATCTATTACTTTGCATTATCTCTTACCCCTTATATGCAATCCAGTGCCAACGTCTATCATTTTTTCCTTTGGAACATCCCTTAAATATGTTTTTCTCTCTTCTGACACTGTAACTATCTTGGTGTAGGCCTTTATCAACTCACATCAAGACTACTGCTAAAGTCTGATGGTTATTCTATCTGCCACAAATCTCACCCCACTGCAGTCCATCCACGTGCCAAAGTGATTTCCATAAAGCATAAATCTGACCATGTCACTCACCCTACATGATAAACTTTAATGGCTCAAGAAGCAAATATAAAAGTGCTCTTTATATTATAAACTTTTTACAACGAGTCCTAGAAAGCCCACTTTTCTAATATTCTGGAATGCCTTTTTCTCTTCATTTCTACTTTCTTCAGTCTTCCTTCTTTAACATTCTTCTTCCTCCCTTATAACTTATTTTTAAACCACTATTTTATTTGTTTTCTTACACATTAAGTTGTGAGTTTTTTGGAGGCAGAGACTGTCTTATATCTTTATTTGTATCCCAGGCACATTGCACAGTTCTTAGAATTCATTAACATTAGAAATTATGGTATTAAATTTAATAGAAGTAGCAAAATTATCCATTTTGTACCTCTTTCTGAAATTATTTTACACATTTTCAAGTATTTTATTAAAGATTTTTTTTTTGTAATTTTGTAAATCCACAATTTTTTTGTGAATTTCTAAAATCTTCCCACAAACTCAACCTTTCCTAAGCCTCCCTTTCTCTGATAAAATGTAGAAGGCATCATTCATTATTATGCTGCTTTTTGGTTATTATTCTCATCTGTATTGTCTTTTTTTATTATGTTGATGGTATTTAAAACAACATTTGTCAATAAAAAAGAAAATACTTTAAAAAAATGCTTGATCCAGGGCTCTTTATTATTCCTCATTGTCAATTTAATAATTTTTGCAGCTTATTCTAAGTATCCTAGAATGACAGAATTATGTCATCTCAGAGACATAAAGGAATAAGAAAGTGATTTGATCCAAAGAATCTTAACAGAAAAAGTCCTTATATAAAATACCAGATACCTGAACATCCAACCTATGGTTGGCATCTCTAGTCACTAGAAAATCACTACCTCCAATGGATACATTTTATAAATATCAAGTTGAAACCTGCTTTTGTAATTTTTAGTAATTACTCCTGATTCTAATTTCTGGGGATATATTAAGAATAATCAACAAAACTGCACTTGAAAGTACTTGAAGACAGCTATAATCCACCCTCATCCAAAGTCTTTTATTTACCAGGCCAAACATCCCAGATTCCTTCAAGTGATCCTCATCATGATGGCATGATTTCCACTTCCCTCACCATGCTATCCTCCATCCTTTGGATAAGTGACAATTTATCAATGTCATTGTTAAAATATGATGCCCAAAACAGGGTGGAAAAAGTACTCCAGATGTCATCTGATCAAGGCAGATTAGACAAGGATTTTCAACACCCTATCTTTAGCCCTCTGCTCTTTTAATGAAAACCTAAAATAAACTATTTCTTTCATGCTAAAATTGTTGTCATTCTGAATACTGTTTTTATTAATAAAACACATGATTAGTAGATTTTGATAGCTGTATTTTACTGTTTAGTTATTGTGTACCTACAGATCATTAGAATTATAAAGTCATTTTCACATAGACTGCTCATTCTCCAGGTTTCCTCTATCCTGTATTTGAACTGTTTATTTTTTCATTTAAATCTGTGTAGATCTTTATATTTAACCTCCATTAAATTTTATTTTATTAATTATAACTCCTCATTCTAGTTTTTCAAGATTTTTAAAATTATAATCATCATCCAACATGTCAACTTTTTAAAGTTAACATAGCTTTCAAGCTGCAAAACACCTTCAGCTATGATTTATTTTTTAAGTTTCAATGTTTCCATTCAAGTCATTCATTAAAAAAAAATACCTCCAGAGAACTTGCTTTACCTCAGGTTGACAAAGAATCGTTCCTTTCCCTATCCCATTTTGTACCCAGTCATTTATTATGTTTTAGTCTGCCTAACTTCAATCACTTGGTTCCCATATTTAAAATCCCACAAAATTCCTAAGAATATTATTAGAGATTTTGGAGAAAAAGATTTTCAAATGTCATATAAAGTTAGCACTATAATGTTAGATTAACTCACAATGGCTTACACTATAACCAATTTATTCTATTCGCAACATGTAAATGATTTTGATCTCTATCATATCTCTTTATTTTGAAAATATTTTTGTTCCATGTAAATTGAAGGTTATGGTTATTTGGAAAAGTGATATCTCTTTTAAATTTTAAGTTGTTGTTGTTTCAATAAATAAATTTTATGACTGGTAATAGTAACAATTTGGCTTGTCTGAACTTATGTGCTAGGTATTATGCCAGGTACAGGATCTTCAAATTTATTTTGTTTACTTTGAAGAGCTGATAACAGATTTAGGGCTAAGCAAGAATGTAATTATTTTAAACTGTCTCTCTAAAAAGATCATATTTTAAATCAATTGTTCTTGACAGGATTATGTTTATGGAGAATAAATTTCCATATAGATACTGAATACACAGTTTCTCACCATCCCTGCTTCTATTTTAGATATCATCATAAATAGCATACCAATTCATTATTAAATCACGAGTAAAAAACTGAGACAAAAGCATCATCATCATTGCCTGCTTTTGGTACATACTTAAAGAGTTTTCTTTTCCTTCTATTTTTAATTCATCTTTGTAGATCTTGAAGTCCTTAGGCAAAATTTTATGTTATTGGCCTTTTCTCTGAATAAGGATCTGTTTTTTTTTCTGTTTATTTAGCATCATAATACATGGTTTTATGGGTTTTTTTTACAACATAAAAATTAGTTATAAGTTAAAAGATATAGTATATATCTAATGCTAGATACACACGTAAATTCAAGAGCAAAGTAATTTGATGTAATTGGATAAAGTTAAAAATGATTTTGGCCTTTGTTTATATTATATCACATTTATTGTCTCTTCAAAGCCTTGCCTTTATGCTCTTATGCTATCAAAAGTAGTCTGACTCTACCAAGCACACATCTTAATTTAAAGATGCCTTATTTGATTAGTTACTAAAATTCTTCAATCATTTCATATTAGTTTCTATCAATTACTATCTTAGAGCAAAGAATTTATTTATAACTTTTAGTCAAATTGGTTAAATGGCTGGATATATAAAGATTTACATTGACTCCTCTTTGCAAATCCCCAGTTCCTCATAAGATACCATGAGATACCATGAGAAACATCCTAAAATTTATTTATTCTAATAATACAAATGCCCTGAACACTGGTTGCTAGTGGTATGAAATACTAGAATATTGTTAGATGGAGAAGAAGCTACATTAATAGTATTTGCGAGGAATTACTTTGGGTTGTGCTTTAATTATTGAAACAGTTTAATTTTAATAAATTTTCATTTTGTACTTAAGGATGTTTATGAGTACTTTTCTCCCAAACCACAATATTAAAGAGATATCTTATAAATGTATCATAATACTCTCTCAAATCTAAAATTTTTATGCAGTGTGAATTATGAAATTGCTGAAATAAAAGATCTTATGATAGAGTTAGTATTCAAAAACTTTCAAGAATACAAAATGCTACATTTCCAAACTCTGTCTTTTATTCGCAGCAAATAGAAGTAAAATCTCTATATTTGAATCTTAAACAACAGGATGATTTATATTGTACTTTCCAATATGATCTAAAGTGGCCATTTTGAGAGCATATGTTGTGGTCTTTCAGTGGAAGATATAGTTTATTGCTTACCTGTAGTTTTTGGCAGGAGATGTATTGTCTATGTTGTACAGTTCAAAGAGGATCTCATCTTATTACTAGAAAAAAAATGATATATTGTAAATTAGAAAAACAAATGAGGGATTATCAGACTTTCAAAAAGAAATAGTTTTGGTTTTTCAAGCTTTTCTTGGGTGACATTATTGGAAAAATCATTGCAATAGGCTGTTACCAGAAATCAAAAAGAGTAAAAGGTTAATATAAATTCATAAGTAAAATAATTATAATATAATATAATTATAATATAAATTTTATTTTTATTGTTATTCTTTCTGTTCATATTATTGTAGTCACTGTACATAACTATTTTCTTTGTTCTATCTATTTCACTTTTCAACAGTTCATAATTTTTCCCATGTTTCTCTGCCTTCTTCATATTAATCATTTCTTACAACATATAATGTTCTATTAAATACCATAATTTGTTGAGCCATTCCCCATTCCTTAATTAATGAATGCTAATTTTGTTTCCAATTATTTGCTAATAGAAAAAAGTTCACCTACAAACAATTTGAGTTTTGTGGAAATTTTATTTCCAACTTTGACTTTCTTGGAACACTTATCACCAATGTGGTTTTTGGGTCAAAGGGCAAGGACATTTCAGATATTGTCTTTGCATAATTTAAAATTATTTTTTAAAATTGTTGAATAAATTCAGAGGCCCACTTACAGCTATTAGTGAGAAGTGGTTCAACAATTTTTAAGTGCTTAGGAACTATATGTTAGGAACTATACAAAGAGCTGGTAATACCTACCTCCAACCACTCCGATATTGACTATTCTCATCTTTTATTATTTTTGGTCAATTTTTTGAGTATAAAATGAAAATTCAGAGTTATTTAGATTTGAAAATCTCATCATTAATATTTTGAAATAAGCTTTCATATGGTTGGTTATAGTTTGCAACTGTTATTTTGAAACTTTTGTTCATATCAACCAATAAGACATTTATTATGTATTTATGATATACCAGGTACTATACTTAATCCTGGAAATATAAAGGAAAAACAGAAGACAATATAGCTATTAATTTTTTATCCATTGGGGAGTAACTCTTAGTCCTCTGTGTTCACAGTAGCTCCTAATGGATATCTTGGATATCTGGGATCAGAGATATTTGATAAAAAATCCTTCTCCTAATTTCAATGGACAAATTGACAGCTTCTCTTTTTACCCTAGATATTTTGGTGTTTTCATGAAAAAAAGACTTTATTTCATCTATCATGTCACAATGTAAGTGAATTATAATAGTGAAAATTGTGTTGAAACATATATTCTGAATTGTGTTTCAATGACTAATCAGGGAAATTTATTAAATTTCCCACATGTATGCATGTCTGGATTCTATGTGCTTTGTATGTCCTTCATGTAACACAGCTATATCCTCTGATCAGTATTTTATCATAAATATTTAAAATAGTTTTGTCAAGGGTTATCCAAGGAAAATACCATCATGAGGGGAAAAAAAACTCAAGATGTTTCTAAGAATCCAATTTATACACCATTATTTCATGTCAGAATTTTTATTCCAAGACAGCAAAACTTAGGAGTGAAAGATGCTTTTACAGTTTCATGGTTATTTCTAATAGCAGATTTTTTTCCCTGTATTATTTGGTGATATTACTTTAATAGTTATAAATTGATGTTCTTTTCTGCCCTTATATCATGTCTGGAAAACTATCATTAGTGGAAGGTAGGAAAACCTAGTAGAACTTTTGAAAAACTCAGTATTGTCAGCATTGAAAAAAAATACTCTATCTGGTTTGACTTGGCACTTCTTCCTGATGCAATATTTTTATCAAGAAAATGGAATAATTCTTAAAGAATACAAATAAAAAATATTTTGGAGTCATATAGCTAGAGTGAAAGACATATAATACCTGTTAAATGTGGTAATTTTCTCTATTTTAATAGTTTCTTATCAAATCCAAAACTGACATATATATATGCATAGACAACTGCTTCTCTGCAACAACTTTCTATTGTTATCTCCCTGGATTTCTATAACTTCTTCACTTTTCTTATATTTTCAGCCTATATTCATCACCTTTGCTTAGGGTTTTACTGTGTATCACTAGAGGGGAAGGTTTCCATGGCAACTGAATGAGACCCTCAGGCAAATCCCCAATGACTCTGGGCAGCACTTCCAAACACAGTTTAAAGGTCCAATTGATGTCCAACAAGAGTGCAGATGATGAAACACAGATGAGTGGAAAACTTCTTTCATTCTGTACTCTCACATCTATTAGAGTCAATTATTCTTGATATTAGAGAAATATAAATAGACTAAGTAATGAAATCCAAAAATAATCATAAACCATCATTTTAACCAAGAGTTTTTTTTCAATTTACTCCCCCAATATACATTTTATCAAAACTACTAGCCAGTGACAAAAATTGACAGGATGGACCACCTCTTGTTTACTAATATGAAAGTGCTGATAGAGAATTGACTCTCTCCTAAAAAATTATGATAGAAAATCAAAGGTGCCTAAAAAAAAAGCCAAGCTAAGTCTCTAAAAACATTCAAAGTAGATTTTTTTTTCCATATTTAAAAATTAGGTTGAGCTGTTCAGAGGAAGGAATTCTAGATGTGAAGTAAAAGGATTTCAGTTCAGTATAAGCTCCATCACTTACAATCTTTGGTAAGTTATTTAGATACTCTGAGTCTCAGCTTCCTCATCTATCAAATGAAGATATTCATCTAGATCACCTCTAAGGCCTTTTCTACCTTTCATTCAAATATTCTTAATCGTGAAAAACTCTTAGAAGTTTCTGTACAGTATTCCTATATTTGTCATTTTAATTTTTTAAAAGAAAATGAATGAATGTTAAAACATTTATATATATATATATATATATATATATATGTATATATATATATATATATGTATAATTTTCAGTTATTTGCTATTTGTCAAGGATGGTTCTAAGCTTGATGGATACAAAATCTAAGTTATGGATACAAAAGAAAAAGCAATTCCTGTCTTTGAGGAGCTTATATTTTGATAGGGGAAACAACACATGCAAGGGAACAGTAACTAGAAAAGAATACTTTGGTCCAAAAAGCGGGGCCACAGGAGCCCATCCTGGAATAATGGCTGAGTTGAATTGAACCAAGATTAATGATATTAGAGTTTGAAAAAGCAGAGGATAAAGAAAACTACAGGTGTGGTAATAAGACAGGTTAATAAGCATCTAGCCAAAAATATTGTTGCTTTGATCACAGTATCAAATTTATTATACAATGATAATATCAGATCTATTTCATTGAATATAGACATTAAGAAGCAAAACAGTAGAACATGGCAATTGTTTGTTACACTATATTAGCAGAATATTTACTCTAATTGATAAGATAATATAATATATGCAATGTCATCATCACAAAATATGATACAGAATATCCAGAAATGGTAATTATTCCACTTAAAGGGTCAAGCTATAGTACATTAGCACGCTAAATGTAAAGATCTCCCATTATATTCTAAAATTCACACCAAAAAAAAATCTCACCTGATACAATTGTCTTCCTCATTGGGTTTAATCAAACTCAATACATAATCTGTTTTTGTATTCTCTTTCAAAGTCTCTGTGATCCTTTGATTACAGTTATGGAAAATATTAAATATTTTCTTTTTGTTATAATCCACAAATTACAATGGGAATATACAGAAATAATTTTTAAATGATTACAAAGTAAGTGCAAGAGTAAGTAAAAGATCAATAAAAAAGTAATTCCATTCAAAAAGTATTTGCCATATATGCAATTTCTTCTAAATAACATAATGAAAAAGAAATATACTCAATAAGAAAAATAGAGGCAAGAACTGCCCACCCTATCATGTTTATTATTGTTGTAGTTGTCTATTAGTACCAGAGCTAAACAGTTATTTGAGGTTTACAGATAAATGCCATGCAAAGCATAAGTGGTGCATATGGGAAACAAGAACAAGTTAGAATTACCCAGTAATAACAGAAGAGGGAAGAATAAAGAGCCAACTCTCCATTCCTAATATTACTTTGCTTATAGAATAGTGAAGCTCACAAATTATCAACCTAAATTTGTCAGCTAAATATAAATCTTGATTTCTCAAGAGTTGGCAATTCTCTAGGTGGATGAAGTCATTTCCTACATTAACAGAATATGAGTATTTTTCAGTCTGCCAGCTAAATGACTAAAGGAAGATGGCTGCATATATGTATTCTGTGCCAAAAAAAAAAAAATCTATATGAATACAGTGTTAAAACTGAACACTAAAACACATTCATAACAGAGGCCAAAAGTCAAGGTTAATATTTTCAGTCCAATCATATTGTTCAAACCTTGTATTTCTGATCAAATTTAATTTATACTATTTACAGGTAAAGATGACTAAATTATTTAAAGATATTTTAGGCACATGTTTAATCAGACCCAGAAGAATTTGTGAAAGATCAGTAAGCACTGGAGATTCTCAAGACACCTGGAGTGTTGGCAGTGGGGAAAGACATTTTTACTTAAACATATTGATATATTGAATAGTTTAATGCCCATTTACCATGGAGAAGTGTATGCTATAGTTATAACTCTTCAAAAACTTAGTGCAAACATGTGACAATTTTTGAACTAACTTATACTATCATTCTGGTTAAAGGAAACAAAGGAGGGAGGACTTCAATAGAATTTAGGAAACCAATAATGTCAGATGACTTTTATTTTGTTGAATTACTTGGAATTAAAGTATGCTGACTGGTAATAGGTCTATAATTACCTTCATCTTTCTACATTTCCTAGTGTTCAAACATAATTTTTGCTGTTCCCTTATATTTAATCTTGTGCCATCTTGTTCCTCTCTGCTATAATTTTATATTATCAATATAATTTAATTTAACTATTGAAATATTTCCATCCTCTTTCTATGCTGATGTTTATATAGGATGTCCCCAAAGTCTTTAAGATATTAAAGCTTAACAATACAATGAAAACTTAAACTGTAAATATCTATCAAAGTTTAAAAATGCCCTTAAAACTTTTGGGACTCAATTTGGAGTATCGGAATTTTTCCAAAATAATTCATGAATATTTTCTTATTTTATCCTCATTAATATCCTTTAGATTTATGGCTACACCTATTATTATCACCATTTTTAAAAGGGAGAAAATTGAGGCTGAGAAGGAAAAATAACCTATCAATTGCATAAAACTATAAATATGAGAAGCAGTATCTAAATATGTCTTTCAAGATTTCAAGTCTAGCAGTCTTACTTTTATGCTTTCCTGCTTCTTCATTTTATCTCAATCTAAGTGAAGGGAAAATTTGAAAAATAAAAAAGGAAAAATAATATAAGTAAATAAACTGTGTGTGAGTATGCACTCATGAATGTCTATATATGTGTGATATTCATATTCACTTACTTTTCTTGAATATGCATATATGTATAAATAACCATATATTCATAATATCTCTATTTTAAAGAGTGTAAGTAAAAGTGTGGCACTGTGGATATTTTACTAAGGCAGATCATGATATCACTATAATTTAGTAAATAATAACATAACATTTTTATTGCACAAAGTATTAGCCAGGACTGCACTAAGCAGATTTTACAAATATCTCATTTAATCTTCCCAACGACCCTGAGAGGTCGGTACCTCTCATTAAATCACATGAGCTACATTTTACAGATGAGGAATTGGAGTTAGACAAGGAAAATGACTTTGTAGATTTCTGGAAGGTGATCTTCCACACATGTTAGGTTTGAGGAATACATTATAACCACCAGATGTGGGAGAACACTGGTCTTAGTCCATCACTTGTTTCTACTAGAAGCCTTTGCAGATCTTTAAAAACTTATTTGCTTTAAGAAGCTTGTATCACCTTCCTGATTTGACCAGACAGACACAGACACAAGTTAAACACTGCATATTTCTTATCTCCACCTTTTGATGAGCCAATTCAACCCTATACTACCTTTTCCCATCTCTTGACACCTATCCCTATAGACTATTTGGTAAACCCTACATTGGATTACTCTCATCTTCTGTCTTCTTCACTTCTATGCTCATTATAGTCAATAGAGCTGAAGGAAATCACAAAACCAAACTGATAGGTACACTACAAAATGTATGTAATCTTATCTCCATTGGGTCCTTACTGGAATACGATTCTTATTCTTAATTGACTGGCCACTATTCTCTAAAATGGCTACTTCAAATATTCTCATCTCTCCTCAAGTCTCTCATAATACCTTCTCCCAAGATTTGACTGAACCTCTTCACCCACCATTTTATCAGAGAAGCATGCTAGTTCTTTATTGAAAAAATTGGAGTCATTCACCAACATCTTATGCTTCTACTTCATTTCTCCTTGAATATAACTCACAAATCTTCCCGTATCATCTATTCACCAATCAGCAAGTCAATCAGTAGTAGGTAAACAAATATTTCATTTTATATTATATGGCCTGGCGTGTGGCCATCTCTTTATCTTCATTCCTGTATTTGCAGAGAGGGTGATCCTTTTCATGGTGGAGTACATTTTCTCCATATGTATCATTGATCTTAGCCCCTTTTCTCTTAATCAATTTATAACTACTTTCTTCTTCTCTGCTACTAACAAACACAGTTATCTTACATGTTATTAAAAAAAAAAAAAAACTTAATTCCTTCCTTTTATACCTATCTTCCTCTACACCCCTCACCTTTATTGTTAAAATCCTTGAAAAAGCTGACAATTCTCAATGTTCCCTTCACTTCATTTCATTCTCTTCTAAACTTTCAGAAATCTGAGTACTTATTCCATCATTTAATAAAGATTGCCCTCCCCAACTTTACGCCAATAAATTTGACAACTTAAATGAAATAGAAGAATACCTCCAAAAATATAGCTTGCCTAAACTAACAGAGGAAGAAGTAAATATCCTAAACACTCCTATCTCAGAAAAAGAAATAGAACAAACTATCAATCAACTCCCTAAGAAAAAAACCCCAGGACCAGATGGATTTACATCTGAATTCTATCAAACATTTAAAGATCAATTAACTCCAATGCTAAATAAACTATTTGAAGAAGTAGGGATTGAAGGAGTCCTACCAAACTCCTTTTATGACACAGATATGGTACTGATACCTAAACCAGGTAGGCTGAAAACAGAGAAAGAAAATTATAGACCAATCTCCCTAATGAATATTGATGCTAAAATCTTAAATAAAATATTAGCAAAAAGATTACAGAAAATCATCCCCAGGATAATACACTATGACCAAGTAGGATTTATACCAGGAATGCAGGGCTGGTTCAATATTAGGAAAACTATTAACATAATTGACTATATCAACAACCAACCAAACAAAAACCATATGATCATCTCAATAGATGCAGAAAAAGCATTTGATAAAATCCAACAGCCATTCCTAATAAAAACACTTGAGAGCATAGGAATAAAAGGACTTTTCCTTAAAATAGTTAGGAGCATATATTTTAAACCTTCAGTAAGCATCATATGCAATGGGGAAAAACTGGAACCTTTCCCGGTAAGATCTGGAGTGAAGCAAGGTTGCCCACTATCACCATTATTATTCAATATTGTATTAGAAACACTGGCTTCTGCAATAAGAGTCGAGAAAGAGATTAAAGGAATTAGAGTAGGCAATGAGGAAACCAAACTATCACTCTTTGCAGATGATATGATGGTATACCTAGAAAACCCCAGAGATTCTACTAAAAAGCTATTAGAAATAATTCATAATTTTAGCAAAGTAGCAGGATACAAAATAAATCCCCATAAATCCTCAGCATTCTTATACACCACCAACAAAATCCAAGAGCAAGAGATACAAAGAGAAATTCCATTCAAAATAACTGTTGATAGCATAAAATATTTGGGAATCTACCTACCAAAGGAAAGTCAGGAATTATATGAGCAAAATTACAAAAAAGTTTTCACACAAATAAAGTCAGACTTAAATAATTGGAAAAATATTAAGTGCTCTTGGATAGGCCGAGCAAATATAATAAAGATGACAATACTCCCTAATCTATTTATTTAGTGCTATACCAATCAGACTTCCAAGAAAATATTTTAATGATTTAGAAAAAATAACAACAAAATTCATATGGAACAATAAAAAGTCGAGAATCTCAAGGGAATTAATGAAAAAAAAATCAAATGAAGGTGGTCTAGCTGTACCTGATCTAAAATTATATTATAAAGCAGCAGTTACCAAAACCATCTGGTATTGGCTTAGAAATAGATTAGTTGATCAGTGGAAAAGGTTAGGTTCACAAGACAGAATAGTCAACTATAGCAATCTAGTGTTTGACAAACCCAAAGATTCTAAATTTTGGGATAAGATTTCATTATTTGATAAAAACTGCTGGGATAACTGGAAATTAGTATGGCAGAAATTAGGCAAGGACCCACACTTAACACCACATACCAAGATAAGATCAAAATGGGTCCATGACCTAGGCATAAAGAACGAGATTATAAATAAATTAGAGGAACATAGGATAGTTTATCTCTCAGACTTGTGGAGGAGAAAGAAATTTGTGACCAAAGATGAACTAGAGACCATTACCAATCACAAAATAGAAAATTTTGATTATATCAAATTAAAAAGCCTTTGTACAAACAGAACGAATGCAAACAAGATTAGTAGGGAAGTAACAAACTGGGAAAACATCTTTACAATTAAAGGTTCTGATAAAGGCCTCATTTCCAAAATATATAGAGAACTGACTCAAATTTATAAAAAATCAAGCCATTCTCCAATTGATAAATGGTCAAAGGATATGAACAGACAATTTTCAGATGAAGAAATTGAAACTATTACCACTCACATGAAAGAGTGTTCCAAATCACTATTGATCAGAGAAATGCAAATTAAGACAACTCTGAGATATCACTACACACCTGTCAGATTGGCTAGGATGACAGGAAAAAATAATGATGAATGTTGGAGGGGATGCGGGAAAACGGGGACACTGATGCATTGTTGGTGGAGTTGTGAACGAATCCAGCCATTCTGGAGAGCGATCTGGAATTATGCCCAAAAAGTTATCAAACTGTGCATACCCTTTGATCCAGCAGTGTTTCTATTGGGTTTATACCCCAAAGAGATACTAAAAAAGGGAAGGGGACCTGTATGTGCCAAAATGTTTGTAGCAGCCCTGTTTGTAGTGGCTAGAAACTGGAAAATGAATGGATGCCCATCAATTGGAGAATGGCTGGGTAAATTGTGGTATATGAATGTTATGGAATATTATTGCTCTGTAAGGAATGACCAGCAGGATGAATACAGAGAGGCTTGGAGAGACCTACATGGACTGATGCTGAGTGAGATGAGCAGAACCAGGAGATCATTATACACTTCGACAACGATATTGTGTGAGGATGTATTCTGATGGAAGTGGATTTCTCTGACAAAGAGACTTAACTGAGTTTCATTGGAGAAATGATGGACAGAAACAGCTACACCCAAAGAAGGAATACTGGGAAATGAATGTGAACTATTTGCATTTTTGATTTTCTTCCCGAGTTATTTTTACCTTCTGAATCCAATTCTCCCTGTGCAACAAGAGAACTGTTCGGTTCTGCAAATATGTATTGTATCTAGATATACTGCAACATATTTAACATATCTAGGACTGCTTGCCATCCTGGGGGGGGGGAGGAGGGAGGGAGGGGAAAAAACGAAACATAAGTGATTGCAAGGGATAATGTCGTGTAAAAATTATCCTGGCATGGATTCTGTCAATACAAAGTTATTATTAAATAAAATAAAATTAAAAAAAAAATAATAAAGATTGCCCTCATTGAGAGTAAAAGGACTGTCTTTTGTTTCTTTTTATATCACCAGCAGTGGGGATATAATACAGATTAACACAGTGCCTGACAAATAAGAAGTACTTAATAAATGTTTATTGATTTGTTGATGGCTGTCTCCAATGTCTAGAAATGTCTTTTATCTCACCTTCACTATGCTTAAATCTTACCTTCAACAGAAAGCTTTTCCAGATCATTCCAGATGCTAATACCTGCCTCATTTAAAATATCTTATAGCTATATTTAATGGTATATGTACTGAGTTATATATCTGTGATTTTCCTCATAAGAATATATGGTCCTTCAGGGGTGAAACTTCCCTTCCCCTCATCTTCTTTGCAAGATATATTCAGTGTGCAGCATGGAGCTTGAAACATAGTAAGTACTTTATAGAAAACTATTGGCTAAAACATATCTATATATCATATATGGTTAAAACACATCCATATATCACAGGCATATATGTAAAATAATATTTATTAGTCATCTGATTCATCATTTGCTTAGACATATTTACATTTATGCATATTTCCCAACATATGTGTATGTATATATATATATCTCATTCAAAACCATGAATCAAATCACTAACATATTATAAATTAACATTGAATGTATATTATTTAAATTTGTAATTATAGATACCTTCATATGTACATATTTTGTATATACATGTACAAAACATAGCATACTTATTTATAATCATATCTTCCATATGTTGGATGCATATTAAACAGACAGAAAGGAAAGAAAGAAGCAAAGTAGAGTAGCCCCAAAGAACATTCAGAATATATTTTTTTTCATCTTGGGAGTCTAAGTTAATTGAGTCAAGAATTCTGATTACACTTCCAGAGGTGGCAGAGTAAATCTAGGAAGCTGCTTGACTTCTACCAGTTTCTCTCAAAAACCACATGAAACAGAGCCAATTAACAGAAACTAATGGAATGAAACCACTCTTCAGCTCAAGATAGATTAGAAAAACTTTAAGAAAGGTCAATATCATTAAAAAAAAAAAAAAAGATGTTCAAGCCCAACTCTGATGGAGTCTGGGAAATCTAGTGAGAGGTTTTTATAATCATAATAAATCAGTAACTGAGATCTTGGTCCTGACTCAGACAAAACCAGCTCTATTAGAAGAACAGATCAGTGAAGCAGCCTCCAGTCCCAGCTCAGAAAGCAAATTCTGGGACACTGGGCTGTGTCCTGGAAAGAGCACATAAAGATAGCCCCTGAAAACAAAAGGGACCCCACAAAACAAGGGCTCAGAGCTGCACAGGAATCTTGGGACAGTGCCCCCTTTACCCCCAGGAACAAAGCTCAACCTTAAAAGTTAAGAAAAAAAGAACTACCAAAACAAAAGGAAAGAAAATGAGCAAGAAATAGAAAAGAACTTTGACCATACAAAGCTACTATAGTTACAGGGAAGACCAAAACACTCAGAAAAGAACAAAAATGTCCTCAGAGGAAATCTCAGAGAGTTATATGAATTGGTCTCAAAAGCCCAAAGAAGCTTCTTAGAAGTGCTCATAAAAAAGTTAAAAGACAAACAAGAGAGATAGAAGAAAGAAATAAGAAATATGCAAGAAAAAGTCAACAGTTTGGAAAAGGAAGGCAATTCCTTAAAATATACAACTAGTCAAATACAAAGAAAAATCCACTGAAGAAAACAACACCTTCAAAAGTAGAATTAACCAAATGGTAAAAGAGATACAAAAGCTAACTGAAAAAAAAAATCACACATTAAAAACTAGAATAGGGCAAATGGAAGCTAATGACTCTATGAGACATCAAGAATCAGTCAAACTTGAATTAATGAAAAAATAGAAGAAGTATAAAATAGCTCACTGGAAAAAAAGCCACCAGGAAAATAGATCCAGAAGACACAATTTAAAAATTATCTGTCTCCCTTAAAGCCATGATCACAAAAAAAAAAAAAAAAAAAAAAAAAAAAAG
Organism: Antechinus flavipes; assembly: GCF_016432865.1. Taxonomy (NCBI): domain Eukaryota; kingdom Metazoa; phylum Chordata; class Mammalia; order Dasyuromorphia; family Dasyuridae; genus Antechinus; species Antechinus flavipes. The sequence goes on from NC_067402.1 coordinate 156,432,665, forward strand.
CCTGGCTAGCATCCTTCAAGAGATTATCTAGGAAAACTATCCCAATATTTTAGAAACAAAGGGGGAAAATAGTCAATGAAAGAATGCATTGATCACTTTTGGAAAGAAATCTCACAAGGAAAACCCTAAGGAACTGCTTGCAAAACTCCAGAACTGCAATCTCAAGAAAAAAAAAATCAGAATATCTGTAAGCTGTCAGACAAACACAATTCCTATATCAAGGAGAAACTGTCAGGATTACCCAGTATCTGGTAGCTTCTACAATTAAGAATATTGTTTGGAAGGCAAAGGACCTGAGGTTACAACCAAGAATTAACTATCTAGAGAGACGGAGCATCATTTTTCAAGGGAGGAGATGGATCTTCAGTGAAGTAAGAGACTTTCAACTATTAAAAAAAAACACAGAAGTAAATAGAAAATTTAATCTTCAAACACAGGATTCAAGAGTAGCACAGAAGGGTAGACAGGGGAAATATACATATTATTTAAAGGTTAAATTGTTTTTATTCCTACATAGGAAAATGATATACATTATTCTTGAGAACTATATCTTTCTGGGGCAGTCAGAGAGGGCATTATAAGGACAGCGAATGTAGTTGTGAAAGAAGAGAGAGGGATGAGCATTGTCTGAAAGTTGATCATCAATTTTGGCTCAAAGAGAAAATAAATTAATGATTCCTTTGTGTCTAGAAATTTACTTAACCCTATAAAGAAGTGGGAGGGAAGAAAAGACAGTGATTGGATAGAGGGGAGGGAAAAACACAAGGGAAAAAAACGGTAAGAGAAGTGGGGAGGGGTGATTAAAGATAAGATAGTGAGTGAGGTGTGTTTAAAAAACAAAACACTATTAAGAGAAGGGGGTGGTGGTATAGAAGATAAAATAGTGGGTGAGGTAAGTAAAAAAAAAAAATCCAAAATAATACAAGGGACAGGTGGAAAGAGAGAACAAATATATACAGAGGAGAAAATAGGATGAAGGGAAATATGGAATTGGTAATCATAACTGTGAATATGAATGGGATGAACTCTCCCATAAAACAGAAGTGATTAGCAGAGTAGATTAAAAAACAGAATCCTACAATATATTGTTTATAAGAAACACATTTGACACAGAGAGACACAGAGTAAAGATAAAAGGCTGGAATGGAATTTATTATGCTTCATCTAAAATAAAAAAAAAAAAGCAGGCTAGACATTCTGATCTTATTTAAAGCAAAAGTAAAAACCATCTAATTAAAAGAGATAAGGAAGGAAATTACATTTTGATAAAGGGTATCATAAATAATGAAATACTAACTACATTAAATGTATATGCACCAGGTGGTAGCACATAAAAATTCTCAGAGAGGATATTCTACTAGTTACAGGAAGAAACACACAGCAAAACTATATTAGTGGGGATCTCAACCTTGCCCTCTCAGAATCAGACAAATCTAACCACAAAGTAAACAAGAAAGAAACTAGTGTGATAATAGAATCCTAGAAAATCTAAATATTATAGGTCTCTGGAGAAAATTGAATAAAGACAGAAGAGAATACACCTTTTTCTTGGTAGAACATGGCACCTTCACAAAAATTGACCATATATTAGGGCATAAAAACCTCACAAGCAAATGCAGAAAGGCAGAAAGTTTGCTTCTTTCCAGACCAGAATTCAATAAAAGTTATATCCAATAAAGAGGCAGGGAAAGGTTGACTAAAAATGAATTGGAAATTAAATAATCTAATTCTAAAGAATGAGTGGGTCCAACAAAAAAAAAATCACAGAAATAATCCATAATTTCATCCAAGAGAATGACAATAATGAGATAAAATAGCAAAATCTATGAGACACAACCAAAACAGTTCTTAGGAGAAATTATGTATTTCTAAATAGTTACATAAATAAAATGAAAAGGAGATCAATGAATTGGTCATGCAACTAAAAAAGCTAGAAAAAGCACAAATTTAAAATATCCAATTAAATATCAAGTTATAAATTCTGAAATTCAAAGGAGAGGTTAATAAAGTTGAAACTGAAAAAAGCTATTGAACTAATTAATAAAACTAAGAGTTGGTTTTATGAAAAAAAAATAAACTTAGATTAAGTTGATCAGAAAAGAGAAAGACAAAAACCAAATCACCAGCTTCAAAAATGAAAAGAGTGAATTTAAAACCAATATAAAATAAATTAAAGCAATAAGTAGGAGCTATTTTGCTCAACTGAATGGCAGTAAAGCTGTTACAAAAATATAAATTGTCCAGATTAACAGAAAAGGAAATAAATTACTTAAATAGTTCCATTTTACACAAAGAAATTGAACAATCCATTAATAAACTCCCTAAGAAAAAATATCCAGGCCAGATGGATTTACAAGTAAATTCTACCAAACATTGAAAGTACAATTAATTTTAATACTATGTAAACTATTCTGAAAAATAGTTAAAGAAGGAGTGCTGCCAAATTCCTTTTATGATACAAATATGGTTTTGATACCTAAACCAGGAAGAGCCAAAACAGAAAAAGAGAATTACAGAACAATCTCTCTAATGAATACTGATGCAAAAATTTTAAATAAAATATTACCAAAGAGATTACAACAATTTATTAGCAAGATAACACACTATAACCAAATGGGATTTACACCAGGAATGCAGAGATGGTTCAATATCAGAAAAAAACTATTTAAATAATTGATTATATAAATAAAAAATAAACAGAAATCATATCAATCTTAATAGATGCAGAAAAAGCTTTTGTCAAAATACAGCACCCACTCCTATTAAAACACTGGAGAACATAAGGATAAAGGAAGCTTTCCTTAAAATAATAAACAATATCTATCTGAAACCTGCAGCAAGCATTATTTGTAATGGAGAGAAATTGGATACTTTCCCAATCAGATCAGAGGTAAAACAAGGATATCATTATCATTATTCAACATTGCACTAGAAATGACTTTATCAATAAGTAAAGAAAAAGAAATTAAAGGAATTATAATAGATAATGAGGAAATAAAACTATCACCCTTTGCAGATGATATAATAAAATTCATCCAAAAACCTACTAAAAACAATTAACAGCTTTAGCAATATAGATATAAAATAAATCCACACAAACCACCAGCATTTCCATATATTACTGACAAATCCCAGCAGCAAGAGATAGAGAAATTCTATTTAAAATAACTATAGACAAAATAAAATATTTGGCCATGTGCCAAGACAAACCCAGGAACTATAGGAGCATAATTACAAAATACTTCACATATAAATAATGTCAGATGTAAACCATTGGAAAAATGTCAATTGCTCATGGATAGGCAGAGCTAGTATAATAAAAATGACAATTCTGCCTAAGTTGATCTACTTGTTCAGTACTGTACCAATCAAACTGCCAAAAAAATTATCTTATAGAACTAGAAAAATAATAACAAAATTCATCTAGAAGAATAAAAACTCAAGATTATAAAGGGAATTAATTTTAAAAAAATACAAAGGATGGTGGATTAGCAGTATCAGACCTAAAATCATATTATAAAGCAGCAGTTATCAAAACCACTTGTTATTGGCTAAGAGTAATGGATCAGTGGAATAGATTGAGACACACAGGACACATAATAACTAAGGCCTATAGTAATCTAGTATTTGATTTACCCCCAAACTCCTGCTTCTGGAGTAAGAACTCACTATTTGACAAAAACTGCTGGGAAACTGGAAAATAATGTCAGAAATTCAGCATAGACCTACATCTCACACCCCAAACTAAAATAAGGTAAAAATAGATACATGAATTGGGCATAAAAGGTGATATTATAAACAAATTAGAAGAGCAAGGGATAATTTACCTATCAGATCTTTGGAAAAGGGAGGAATTTATTACCAAAGAAGAACTAGAGAACATTGTGAAAGGGAAAATGGTCAACTTTGATTACATTAAATTAAAAAGGTTTTGCGCCAAAAAAAAAAAAAAAAAAAAAAAAAAAAACAGAAACAAGAACTACAAAGCTGGGGAAAATCTTAACAGTCAGTGTTTCTAATAAAATTTCATTCTTAAAATATAGAAAAGAACTCTATCAAATTTATAAAAATACAAGTCATTCCCCAATTGATAAATGATCAAAGGATATGAACATAAAATTTTCAGATGATGAAATTAAAGCCATATGTAGTCATATAAAAAAAAAAAAAACAGCCAAGTATCATTCTGTGCAGAGGGACAGAAGGGGGAGGAAAGGGGAGAAGGGAGAGGAAAAGGGAGGAGAGAGGGAAGGAGGGAAAGAGAGAGAGAAAGAGGGAGAAGACAGGGGGAAAAATATAAAAATTTACACAAACTGATGCTGAGTAAAACAAGCAGAACCAGGAATGCATCATACACAATAACAGCAAGAATGTACAATGATCATCTATGAAAGACTTTTTTTTTTCTTAGCTGTTCAGTGATCCAAGGCAATCCCAACAGATTTTAGATAGAAAATGACATCTGCATTCAGAAAAAGAATTATAGAGATTGTAAATCAACACATACTATGTTCATTTCTTTTTTATTGTTTTTTTTTCTCTCCCCTTTTCCCTTTTATTCTGATTTTCTCTCCCAACATGATTCATAAAGCAATGTGTATTAAAAAATAAATAGTTTTTTAGAAAAAAAGAAAATAAAAAAAAAGAATTCTGCTTAATTCAGTTTATTGCTTTTCACATAATGTCTGAATCTTTATGTTAACCCTCCCACCCCCATTCTGGGCTTTCTACCATTAGAAATTAATTACTTTTGCTCCACGGGGAAAACCAAAACTAAAACGTGATTTAGCTCTTGGTATGCTTCTAGTTATGAAACAGAGATGTTTTTTTCTAGGTGTGGCTGTGATAACCGCGTTAGCACCTTGGATACCTTAGAATCAGCCAGAGTCAGGAAAAACAAAAGTCCTTAGTCTTTATTCTTGGTCTTTAGAGGTAGGGTTGAATTGGATGGAAGCAGAATCTCCAGGACTTTCCTTCTTCATCCTCGGCCCAGAAATGACCCTGGCTAGTCTTACTCTACCCCCTAGTTTCGCCTACAATTCTCTATATACACCAATTTTCAAACTTGACTACTGTAATGAGTATTTTCCCAAGTGTTTTGTACTTTCCCAAGTCCACTTACTCTTCTATTTGTGCTTGGACTTTATTTATGAATAGCTATCACTTCTTCCAAACACTTGGAATGTTCAGCTATATTTGAAGTTTGGGAAATCTTTAATATCTGTCTCTTTCTAGTTTTAGTCTACTTAATTAAAGTTATCAAAAACTACTTTTGCTTTGTGTTTTTATGTGATAATACTGTGGTTAATTACTAAACCAAATTCCTAACATAAAATATGTAATTTCAACATGTTATTTTTCATATATATATATATATATATATGAAAAGTTCCTATAAACATCTTCTTGGAGAGACCCATTGACCAACCAAGGATAATTCTGTATAGAGGGAGAGAAGGGGGAGGAAAGGGGGGGAGGGAGAAGGAGAGAGAGAGGAGGAGAGAAGGAAAGAAAGAAGGAGAAGAAGAGAGGAAGAAGGAAAGAGAAAGAGAGGTGGGGAGAGGGAAAGAGAGAAAGGGAGAGAGAAAGAGGGAGGGGACAGGGAAAGAGGGAGAGGGAGTAAGAGGAAGAGGGTAAGAGTGTAAGGGGGTGTGTGTGTGTGTGTGTGTGTGTGTGTGTGTGTGTGTGTGTATTCTAGTGCTTACCTGAACACTTTTAGGAGTCAAGGTGTGAACTCAGACCATCTTTGATTCTAGATTGGTGTTTCACTACAAACAGGAAAATATTTTGCCCCAAATGGAATACAGACTGACTTTGTCACTAACTTCAAGAATTTGAAATTCTACAATGAAGTGGAATTTCACCACAATGTTCCACCTAAATATTCAGGTTCATATGTATATTGCTAAGCTTGGCCCTTTGCAGAGGAAGATCCTGCAGTTGACAAAATTTAACACTGTTTCCTCTTTTCTCTGTCCTTTCAACACAAACAGAAACTGTAGGTCAAGGATAAAAATGATCAATAGAGCAACAGTAGAATTTATCTTCCAAATTTTTACATTTCCGTTTAGTAGTTCTGAATGTTGAATTATGAGGTAAGGATGAAAGCAGTGGCATCCTGAATAATTACACACACACACACATACATATACACATTACAATTAATGGGTCATACATAAATTATAGAAATAACTGTATGTAACAGACATAAACAAGGTCTGGTTATAGAAAGCATGGCAAGTAGTAAAAATGATGAATACCAAACAATTTTTTTCCCATAGGGAATATATCTCCAGTCTTCAGCCTGACCATCTCTTTCTGCCCAAACTCCCCAGAGAAGAAAGTAAGGCCTCCAGTTACAGAGACCAATAGCGCAGTTGGGATCATCCTTTCTTTACCCAACTCACTTTTTGAGAGAAATGCTACATTCATACTCTCCCCCACCCATTCAAGCTTGGTCAGAGTGTGTGTGTGTGGGGTGAGACTAGATATGGAAGTGGAAGCTATGTCCCAGTGTCCATTGCTGCCTATGGACCTCAGATTCAATATTTGATGTTCCAGTGAAGAGTCTAAATTAATTTCTTTAGGTATTGACTGATTTGATTCCCTTGCTGCCCAACGGATACTCAAAAGTTTCTTCCAGCACCACAATTCAAAAACATTGATTCTGCTGTACTCAGCTTTCCTTATAGGACAAATCTCATAGTTATACACTACTTCTGGGGGAAAATAAGCAAATAAACATAATTTATACTAAATGGAGCTTTGTTGGCAATGTGATAGCTCTATTTTTTAGCATGCTGTCTAGATTTGCCAGAGCTTTCCTTCCAAGGAACAAGCATCTTGTAATTTAATGACTGTAGTCACCATTTGTAGTGATCTTTGAGCCCAAGAATATAAAATTTCTTATTTTTCTTATTATTCTTATTCTTAATATAGTATATACATTGTAATTATATATAATAACAGAATTATACATAACATATTAATATATTATTATTAATAATTCTTATTATTCTTAAAATTTATTTTCTTTGTGCCAGGAGGCTATGGAATAAGTTGCCAATATCTTAGTAATATTTATTAATGTTAAGCTTCCAGCAAGCTTTCACCTCTTTCACCCTCTCCTCATCAAGATGGTTCTTACTTCCTCTTCATATTTTGCCATTAGAGGGGTAACATCTGCATATCTGAGAATATTTGTATTATCCCAGATTTTGTTTTATGCAGTCTGGCATTTCAGATGATGTACTCTGCATATAAGTTAAATAAATAAGATGACAATATACAACTTTGTTGCACTCCTTTTCCAATCTTAAAATAAGTTGTTCAATGTTTACTTCTAACTGTTCTTGATCTGCATAATGGATCCTCAGGAGACAGTCAAGATAGTCTGGTACTGGTACCTCTTTGAGGACTTGTCATGTTTTGTTGATGATGAGAGTGAGCTCAGTTGTATGGATAAGATAGATGGACTATGATCAAGAGTATATGACAATAAGATTGATTTTGGCAAGAAAGGCTACTTCTTTATGAGAGACAAGAGTAAATTTAGAGAAAGTGGGGTAAGATGTCTGTCTAATATTAGATGAGGAGGCAGAAGTGGGGGTGGGGCTCTTTTTTTTCCAATATGAAGCAAAGTATTTGACTGAGAGAGTAGAAGAAAGGAATACCATGGGTTCTAAATACTCAAATTGGCAAGTCAAATAAAATAGAAAGAGTATTAGAAACTAAAAACTAATGAATACTATCATAAATATTTTCCAGCAATATATCTAAAAAATTTAATATTTCTAGAAAAAATGACTACCATCAAGTTATATTAATAATAAGGATAAAAATGATGGTTCAACTCTCGGAAAACGTGATAATTCTATTTAAAAGAAAGACAACCAAAATCACATGATTATAAACATTGAAAATAGAAAAAAAACACCATTGACAACATAAATCACTCATTTTTGTCAAAAATTCTAAAATGACTAATTATAAAAGGGGTTGCATTTCTATAAGGTAAACATACAGCTACATTTCTAATTATAAGTCATTAGAAATGAATACAAGGATAAAGAGATAAAGGAAACTTTCTCATCAATATCTGGCTTGGTTGAAGGAATGTAAAAGATAATAGAAAAAGAGAGAATAATGAAATGAAAGGCATAAATTCTGGCCAAGAAAAAACAAAATTATCCCTACTTACTACTAACAACTTGTTGTTAGTAAAGTAGAAATGATTTATTTAGAAAACTAAAGAAATTTAGCAGAGAAACATGTGACAATAATTAATAGCATACGTAAAAAGGCAGGATGCAGATTACCTGCATGAAATTATCAACATTTTTACATAAAAATGCCAACCCTCAGGAAGAAATAATAGGAAGGGAAATTCCATCAAAAACAACTATAAAATGCACAAACCATATGGGGAAAAATTATATACTTTATTTATTATATTTATAATATAGTTTTTAAATAAATTAAAAGTGCCATGAATCTAGGGATGGACCCATGGCCCATGATTTAATCTAACCAAAATATTGAAAATGATAATGTTCTTTCCATTTATTCATGGCATTTCAGTCCAACTTCTAATAAGATACTTTTGAAAGCTACACAAAATAAACTATTCAAAGTTACAAAAGTTTTATGATCTCAAAAAATAATGAAAACATAATAAATGAAAAAGAGTATCATATTATGTCAACTAATTATATTCTAAATAGAACATGTTCAACATATTTGGTCATGGTTAAACAGATCAGTGGTGTAATAAACCTGCAAACATAAATCACAAGCACCATATTTTAAAGAAAGTATGATGGAAATTGAAAAGCTGTTTTGCAAACACACACACATGCTAGCATCTAATATCATATACTACAATAAGTAAAATTCATATTCAATTCAAATATAAAAAACTCACCTCTATACTAATAGGAAAGGGGTCGATGGATATAGTTAAGAGAAAATTTTTAACCAAAGAAAAAATAGGAGAAATCATCAAAAAGTTAATTTATATTACATTAAAATGAAAATTTTGCACAAACAAAATCAATGCAGCTGAGATAGGAAGAAAATTATTACTGTGACCAAAATAAAGATATTTTCATCATATACCTCTGATGAGTGTTTGAATATGTAAAAAATATAAAGGAAATTTGCAAAATCTTGTAAGACATAGGGCTATTCCTCAGTGGATGTATAGACAAAAGATTATACACACACACACACATATATGTATATATGTAGTCAATACAATATAATACAAGTCAATACAATATATGTGTGTATATATATAAAATGTTGCAAATTATAACCATGTGAAACCTCAAAATCATAAGACACAAAAACAAACATTATGTTTTTATCTTAGACCTAGAAAATTTTCATTGATGAAATATCAAAAAAAACAAAGTTTTTATTGGGACTACAGAAAGACTGATATATTAACATATTATTGGTGGCTGTTTGAAAGAAGTTCAGAATATTATTGTGCAAAGGATCACTAATAGTCTGATGTATCCATTAAACAATTCCTTTAATAATAATAATTAAAAAAAAAAACTAGTTGACTTCCAGGTAAATGCAGTCTCAAGAAGGTAAAAGTAGAATTGAAGGAGGTGTTTTAGGACCTTAGAAAAATCTTGATAGTTTCATAGGTCCTTGTATACTCCTTAACCAAAGGATCTGCTGTTGGGTTCAAGTCAATACACTGGGGACAAAATTATCTCCAACTTCCTCTGGGTGTTCAGTAATCAAGTAATTTGCATTTATTAGTCATACAGTAGGTGCCAGGTACAATGCTAAATAGAATGTCCTTAAAGCAGAGGGGAAATGAGGCAGGATTGAAAAGGGGTAACTCAAGTTGCTCTACTTTTACCTTATTGATTTCTGTCCTATAAAAGTCTAATTGTAATTAGTCCAACCATTCTAGCAAGCAATTAAGAATCACAAGAAAGCAGCTAAAATTTACATACCATTTATACTATTTCTAGACATATTCCTGAGGATAAATGTTGTTATTCAGTCTTTTCAGTTTTGTCTAACTTGTAATGATCCTATTTGGGAGTTTTCTTGGCAAAGTCCTGGAGTGGTTTGACATTTCCTTCTGCATCTCATCTTTACAGATGAGGAACTAAAGCAAATAAAGTTAAATGACTTGCCCACAGTCACATAATTGGAACTCCTTAAGGTGTAATTTAAACAGCTTTTCCTGATGGCATGCCCAGATTTATATTCCTTCACCAGATAGCTGACTAAAAACAATGCACCATTAATTTAAAAGTACACACACACACACACACACACACACACACACACACACACATACACACATTCATATACACACATATACATAGAGAAAGTAGTCAGTAAACTACACTTTCAGTTGACTTCTAATTATTTCCAATAAGCAACACACCCACTAGTTCTATCATTGTGGAAATGATCACAAATACCTTTTATACTCCTCAGCAATAATATTAGAATATCATAAAAGAACTACAAACTTCATATAGCCTACTAATATTTGGATAGAGAAATCCAGAGAGAAGATTTAGGAGGTAAATGTAAACCCAATTCTAAAAGAGAATTTATGAGAGTGTCCAGAAAGTATTCCTTTATCCATATCCTACGTATATGGAATCTTAGAATCTTCAAATTAGAAGGGATATCAGAAGTTATTTAATCCAACTTCTTTCATAATAGTGTCAAGTTCAAATAGAAATGGATCCTTGTAGGCTATATATTTATTTAGAAAACCAGAAATTAACATTATTTATGTTGTATTATGATTATTTTTTTACTTATTGTATTGAACATTTCCAATTACATTTTAATATGGTTGATCCACTACTGGGATTTTGACCCTTATGCTCCAGCAAACAAAATCCTTTCACATGTTGATTCATATTGTTAGTTGCATCACTACTAGCCTGTGTTATATTACTATGTGCTTGTGTAATACCTCCCATGCTGATGGATTTATGTATACCTGTTTCAATTAAGACCCTTTAGCCCAGAGGAAATGTGCTAACAATAACTGGTTTGGCTCCCCATTTCCCTTTGGTATTCTCACCTCTCTTCCTGAGAAGTCAGGGAGAGTGTGACCACCTGTGTTGTAAAACAAAAGAAAATGAGAGATGTAGAGGACCACAGATAGTGGGAGAACTCTGGAAAAGGTGTACTTGAAACAAGGACAGCAAAGTGCTTATAGTTAAGCACTTACTCAGTGTGATTGTTGAGATAATGATTCTCTAGTTCACATATACTTAGTGTGATGTAATGATGTAATCACTCTAGTTAGCACTTGTGCAGTATGATATGTTGATGTAATGGTTCTACAGTTGGCACATGCTGAGTGCGCTATAGTGATGTAATCCTACTAAGGTATTTAAGGGCTGAGAGGACTGGAAATTAAGGGAGTCCATCTCTGACCATCCACATGAGTCTCCTGCCTTCATAACTCCTCCACTAAGACTAAGGACTAGGGCTGGTCCTGAGGTCCTCTAGAGAGCCAGTCTGAATGGTTGATTTTGGGACCACAGCGAGGGGGCTCTAGAAAGCAATGGTACATTTTATCACTCCAACTTGGGGGTTCTAGAAAGCACACTACAAACAGTATATAAGGAACATGGATATTATAAACCTATTATTGCTAAAATTTCCCTCAGTGTCACATTCTAGAATGAATCAGGGTGGGATCTTCTTTCTTCCCTCCTTTCCTTCCTTGTTTCTTTCCCTCCTTCCTTCCTTCCTTCTTACCTTCTTTAATTCTTCCCTTCTCTCCTTCCTTCCTTTCTCAGTCTGAAAGTACAGCTGCCACCCATGGATTATTTCATACTGGTGACTGGTATAGAAGCTTACCCTGCTCTATTTTCAAGCTTATCTGATTAGCTCTTCCTAGTTTGCTTAATAGTTTCCCTCCACACACACAAGCATATTGTATCAAATTTATTAGATACTCCTGAGGGGCTTTAGCCCTAATTTAGCTTAGATCTCTAGAACTCAAGTGAACCACTAGCTATACCCTCCCTCATGAAGGAACAAGAAGCATGCATCACCATAGGAAATAAAATATATTCTGCTAGTGATATGAGGGATTGGCCAACTCTCGCCCTTTCACCTTTTTTTTTCCTGCTCAGCAGCCCTATTTTACTTAAAGTACAGGAGCCATTCATAGATCCAATCCCACTATATCAGCAACTTTGATCTGCTTTGTTTACAACTTTGCATAGTTCATTCCTCCTTAGGCAACCAGGTGGAATCCTTTACCCCCACCCTTACATACTTAGGTTTGGACCTTGCCATATTGATGCTGAACTTAATGTGAACATCTTATTAGCTCTGTCTACTGCAGAACACTCTAAAGAGCAAACCAACCTCAACTTTACTAGTAGCATAGAAGGTAAATGTGCACCACTATGCCTATATATATGTTTTTGAACAAAAATCAGTGGAATGATCATACAATCTACAGTTTTTGCCCTAGTTGGTACAAGAGTTACAATGAAAAATGTGCCTTACAATATGGGGACAACAAAGTCCCTAGAAATAAAGTAACTTGCCCAAACTTATATAGGCAGGTATGATTTGAAGCCAAGGTGATCTAATTTCAAAACCAGCAGAAGTCTGCTTTTTTTTTTCTTTGTTTTTTTGGAAGAGTGAAAAATCATGTGTCTACATAATAATTTTATCCTCTTCCAATTCAGCTCAGTTTCTAAACATTCTTTGGGAAATGGAGAAGGCTAAATACAACCAACTCTCCTGTATGAGAAGGAAAAAAAATACCATCACCTTTCACCTAGCCTCCTTGAAATTACAATTTAGCAAGTCTGCCCTATGCTTTCCTTGAACAACTAAAAATGTATATTTTTACAGATATAATAATCATCAGAGCAAAAACACAGGGATAAGAATACAACAGATGCTTTGTTCTTACTTATTGATCATTCTATTTAATTATGCTCATCAATATTTTTAAGTGCTGAACTATTATGTCCAAACTTCCAACATCAAATATACACTTGTACCTCCTGACACAACAAATACTTAATTTCTGTGGTACTTTTTTCTTCAATCCAACTGCATGCTTCCAATATTTTAAAAAAGGAGATTCCTAATTAATATAAATATTCTATCAAATGCTTTCAAATGACTCAGGTAACTTTAAAACAAACAAAAAATGATTCAAGTAAAAGACAACTGCTAAAGGCAGCATCAGCTTTGGCACTGACTCTATAAACTATTTGCACTGTCAACCAAATTTGAAGACTATTCAATGTACTCATTATTTAGGCTGAGAATGAGAAGATATAATAGCAGTATAAATCTTAGTGATTTGTAAATTAGTTTAAACATGAATAATCTAAACTTAGAGGACTCAAGATCAAGAAATCATTAACATTTTAAAAACATCTTTGTAATAAGAAACACACTAACCTCACAGTTAACAATAAATTTTACACTTAATATCTGGACTTCCCTTTCAAAATATAAGAGGGGAATATAGAAGGGGAAAACTCCATAAATATCAAGTTAGGTAAAGTAAATTTTTTAACATCAATTGTTTCAAATTCTTAATGGAAAAAATGCTTAGGAAAGGATACTTCAGATTACTTCTTTTACTAAAATAAAGACTTTTGTAAAACTAAATTATGGTCTGTCTCTTCCCCCTACACTTAAGTATCCACAACATTTGTTAAACTCAGTATAATAATGTAGAAAAGAATAGATTGTCATAAATGAATGTTGGGGAAGGACAAATTCACCCATTTGGGGGAAAATGTTTATAACTCAGTGGAACAAAAAAGTTACATTGAGATGACTGTATTAATTTAACTTAATTTTAAAAGGCAAATAAAAATGAAAGTAAATTATCTTAGATCAAATATAATATCTGAGTTAATCCTATCATTATCTGTATGTATAGTATACACAAGAGAAAGCTGCTATGGTATGGTGCTTTGTTCTCCAAATCTTTTTTAATTGCATGCCCCTTCAGTAAAAAAGAAGGGAATATATCCTATATAAGTTTACCTGTTTGTTATGTAGATACAAGTACTTCTACACATTAGAAAACTTACATAAAATGTAGAAATGAGAAAAGGATGAGATGGAATCATATTTAATCTTAGAGATAATAAGTTGCCTTTAGAATAACCACTAGAATATTTTTGCTACTGGATTTCTTAAATATTTACTATAATTCTTAAATTTTTGGTAAATTTTACATTTTGGAGATAAGAAAAGTTTTAGGTACAGTGAATATGGGAAGAGAAGCCCAATCAAAGCATTGTATCAGATGACCACCCAAATAAGAATGCTATTACTGGAATCTCTTATAATATTGAATTTAAGTAACAAGAGCTAAGAAGATAGTCACCCTAACCCCCTTTTACATATCAATGTAATGATGAAGTTTACTTTTTAACAAAACAACCTAAGAATGCCAAACCACCAAGCCAAGTTATTATGCAGGAACTTTTCTCTTTATGTATATCCTAAAAATAGACTGATCCCAATTTATACCCTCAAACTCAATCCCAATTACCATCCATAGTGCCAGAAAGCTGTGCAATATTGGGTAATAATTTTTGAAAACTGACAGGTAGAATGTTAGGGGCTTAGAAGATGAGGTTATTAGAGCCCACCTTAACACTAAGTGGAATACATCTTTTATTTCTTTAGTGGGAATTTTTTTTTTAACCTTCCCTCAGAATTTACAGAGTAGAAAATAAGACAAATCTTAATCAGAACTAATATCAATCAAAAAAACTTTTATTAAATACCTACTTAGCACCAGGCACTTTGCTAAGAGCTAGCAGTGAAAGAGCAAAACAAAAATAGTCCTTAACACTAAGGAATATTCTTGGGCAAAAGAAGAACTGCTAGTCTGGGTAAGAGAAACTAGTCTTGAGAGAACATTGAAAGAACATTGCTATGGAGGCAGAGATCTGAATTTGAACACTTCTGTTAAACATTAGCAAATCACTTAACATTGGTGGTCTTCAGTTTCCTCATTTATAAAGTGAGGTTAGTTGGACTACAAGGCCATTTCAGGTTTAAATATTCAATTCTATGTTTCTAGAATTTGTACTTTATGAAATTCATTTTGGCAGCCATATAAACAATAGATCCAGGAGATAATAGTCTCCATTTTGGAAATCATTGAAATAATCCAGGTGATGAGGCTTACATTAGCTATTGTTTAGAGAGAAGGGGAAGTGTATAAGTTTATGTAGATCTACTAAGTTTCAGGCATTTTAGTAATGTTATTGATATTATCTCATAGGATCCGAGAACAATCCTGAGAGTTAAGTCCTATTGCTATCCTCATTTTATGGATGAAGGAACCGAGACAGACAAGTTAAGTGACTTTTCCATGATCAACAAAAATTAAGTGTCTAAGGATGGATTTGAATTTGTGTTGTTTTTTTTTTCCATGTTTAATAAGCTATGCCATCTAGGTGACTCTCAGAATGGTATAAATGTGATAAATATTATGAAGATGGAAGTGAATATATTTTGGCAACTGGTCAGATGCATGAAGTGGGAGAGAATTTTGAATTAAGGGGACACTGGAATTGTAAATCTGAATGACTGAAAGGACTGTAATTAACTTCTATGAAAATTCTTAGATTTTGGAGAAGTTGCAATGAGTTTTGTGAGGCATATTACAACCTTTTCATACCTATTCATCCTGTGATGCTCAATCAACACCACCTAAAATACTAAATGGGTAAGTGTCATGATTCTTTTTCAAAGATTAGCAATGTGGAACACCAGTCAAAAATGTAGGGGCAGGGTAGACATGATACAATGTGGAGAATTTCCCTAATTGCATCTAGGTAGATCCGGGGATGTGTTCCCAAGCACTGAGTTTTAATTGATGTGAAAGGCCATTGCTAGAGTCAGAAGGAAATTGGGAGCTTGCACTTAGGGTTGGAGGGGGAGTAGTGCAATAAACTCAAAAATCAATAAGTTCTTTTTTTTTTAATTTAAATTTTATTTTATTTAATAATAACTTTGTATTGACAGAATCCATGCCAGGGTAATTTTTTACAACATTATCCCTTGCACTCGCTTATGTTTCGTTTTTTCCCCTCCCTCCCTCCACCCCCCCCCAAGATGGCAAGCAGTCCCACACATGCCAAGTATGTTGCAGCATATCCTAGATATAATACATATTTGCAGAACCGAGCAGTTCTCCTGTTGCACAGGGAGAATTGGATTCAGAAGGTAAAAATAACTCGGGAAGAAAATAAAAAATGCAAATAGTTCACATTCGTTTCCCAGTGTTCCTTCTCTGGGTGTAGCTGTCTCCGTCCATCATTTATCCATTGAAACTCAGTTAGGTCTCTTTGTCATAGAAATCCACTTCCATCAGAACACATCCTCATACAATATCGTTGTCGAAGTGTACAATGATCTCCTGGTTCTGCTCATCTCACCTAGCATCAGTCCATGTAGGTCTCTCCAAGCCTCCCTGTATTCATCCTGCTGGTCATTCCTTACAGAGCAATAATATTCCATAACATTCATATACCACAATTTACCCAGCCATTCTCCAATTGATGGGCATCCATTCATTTTCCAGTTTCTAGCCACTACAAACAGGGCTGCTACAAACATTTTGGCACATACAGGTCCCTTTCCCTTCTTTAGCACCTCTTTGGGATATAAGCCCAATAGAAACACTGCTGGATCAAAGGGTATGCACAGTTTGATAACTTTTTGGGCATAATTCCAGATTGCTCTCCAGAATGGTTGGGTTCGTTCACAACTCCACCAACAATGCATCAGTGTCCCCGTTTTCCCGCATCCCCTCCAACATTCATCATTATTTTTTCCTGTCATCTTAGCCAATCTGACAGATGTGTAGTGATATCTCAGAGTTGTCTTAATTTACATTTCTCTGATCAATAGTGATTTGGAACACTCTTTCATGTGAGTGGTAATAGTTTCAATTTCATCCTCTGAAAATTGTCTGTTCATATCCTTTGACCATTTATCAATTGGAGAATGGCTTGATTTTTTTATAAATTTGAGAATATATTTTGGAAATGAGGCCTTTATCAGAACCTTTAATTGTAAAGATGTTTTCCCAGTTTGTTGCTTCCCTACTAATCTTGTTTGCATTCGTTCTGTACAATGGCTTTTTAATTTGATATAATCAAAATTTTCAATTTTGTGATCAGTAATGGTCTCTAGTTCATCTTTGGTCACAAATTTATTTCTCCTCCCCAAGTCTGAGAGATAAACTATCCTATGTTCCTCTAATTTATTTATAATCTCATTCTTTATGCCTAGGTCATGGACCCATTTTGATCTTATCTTGGTATATGGTGTTAAGTGTGGGTCCTTGCCTAATTTCTGCCATACTAATTTCCAGTTATCCCAGCAGTTTTTATCAAATAATGAAATCTTATCCCAAAAGTTAGAATCTTTGGGTTTGTCAAACACTAGATTGCTATAGTTGACTACTCTGTCTTGTGAACCTAACCTTTTCCACTAATCAACTAATCTATTTCTTAGCCAATACCAAATGGTTTTGGTGACTGCTGCTTTATAATATAATTTTAGATCTGGTACAGCTAGACCACCTTCATTTGATTTTTTTTTCCATTAATTCCCTTGAGATTTTCGACTTTTTATTGTTCCATATGAATTTTGTTGTTATTTTTTCTAAATCATTAAAATATTTTCTTGGAAGTCTGATTGGTATAGCACTAAATAAATAGATTAGTTTAGGGAGTATTGTCATCATTATTATATTCGCTCGGCCTATCCAAGAACACTTAATATTTTTCCAATTATTTAAGTCTGACTTTATTTGTGTGGAAACTTTTTTGTAATTTTGCTCATATAATTCCTGACTTTCCTTTGGTAGGTAGATTCCCAAATATTTTATGCTATCAACAGTTATTTTGAATGGAATTTCTCTTTGTATCTCTTGCTCTTGGATTTTGTTGGTGGTGTATAAAAATGCTGAGGATTTGTGGGGATTTATTTTGTATCCTGCTACTTTGCTAAAATTATGAATTATTTCTAATAGCTTTTTAGTAGAATCTCTGGGGTTCTCTAGGTATACCATCATATCATCTGCAAAGAGTGATGGTTTGGTTTCCTTATTGCCTACTCTAATTCCTTTAATCTCTTTCTCGACTCTTATTGCAGAGGCTAGTGTTTCTAATACAATAAAATCAATAAGTTCTTATAAACTGAGGCAGATTCATGTCCTGTCCAGCCTGGTCTTTGATGGTGTCAGAGGACATTTTGTGGAAGAACATGATTTTTAGCTTAGAAATCAATCTTTAAAGCTAAAAAGTACATTCCATAGACAGCCTAATTTCTCGTTCTGAAAGAGGTGAATTTGGGACTATTTCAATGTACATGATGAATATGGATAAAATAAATCAAATAGAAAGACTTTGTAAGATCACCTATTAGTCATAAAACTTTTTGAGTTAGCTCCCAGTCTTTTTACCTATAATAATGTTTTACATTTAAGCATCATTTAATTTTCAATGAATAAACATTTGATTAGTCTGATTGATTTAAGTGTGCTAAGTATTCCATGCTAAAACCACAGACTATCCCAAGTTTCAATCTTTCTAGGTGACATATTTTTATTTACTTAACCTGTCTGTCCATTTGTCCTTCCCTACCTCCCCCCCCCATCTCTGTTTCTGTCTCTGTCTCTCTGTCTCTCTCTGTCTCTCTCTTTCTCACACACCTACACATATGCACATACATGCACACTCACATGCACACAATTGATTTATAAAACCAATCAGAAAGAAATTTTTTGATTGATCAGTGAAGTATGATGAAAAACTAGCTTCAGAGTCAGAGGACCTAAGCTCCAAGACCTCATATCTAGGGCTATCTGAATGACCTCAGGAAAGTCATTTAATTGTAAAGCCTTAGTTTCTTAATCTATTAAATTAGAAGTTGGTACTATGTAGGCTCTGAGGTTCCTTCCAACATTTACTGCTTTGATGAAAATATTATTCTATGAAGATATTAACATATTTTATTAAAGTTGTGGAGATCTGATCCCATCATGGTCAATTTGGTTATTTTGGACATATAAATAACCATCAGGCTGAACACAAGGGAATTCAATAAGTTATATGTCCAGTTTTCACTTTTCAGAATATTTAGAAATTCTGAATAAAGAACATTCCAAAATAGTCATTTAATAGGTTTTATGCCCATTAAATGACTTTAGTAAAAAGTTTGTTGTGGGTAGCCTTCTACCAAATGATACCACGACAAGGCCTAAAACCCCAGACATTAAAGAAGAAAGAAAAGGATCCATATGAACAAAACTATAACAGTTTTTTCTTTGTTGTAGAAAAAAAAAGGGAAAAAAGAGAGATTCCTAAATAACAAGAAAAACATAGTCCATGAAAGTAATAGAATAGTCATATGTTGTAAGAAAAATGTTAAAAAAAAATTGGTTTTAGAGATATCTGAGAAGACTTGAATAAACTGGTGCAAAATAAATGGAGCAGAACCAGAAGAACTTATGCTATAATGAAAAAAAAAGTGTGAAAAGGAACAGTTTTGAAAGTCCCAAGTGCTATGATCAATAGAATGACCATTTATTCCAGGAAATCTAAAATAAGAACGCTATCCATTTCCTGATAGAGAGGTGATGGACAACATATGCAGCAATAAAACATTTTTGAACATGAACAATAAGGGAATCTTGTTTTTGCTTGATTTTGAATATTTGTTAGAAAGAACAAATATTCCTTCCCTCCTTCCTTCCTTCCTTCCTTCCTTCCTTCCTTCCTTCCTTCCTTCCTTCCTTCCTTCCTTCCTTCCTTCCTTCCTTCCTTCCTTCCTTCCTTCCTTCTTTCCTTCCTTCTTTCCTTCCTTCCTCTTTGTTTTTCTTTCCTTTCTTCTTTTTTTGTGATCAGAGGTAAGAGAGAGGATATAAATAATTCTTATTTGAAAATAAATAAGATTTTGTAATGAAAACTATGCTCACTTAGAGACATCTGTTGAGAGGGGAAAAGTACACTTAAAATTATCTCTTGAAATACAAAGTAAGATAAGACTCTTGCAGAGGGGTCTGGAAGGAACTTGACAGGTCATTGTTCAATTCTCACCAAATATTTTTGTACACGAGCTGTCTAGAGATTCCATTAGTGTCAGGAAAAGTTCCCTATCAAGCATAATTTTAGAGATCAGTTCCATAATAATACTAACAGGCAAAATTTGGATGGGAAATCCCTGTTTCAAACAGACTTTACTTCTTTAACTATCACTTTTTATTTGATCCTGCTTCTCCAGGTTTTTTCAAAGATAATAGGATTTTAACATTTTTCAGATTTCATTCCCAAAAGACTAATGTTTTTAGATCAACAATATATTTTAAATTCTGATAAACTTGATGTAGTACATGTTAATTAATTTGTGCTTAAGCCAGATAGTCTGCAAATATTAGGTTAACTTTGAAAAAAGAAAGGGAGCAGTTATTAAGCATAAGTTTAGCTCCCCATATTTGTTACCAAGCAAACTAGTGGAGGAGGAAAGCCTCTGGCCAGAGAACAATCAACACATAGACTATCTGGTATAGGACCCAGTGTTTAATGTTAAACATCAGATAGGAGATGTTATCTACACTTGAGTACATGCAAACTGACATACTTGAGAACTGTTTGGGATTGGGAGGAGACAATTTTCATAGATACTGAAAGGTGGGACGAGTGACAAATTTCAAGATAGTTTTACCAAAATGTTTACCCCTAACAACTTCATGATTTTGAAGGACATAGACCTGAAATTAGACCAAGGAAAAGCAAGTTTTGGTACTGCCATTGTAATAAGTTATAGGCTTAACTTTTAAAATGGAATATTAAACTGCCAGTTTTTCAGGGTCAGATCTCAGAGAAAGAATTGGAAAACTGTTAAGAGACAATAGTGTAGGGAAATAATGGTGTCAGACATTACATGGATGCCTCAGATTGCTAGGACAAGTTATTTAAAACCATTTATGAATGAATTTATTTTTTAAATTTAAATTTATGAATTTATTGAAACTTTAAAGCATATTACCTTTCTTTTCAGATAGCTCCTTCTCATCCTTTGTCCAGAATCAATAGTTATAATAACAACAACAAAAAAAAGAACAAAATGGAAAAAAAAAGGAATCCTGAAAAACTAACCAACTCATCTATTGAATTGACAGTATATGTGATGTTCTGACATGTGATATTTCACCTTTCCCTGTTTCTTCAATAATGGAAGGAGGTGCGTTTTCTCATCTCTTTTTTAGTCAAACAAGATTTTATAATTATATGTTTAGTTTCTTTTTTGTCATTGTTCTTTTCATTTACATTGTTGTAGTAAATGCAAGATTACTTTCCTTTCTCTACTTAATTCACTTTGTATCATTTCATAATTCATCCTATTTCTAATATTTATCATTTTTATAGTGAAGTAAAAATTCTTTAATTTACATACCAAAATGATTAATCCATTTCTTGATAAATGGCCATTAACTTCTTTTGAAATTATTTTTATACTAATAAAAAAGTGATATTTTTAAAGAATAAGACTGCTTCATGTCTGATATTCTTGGGATAAATTCCTAAATGTCTGGGTTAGAGGATAAAGACATTTTAGTCACATCATTCTTGGATTGCCTTTTCAATATGTGAACCTAGAATTTTGGGGTTATTGATTCCAGCAATAATAAACATGCTCCTCCCTCTGCCACCATAGAAGGTCAAAAACTTCCAGTATAGTAACAAGATACATATGTGTTGACTTTTATAAATCTGAAACTCCACTTCAAAGTTATCAAAGGGTGAAAGCTGGTCATGCTCAAAGTAAAATTTGGGGATAGGAAAAAAGTAGGATGGGTATCAGGACACATTGTGTAGATGAAAAAGAAGTTTAGGTGGTAAACTATGATGTGTTAAAAATTTCAGAATTAGTATGGGATACAAAGCAATGACTTCAAGTCACTGTACATGTTATTCTCTTGCAAGAGCAGTCAAATTCACCCCATTAGCTCTGATGTCTGGATTAGGTGAAAATATTTTTGATTGAATCAAACAGTCAAGATTGAATAATAATCTCCTCATCTCCCTGAATCAAAGCTATTGCATGAAAGATTGGATCATGCCATCAGCAGTTTGTATGCTGTAATACAGCCTACAATAACTAGATAAGCTATCTAGTTTTGAAAGGTTGGACAAAGACTGCACTGTGGCAGAGAAGGGATATATCAAGATGTCTTGGATCTCTATGCATTTGAAGAAAAGGACTCAGTATGAGAAAGTCCCCTCTCCTCCCAAAAATACTTCAGCCCTTTTCCCATTTCCCAGAGCCCACCGCCCCTCTCCCTTTTCCTCTTCCTCTCCCTTTCCCTCCCTTCTTTTCCTCCCTTCTTCCTTTCCTCCCCTTTTCCTTCTCTCTCTCTCTCTCTCTCTCTCTCTCTCTCTCTCTCTCTCTCTCTCTCTCTCTCTCTCTCTCTCTCTCTTTTCACTATAATATAAGCTACCATTTAGTCCCCAAATGAGTCACCATTTTCCATGATGACTGAAGCATGTATCACTGCCACATGGTTAACTTGAATATAAACTTTTTTGAATTTAGCTAAGCTGCTCTTCAGACAACAAACATTTTCAGGTCAAGATCTGAAGGTTTTCTAGTTGGATTAGAAATTTCTGAGAATGTGCTCTTCTGGCATAATTTCCATGAGTCACATACGCATCATAATTAATCCATCTATCAATCAAACAATTAGATTTGTGAAGGACCTACTCCATTCCAGGAATTGTGCTGGACTGTAAAAGCAAAAAGAAGAAGAGAAGCCACAGGTAACCCTAGAGAACTACTAAATCTAGCACTTTATACTATTAACTTCTTGATTTTTGACAATTTCTACTCCTCTGCCTCCACCCACCAAAATCGTCATTTCCTATACAACACATCAGGACTTGCACAAAGAGTGGGCAGGGGCCATTCTTTCTCCAAGCTTATATATTAATAGAATATGGTCCAATTACTATTTAGTCTCATGTGCTTGGGACGCATCAACTCAAGCCTCAGCCCATTACATCGGACTTTAGACAAACAAACAAAAATGAAACAATCTCATTGAACTTTGGTGTAGTTTAATGGAAGATCTCACAAACAGGGAACTATGAAAAAAAGATCTCAAAATTTCTGATGGATTTAATAAAACTTCAACCTTTTTTATTATTAGAATTCATTTATCCAATATAAAATTTTAAGGAAGGTATTACTTCATCATACCATTTTAACAATAGGAAAAAAGTAAATTATAAAATTTAAATAATATTGTGTACATTTTAAAAGTTTTAATCCATATGCTGCTTAAGTCTAATAATGGAAACTTAAATCTGCTTGATAAATTCAGTTTCAAACATATTAATTATGAAACATGAACATTGAGTTAAACATATTTATGACCATGTTTCTGGTAAACGTTTTTATCCTTATAGTTCTTTATCAGTACACATTTAGAGATATGAAACAACAAATGTAAAGCCTCTCATCTCTTTCAAAGAAAGACCATTAAGAAACATGCATAATGGAGATTAAAAGGACCTAAAAGGCCAGTTTGTTTAAGCCTCCATGGAAGAATTGTTTCTTTAAATAAACTTCCTGGTGACTTTTCCAGCAAAATTTAAGGCAGACTGCACAAATATGTTGGGACATTACTAGGTCAGAATGAGGTCACTGGGGGATCTTTGATGAAAAATTCTCAGGGACAAAAGATTTCAAATGGGCATTGAAAGATCTGTTTTCCTTTTACACAAACTTTTTGTATTGAGGAGTTTTTGTTTTCCATCAGTGAAATCTATTATAATCCATGAAACCTTAATGGGAACTGTGATGCCAAAAACTCTACTCCTTCCCAAAACCCCTTCTCCACCAAGTCAGGCAACTACATTTGATTTCTACAGAACTTTTGATTTGTTGAAAAAAATATATGATCCATACAAAATTTGACAGAGAACTGAGAAACTTGACCTTTTAGTCTTTGTCCCAGATGTTTAATTTAAATTCTTCTTAGCAAATCATATTATTATGTCATGGAAATTCCTTCAGAGAAAAGAATATTTTTATGTTTTTTTTTTCAATTCCTAATTCCTAGATTCAGCATCTTGCATATAATAGGCACTTAATAAAGGCTTTTTAAAAATCCACTGCATTATAAGCTAACATTAAATTACTTGAAGGAGCTAAAGATAATTAACTATTTTTCAGCAAATGTTTGGACTTCTTCAAGTAAATACAAAGGGGATCCATCTCCTAATAACTATTCACATCTTTAAGTAATGAAGAAGCCACCAGAATTAAAATGGTATATGACAAACCACATTCATTCATATATTGGACTTCAATTTATGGAGCTCTTATAGGGCCAGTGCAGGAAGAAATACCAGATTGTCTGCTAATACCCATCACTTTTGCCTAGAGAATCATTTGAGGATACCTTACTTGAATCATCTATATTTAATCTTCATTTTGCCCCACTATGTTTTCAAGGAAATGTATCAAAACTATTCCCAAAATGTGACCTTATGTGGCAAAACTATCTGTCTCCATCATAATGGAGTGAAAATATCTAGGACATTGGAATTATAGGTATATATATTGCTCAAAGTAAACTGCATCCTTTATTACCCAAGAGTTTTTTTTTTAATCATTGCTACTTTTCTATCCACTACTTAAATAAAGTATAAATAAGGTTTCTTTCTCTGATTTTTCTAATAATTCCAGTTCTAATATAAAATTCAAGTTTCATTTATAGGTCTTTCTGAAAACAGATAAAGTACAAATCTCTGATGCCCAACAAGGCATTCCAACTGTCATTTACTTTTATTCATATATATAAATAAAAGTAAATATATAATACATATTATACATCTATTTTATATATTATATATTTATTTAATATATATTTACAAATATATATTAATATAAATAAAATATATTATGTAATTAATGTAATAATATATAATAAATATGTAATATATAAGTAAATATATACAAAATATATAATAAATATATACATATCATATATAAGTATATATATATATAGTTTTAAAGATATTTTCTAGACCATGAAGTTTTATTGTCATCCAAATCAACAGGAACCAATTTTGTAAGTGAAACTGTGAAAATCATTGCCAAAGTTATAATATGTATGTCCTCTCACTTAAGGTATTCATTCATTTTGCAATTCTGTCAAGAAAATCAATCCAAGGCTCAGTTTTGGTTCACTAGGAATAAATCAAATTAGCTTTTTTTTTTATTATTATTCTATTGTGCTGTCTTTAGCAATTTTGTTCATAGTTTTTCATTCTTTGAATGAGATCATTTTTCTTTTATTTTAGGTCACACAACTCTATATTTAACTTTTTTTCCCAAAACATTAAAAAGAAAAAAAAAGTAAAGGAATAATTTTTAAAGTTAGATAATTATCAGAAAAATTACTTGATTATATTAATTTGAAATGAGTTGAGCTATTATCTGAATTTTTCCTTCTCTGGGTGTTGGAGGACTATTAGAATTAGGATTTTAGAAAAATATTCATATATATTTATTCTGACATATGCAGGATAAATTTATGTTAAATAGCAGAGAAAGAGAATATTTCTTCCTAAACACAGAGACAGATTCACACACACACATGAGAGAGAGAGAGAGAGAGAGAGAGAGAGAGAGAGAGAGAGAGAGAGAGAGAGAGAGAGAAAATTGAGTCAAATTTAGAGAAATAAAAGCTATCTCCATAGTCAGGAAATGGTCAAAAGATATAAACAGACAGTTTTCAGGGGAAAAATGAGAATTAAAGTTATCAATAATTACCTAAAATGCTTTAAATCATTACTAATTAGAGAAATAAAAATTAAAACAACTCTGAGATACCACTGCACATATATCAGAACTAACATAAAAGAAATAGAAAATAGCAAATGCCAAAGAGGATGTGGAAAAATTTGGAAACTAATCAATGCATTGTTGTTGGAGTTGTGAACTATTTCAATTATTCTAATAAACTATTTGAACTATGCCCCAAAGATTCTAAAACCGTGCATATTCTCTGACCCAGCAATACCACTATTAATATCCTAAAAGATCAAAGAAAAGGGAAAAGGATTTATTTGTACAAAAATATTTATAGCAACTCTTTTGTGATTAATTGAAAATTACAGGACTGCCTATTAATTGAGAATGGCTGAACATATTGTGGCATAGGAATAAGTTTGAATATTAATATACTAAAAGAAATGATTAGGAAAATGGTTTCAGAATAATTGGGGAAGACTTATGTGAACTCATGCAACATGATCAGAAGTAGGAGAACACTGTATATAGTAAAAACACTATTGTAAGAATATGAAAGACTATGAAAAGACTTAACCACTTTGATCAAGAAAATGATCAAAGACAAATCCAAAACACTTGATTAAAATTTCTATCTACCTCCAGAGAAAGTATTGATGAACTGCAAATGCAAACTAAAGCATATTTTTATTTAACTTTTAATTTTTTCTTGTTTTTCTTTGTTTTCTTTTGCAAGATTGCTAATAAGGAAACATATTTCACATGACTTCAGATGTATAATCACTATCATATTACTTACCTTCTCAATGGGAAGGGTTAGGAAGGAAGGTTAAATTTAAAACCCCCAATTTTTAAATGATTTTTTATATAATTGAGAAATATTAAAGGAAATAATTACTTTCTTGTGGAATATCACACAGAAACCTGTACTATTTCTTATCAATTCCTTAAATCGGTAAAAAGTCATTTTATCTGTTTTTTAAAACCAATTTCTAACAGCAATACACTCCCAAAACAGATCTCCTAAGTCCTAGGTAGTTGGGAAAATGTATTAAAGCAGCACAGTGGACTGATAGGAAATCCACAAGAGATCAAACTTTGCAATATCTGCAATTTACCAGAATTCTGTAAAATGCCCCTCATTTTTACAAACTATAGGGAGATAAAACTCTTTCCTATGTGGTATGCCCTACAGAAACTATTGTGCCCATCATGCACTTCTTCTAATGGATCCCAGTGACATTTTGCTCACTTTTAGGAAGTTGTACTATTAGCTGATAACCAGCACCTTAATAGGATACTTCTCCATATTAATGATGGATGCAGCTTCTGAAACCCCTTAAAAACTCTGTCTAGGCCTCAGGCTACATTTGTCCTGAAGCAGCAAGTCATATGTAGCCTTGAGGGACTCATATAACTTGAGCAAAGTTATATCCAGCTTCCCTTGGGAGAAAACTGGGTCAATCTGATGGTGGATGCAAATACAATAAAGGTGAGAAACAATTGCTATTTCTGTCCTTGGCTTAATTTACCATCTTATTCCTTGAGTTCTTAGAGATATAAGGTGTATGCATAGAAAAATGAAAACAGATAAAGTAAGTGGTCTTGTAATGGTATTGCATAGTTCAATGACAACACATCTTTGAATTAGTTTGAATTTTTTATTCTATCTAATTTTGAATATGATGAATTAGTTAATTCTTATTTTTTGAATTGTTGCAGGAGAATTTTTCTTCCATAGTTTTAATATTTTCTTAATAATAGCTGTATTTTCCTGATATTTGAATTTAAACAGCTTACATGAAAAAAAAATTTCCTGTGTGTATATCTACATATAAAAATTCTTCATATCTCCTGACATCTCCTCTTCCTAGTCTGAATTTCACATCATATTTTTCATGCTATCTGTACTTGACTACCTCCTTGTCTCAACATATTTCATCATCTATTATGGTCACTGACTTGACAATAAATTATTTAAACTGAATAAATATTCTCTGTTGCAGACTGATTGTTAGGTCAAAAAATGCAGCTATCTCAGAATATACTGACATTGGAGTTATGTAAAAAATGTCCAGTTTCCTCGTTTAAAATCTTTGTGGAAAATTCAATTGAAGAAATAATATTATTCAACTGTATAAAACCAGTAAATTTGGAAATATATATTGTATTTTGAGAACTTTAAGAAAATATAGATTTAAGGAATTACTTTATAAGTCATATCTCTTGACCAAACTTTCCTTCTTTTCATATATTCTATGGTCTATCCTAACAAGTTTTCTGTAGATTTTTTACACATAGAACTTGATTTCCATATCAGAGTCTTTTAATTGAGTATATCAATGCCTGGACTGCACTTCTTTATCAACAGCTCTTAAAATATCTAATTGTTTTTAAAGGCTCAATTTAACATATCCCTGGAATGGATCAACCATTCATGATTCCCTATCCTCATTCCATTCTAGTTCTTGCCTCTCATCATCCAAAAAGTATTCATCACTTTGTGTCTATTTTGCATCAATTTCCTTTGTATGTGAACGGCTTTCTGTAGAATCAAAATGTGTTTGGACAGAGATTCTTGCTTTTGTCATTAAATTTTCAAGGACAAAGTGGATGCTTTATTAGTGTTGATGGATTGAGTAATGAAAATGAGAGGAAATGGAAGGTAGGGGAGGGATTCACTAATTTGAATTTTTGAAGCCTTCTAGGATACATGATATTATTGATCTTTGTATTACCTCCCTTGGAATAGAATCAGCCTTCAAAGTACTCGTCTTTTCTTGTAAGAATAAAATTTTAACTAGAAGAGACCACAGGGTTCATTTAATCCAACTGCCTCACTTTTGGGGGGGCTGGGACAATTGGGATTGAGTGACTTGCCCAAGGTCACATAGCTAAAAAGTGTTAAGTGCCTGAGGCAGATTTGAACTCATGTTCTCCTGACTTCAAGAGTGGTACTCTATCCACTGTACCAACTAACCTCTGAACCTCCTCATTTTACAGACAAGGAATTTGAAGCCCCAGAGAACTTAATGATTTACTTGCTTAAGGTCGTACAAGTAGAAAGTGAGGGAGCTGAGATTTGAGCATAGGATCTTTCCTGTGCTTGGTTCAAATTTAAACATTATATATCAATTCATGATCTTATAGTTATTATTAGTAATTAATGATTTGCAATGGAATTATAAATTTCAAAAAAATGTAATGGTTCAAATTTAAATTTTAATTCTTTAGACGCTTAAATGAGAATAGTAAAGACAATCTACTTCCTGAATCACCCTATAGTTATTTAGTACAAAGAGCTTAGCAGACAGAAGTTTCAAGAATAATGGATTTCACCTTAAGTGAAAATCAGTAATGAAATTCAGCTGAATAAATGTTTATTAAATGACTACTTTGTACGAAGTTTTGTGCTTGGTGCTATGATTATTTAAAAAAAAAAAAAAAACAGCAGTGGGGGAAGGATTCTGGGAAGATGACAGAATAGGCCAGTAAATTTCAAACTCTTCAGATTTCCCCCCAAAACAGAATAAATTTGCACCTCAGAGTGAACACAGAGTGGTGAAAAATCAAGAAAACTTGATTTGGGGCAGAACTAGGACCATCCTGGCCTAACCCAAGAAGATTTAAAGATAAACCTGAGCCCTGTGAAGAGCAAACACCTGAGGGCTAGCTCCACACAAATACCTTGTAGGGAGCGAGAGGTGGGTAAGGAGGAAGCACAGAAACTTTCACTTCTCCAGGAGTCAGGGTAGACTGAGTGAACTTTGGCTCATCAGGAATGTCAGGCCCAGTTATGGTGCAGAAAGGAGGCTCTGGGTGAGGAAGAACCAGTACCCAGGGAGTGCAGAGGCAGAGGGGCAGTGATGCTGCTGTCTGTGGGCACTTGAAGGAGGGTGGGGATCTTAATTTGGGGTTTGAGGTCAAAGGGGAGAGCTGAAGTAAAGCCAGAGAACAGGGAAAGAACAGGGTTCATTTTCAGGGGACACTAAAGTGAAAAACACAAACAAACAAAACCAACTTCTTCTATTCCAAGAGTAACATTAAATGACTCCCTGTCCAGAAATAATTTATATAATTCAAAAAAAATTTAAAAATCAAATGAGAGATATTGAAAAAAATGCAAGAAAAACAAAAAGATTATTGAAAAAGATTAACCAAGTAGAAAAAGGAAATACAGAATCTCCAAAATGAAGATAACTATTTGAAAATTAGAATTGGGAAAGGGGAAGCCAGTGAAGCTATGAGAAACCAAGAAATAACAAAAAGATTATAGAGAATAAGAAATTAGAACAGAATGTGAAACATTCTATAAGAAAAACAACAAATCTGGAGGATAAATCAAGAAGAGAAAATATCAAAATAATTGGACTACCTGAAAGTTGTGACCAAAAAAAAAGAACCTTGAGACAATAATGCAAGAAATAATCCAAGAAAATTGTCCTGGAATGATAGAACATGAGGGGAAAGTAGAAATAGAAAAAAAATCCATCAATTATCATCTCAAAGAGATTCTTTGTGGAAAACACACAGAAATATTAATGCTAAATTTTGAAATTTCCAGATCAAAAATACAATTTTGCAAAAAAAAAAAAAATCAACTCAAATACACCCATGCTACAATTAGAATTGATATATATATATATATATGTATATATATATATATATATATTGACAATTAAAAGAACTAGCAGCCAAAAGATCATTTCCAGCATCAAATATCATATCAATATCAATTATGTACAATAGTTATTGAGGAAAAAATGGACATTCAATGAACTTGCAGATTTTCAGGACTTTCTATCAACTAAATCCAAACCCAATAGAAAATTTGTCATATAAGAGCCAATATCAAAGATCATTTTCAAATAACTTAACATGGACAAATTATTTATATTTTTAACATAGAAATATATAACATATGTTTAAGATTGACAATAGTAATAGGATATAGCTCAAAAGAAATACTGGGGCAGAATTAAGGTAAAAATAGTAATTATGTTATTCAAATGATGTGCAGAGAAAGAAAAGATAGAAAAATTAGAGGAAGGAGGACTAATAGTTCAGAAAACTTACATCAAGAATTGGTTAAATAGACAACATTACCTATGTGCCATGAAGGATAGAGTACCTTCCAATATTTATAAAGAAATAAGAAGGAAGGAATGAGTGGAAAGGAAAGCAAAGGGTAGGGAAAGAAGACAAGGGAGGAAACATGAATAGGAGAAGGTTAAGTAATATCAAGGTGTTATGGGCCAGAACTCTGTACTTGAAACAAGGATTCTTACAAGGTGTTAAGTCAGTGGAATTGATGAGACAATAGTTATCTAATTTAGCATGGTGATTAATAGTTCTCTAGTTCAGTATGATTGATTTGATCTTACAATAAATAATAGTTTCCTCGTGATATAATGGTTGGTTTATACTCAGTATATTCGATATAAGCTGGGACAAACTCAGCCAGACAGATTTGCTCCATTTTACACCACCATGGTGACTGGCTTGTCCTCCTGCATTTTTTCCACTGAGTCCACACTATCACGGGCCCCAGGCGAGGAGACACTAAAGAATTTGGACTTTGACACCTGGCTATTCTCATGCTTTTACTTTGCTCAAACAAAGGCTGGTCCAGAGATTTCCAGAAAACCAACCAGAACACTACATTTTAGTGTCCGAACGTGGACTAAGGATTTACACTCAGAAGTCCTGACTGACACAATCCTGAGGTTCAATGAAAAAGTATCTGTGACCCAGATAATAGAGTGAGTACAAAAATAGACAAGAAGGAAACTCTGTTAAGGGCTAAACTAGTGTTTCAGATGAAATGGGACAAATGTTTAGAAAGGATCCTTCTCCATCACAAGGAAAATGTGTCAAAAGCATAGTTAAACTGATTAAAAACCAAGGTTTGATTGTAACTTGGGAGCAGATTATTGGACTTTTAGAAACATTACAGTACTCCTCTCCTTGGTTCTCAAAGAAGGATTAGAACCAAATGGAACATTACACCAAGGCAAATTAAAGAGCAAAATTAAAGCAAAGAGTTAGCAGTAATAGGAAAGATATATATGTGGGTATGTGTGTGTGAGGACATGTATGTGTGTGTATGTATATTTATATATGTACACATAAATATATTCTTGCTTAACTATAGCCTCGTTGGGGGGATGTAAGTGGAAATAAGAATAAAATAAAAAAATTGCAGCAGAGAACAAAAAAACAACAAAGAAGTAAAGATGGACACTTATGAATATAATTTCTTCTACTATTACATATCCTTTCTTGAACTAGTCATTTTTTTCTTACATATTTTGAGTCCTGCCTGATGTTCTGCTGGGCATATGACAATATTATGTTTTGTCTTGTTTTGTTTTGTTTTGTTTTTGTTTCTGTCTTTTTTTAAAATTTTAAAATAAAATAATTTTTAAAAAAAGAAAAAAAATGAGTTCAGTAAGTTTTTTTGGTTTAGCTGTAGTCTGAGCTGAAAGATGGAGTAGTAGGGCTGGAAAGATAGAGATTAAAACAGTTGCTATCTACACTCTATTGGTGGTAGGACACAAAGTTTTCCATCCTTTACCCTGTCCCTTACCCACTCTAGTCATCAAGAGAAAGAAGGCACCTCACAGTGCTCTATAGTTACTACGTCCAAGGGCAGCACTTTTAAGAAATGAAGGTTTCACTATGAATGAGGTTTATGACAAATATATTTATAATAATATATAATAAATATATCTTTGTGTAATATAAAAATGGGGAAATGATGAGTCAAAAGAAAGTGCAGGATTTAAAGTCAGAAGTTATGGATTCAAATCCTTCCACAACACTCAATACTCACACAGAAGTATGAGATTGGATAAGTTCCTTTATGTTTCAAGTATGTTTTCTTTAAGTTGAAGGTTTAGGACTAGATAATATCAGAATTTGCTTCCAGCTTCATAGCTATTACTACAATTTCATACCTATCATTCAGACCTTGCCATCCATGCTTAGTCACTTTCATGAAAATGGTCCCCAAAGATTAAGATTCCAATAGAGTAATATTGAACAAGTTAATACTGTTGCTTCTATGTTGGAAAATGGATGTCAATCAAGTCATTTATTCTCTGTAGCTTTTAATTCATTCCCTCTTCTTAAAAATTAAAATACACTATGATTGTAACATTAAGTGTTCTCTGCTAGAAGTCAGTTTTGTGAAGAATAGCTTTTACTCCATGTTCATTTGGAACTCATCAGTCTAGTGTACAAGCCTGCCAAGTATAACACTTTCAACTAAAGTATACTGCTTAAGGAGCAACCACTTTAAGTTAAATATCTTGATAATTTTTTGTTTGTTTGTTTTTGTACCATAATTTATTTGGTATCTTATTTTTCCCCAGTAACATGTAAAACAATTAACATTAATTTTTAGAAATTTGAATTCCAAATTGTCTCTCTTCTTTCCTGCTCACCCCCCCCACATTAAAAAGGTTATATACATATGTAGTCATGCAAAACATTTCCATAATAGCCATGTTATGACAGAAAACAGACTCAAAACAAAACAAAACCATGAAAAATAAGAATTTTTTTTTAAGTAAGCTTCAACTTGTATTCAGATACCATCAGTTCTTTCTCTGGTGATAGAATTTTTCATCATGATTCCTTCAGAATTAGCTTGGATCTTTGTATTCCTAAGAATAGTGAAGTCATTTACACTGATCACCTTACAATATTACGATTATGTATAATACAGTTCACTTTGTATCAGCTCATGGAAGTCTTTACAGGTTGTTGTGAGAGCATCCTGTCCATCTTTTCTTATAGCACAATAATAGAATTGTATCAATCGTTATAATTTGTTCAGTCATTTTCCAAATTGATTTCCTCAATTTTTAATTCTTTGTACCAGATAAGAGCTACTGTAAATATTTTTGTACATATAGGTACCTTTCCTTTTTGAAAAAAAATTATATTTTGGGAGACAGACCTGTATTGGAAGGTCAAAGGTTATGCATGCTTTAATAGCCCTTTACCAATAGTTCCAAATTGTTCTATATAATGGTTGAATCAGTTCACAACTCCAAAAGTTCATTGATATCTCATTTTCCCCACATCTTCCATACAATTATCATTTTCTTTTTCTGTCCTATTAATCTAATGGGTATGGGGTAATATCTCAGAGTTGTTTTAAAATTCATTTCTCCAATGAAGAATGAGTTAGAACTTTTTTTTTTTAAATATGACTATAGGTTTGATTACTTCATCTGAAAACTTCATATGTTTTGATCATTTATCAATTGGGGAATGGCACTTACTTTTATAAGTTTGACTCAATTCCTTCCTCTCCTACTTTTCTGTGTGTATTAGTCCCTCTTTGAGACACTTTTCAGGAGAATAAGGTTCACTCACTTCTGTTCATCTTCTTTATCTTCTCCTCTACTGTAAAAACTTTTATTTGCTTCCTCATGTGAGATATTTTGACCTATTCTACCTTTCCTTTTCTCCTAGTATATTTCTCTCTTACCTCATAATTTTATTTACTTTTAAAAAGATATCATCCTTCCATGTTCACCTCACACCTGTGCCCTCTACATATACATACAAACACATATGTGTGTGCGTATATATATATATATATATATACACACACACACACATATATATATACATATGTTCTTATTTGTTACAATTATCATTTTCTCATGTAGAAATGTAAACAGTTTAACCTTATTAAGTTTCTTATGATTTCCTTTTCCCATTTACCTTTTCATAATTTTCTTGAGTCTTGTATTTGAAAGTCAAATTTTCTATTCAGCTCTAGTCTCTTCATCAAAAATGCTTGAAAGTCCTTTATTTCACTGAATATCTATCCCCCATTCCTCTACCCACTTACATACTTTGAGGATTATACTCCTTTGCTGAGTAGAAGATTCTGGGTTATATTCCTATCTCCTTCAGGAACATCATATTCTAAGTCCTTGTATCTTTTAAGGTACACAAATTGTTAAATCTTGTGTTATCCTGACTCTGACTCCGCAATATTTAAATTATTTCTTTCTGCTTGCTTGCAATATTTTCTTCTTGACCTGGGAATTTTGTGATCTCCTTCAAGAGGTAATCAGTGGGTTCTTTCAATTTTGTCCTCTGTTTTATAATATTAGGGCAGTTTTGCTACATAATTTCTTTAAAGATGGTGTCTGAGCTCTATTTTTTAAATCATGGCTTTGAGATAGTATAATAATTTTTAAATGATCTCTTCTGGATCTTTTTTCCTGGTCAGTTTTTTTTTTTCATTGAGATATTTCACATTGTCTTTTTTTCCCATTTTGGCTCTGTTTTATTTTTCTTAATTTCTCAAAAAGTCATTAGCTTCCATTTGCTCAATTCTAACTTTTAAGGAATTATTTTCTTCAGTCAGTTTGCGTACTCCTTTTTCATTTATCCATTTTTACTTTTTAAGGAGTTTTTTTTTTTTACTTGAGTGAATGTTTGTGGTTCTTTTTCCATTTGGCCAATTCTGTTCTTTAAGGCATTCTTCTCATTTGAAGGAGCACTTCTTTTTCTATTTGGTCTAATTTGTTTTTTAAAGTGTAATTTTCTTCAGTATTTTTCGTCTTCTTTTCAAGTTGGTTGACTTTTATATTCATGATTTTCTTTCATCACTTTTTCAGCTTTCCTATTTTTCTTGTACCTCTCTTAACTTATTTAAAAAAAAAATTGAGCTTTCCCATGTCCTAAAACCAATTAGTATTTATCTTGGAGGTTTGGGACGTAGAAGTTTTGACTTCACTGCTTGCTTCTTGAATATGTTTTTTTTTTTCTATTGTTTACTCCAGCCTATTCCTTGACTTTAGATTATTTTATTATTTATCATTTTATTTATTTATTTTATATAAATATTATTATTTATATTATTAACTCTTTGTTAAAATAGAGTTCTGCTTAGAATTAAAGTTGTTTTTAGAGATTATTACAGAGGTATTTGTAAATTTTCAATTCTTCCAAGTGGTATAATCTAAGGAAAGGTGCATTTACTATTCTCCTGGTCTGTGCTCTGGTCTATGAGTGACCACAAGCACTTTTTTCAGTCTTGAAACTGTACCAAGGGTCTTCTCTCCACTGTGACTACAAGCTGTAGTGGTCTATTATTCTTCCTCACCCTGAGACTGTCAACCAGGACTGCAACATAAATCTGTTTATGGGTAAAGCAACATAGCTCTGTCTTAGTGCTAGCAAAGAGATCCCTGTAATCTCCTTCTGATCACTTGTTAAGTCCCCTTACTGTCTGTGGATTAAGAGCTCTTGAAGTAGCCACTGCCTCTGCTGATTCCATGACTTCCCAGATCTGTTTCTGGTTTGCTGGGGATAGGGCTTTGCTGGCATGGCCTATGATAGACTGTTCTCCATTCTCACTCAGACCTTTTCTGCTGACTTTCTAAGTTGTCTTTGACATCAATGGGCTAAAAGGTCTGGAAACCACCACTGCTGTCCCTGATACTGTTGCTTCCAAGTCTTGTTGCTGTTTTGCTGGGCCCAATCTGCACAAACTAGGCCTGTGCTGAACTGTTGCTTTTCCTTTACTCTGATGCAATACACCTTTCCTGTCAAGCTTCTAAGTTGTCTTGGGTTGGAAAATTGTTTTACTCTGTTTTTGTGTTCATTATGCTAATCTAGAATTTGTTTAGTCACTATTCAAAAGTATTTGGAGAGTTTTGGGGAACAACTTAGACAAATTCCTGTCTTGATTCTTTCAGTCTTGGCTTTGCCTTCTGATAAATACTTATGATTGTAAGGGAGTGAATTTTGGAAGCAGAGAGGAGGAAACACTAAAATAAACAAACAAATAAACATGGATGTAAAAATTAAAAAAAGAAAAAAAGAAGAAAATATTCATACCACCTTCTAAACAACAGATCTTTTTACAATGAATGGCATTTCATAAAAAAAAAAAAAAAAAAGTTTTTTCTCTCATTGTATTCTGTTGTAAATCATATGGACAGATGTGAGCCTTAGTCACGCATCATGGTTGATTACTCTTGGTTTAAGTTTATGCAACACAGACTAAAGATTATTTTGTTTTTATTCTAACATTAATTTTTTTGGTTTTATAACAGAAAAAATATAATATCCCATGCATTTCTTTTTGTTATAGCATAACATCTGTACAATAAAAATATTTACATCAAATACTTTTTTTCCTTATAAATATTACTTTAAACCCATGCATAAGTCTGTTTATTCTCTTCTAGAGAGTAGTATGCTTGGGGTTCTTGATGTGGTTTAAAATAACTTGTTCTAAAGTTTTTAATTATGCATTACTTTTTTTTCTAAGAATTTTGAAGAGTTAGTAAATCAACACAACATCAAAATATGTAAATATATAAAATTATTCGGGGAACAAGTGTTTACCAGTGCAGTGGTTTAGCCTGGTTACATTCCTGGCACCATGAGTCAAGGATTTTTAAATTACAGGGTATACAGATTTCATATCTTGTTGCGCCAGGCTACCCTGATTTGGAAAGGTAGGATTAATCCATTGGGTAGCCTGCTTGCAAAAGAAAACTCTGGGGAATAAGCAATCTATGAGGGATACTGATCTGACCTAACTCATTAGCATAGTCATCTCTGGCATACAGAGGAGATTAGCATGAGGTTACTCAATATTTCTATTAGATAGAATTCAGACTTGACATTTGTCATGGGTATAATGTAAGTTCTGAATCTGCTCTGGAATTCAGATTCTCTTAGTTATCTGCCAGATCCAATGAATATACAAAGCAAGATTGTCATACAGAATAAAGGAGAGATTTAACTATTTCTACACTCTTAGCCACACTATACTTACTTAAGCAAGGGCAGCGGATCTCCTATAGAAACAATTAAAAATATCTTTGTAGACGCTTTATTTGGAGTTGGTTTGGACCTGGGATTTAATTAGTGTAGATGATTCCTGATATGGAAGCTTCCATATACGATTGCAGATTAACAATTTAGTAATTTACAGTTTTAGAGAGGTGTCAGGGGTACTTGCGATATTTTATTTAATGACTTGACCTCGGTCACATAATGAGTATATGTCAGAGACAGAGCATCGTTGTAGGTCTTTCTGACTCATTGGTTGGTCCTCTGCCAATACTTATTCTACTGCCTCTTTGTTTACTAGGTGGCAAGCATTGCATTAGACACTGATAATACAGAGAAAGGCAAAAACAGTTCATACTCAGGAGTTCACATTCACCCTCCCCAAAAACCTAATAGACTATGTCATTTTCTTTGGACTATTTGTTTTGATATGTAGACCATCCATGTAAGTTATAGTGACAGAGTATAACAAGTGTAGAAATGTAGATGAGAGTTTGGGGAATTTTTCCTTATGATAGTTTCATTCTGCAAATATATATATATATATATATATATATATATATATATATATATATATATATATATATATATATATATATATATGTGTTAAATATAACATGTATGTTGTCACTATAAAATAGTTTTCTTATTCTTTTGTGGAAAACTATAAGAATTCAATTTTTTATTTCATAATGAAAATCTTTGAGAAATATTGTTGTTTTTTACAGAAACAACTATACAATTAATTTTTATAAGGCAAAACTTATACCACCAGAACTACCATAACCACCACCACTAAGACCTCCATCTTTTTTTTTTTTTTTTTTTTTATCAGAAAGTAATCTTTCTTTGTCAGAAGATAACCAATCTTCTGGCTATTTGACCCTGGGCAAGGTACTTCACCTCTACTTGCCTTAATACAATGAAGAAGGAAGTGATAAACTACTCCAGTGTATTTAGTGTGCTATGGTTGACAGGGTCACCAGGAGTTGACCATGACTAAATAAATGACTGAACAATCACCCTACTGCCTTCTTTACTGGAAAAATTCAGGCATTCTATTATGACCTCTCCTATTTCTCATTTAACACCTCCAAAAGTGTTACCAGTAATCTTTTTACTATCATCTCTATCCAACGGTATTTTAAATCTCCATCCTTCTGGACTTCAACTTTTGATACTCTTGATTATTCTTTGGGAATACTCTCTCCTCATTCTGATTCTATCACTATGAGATAGAGCAGGGTAGGTTAATGGTATCATTAATTATATAGAGAGCAGTAGAAGGAGATAAGTATAGAAAAGTAGGCTAGAATCATATTTTAGTGGGCTTTGAATTCCAGGACTTAAAATCTGATAGGAGATAAGGTTATATCTAAAGCAGATTTGAATATAGATTATAACACACATGGTCTTAAACAAATGTATCTACAAACATGCATAATTGTATATAAATATATTCAGGTGATGATACAATGTAGAAGGTATATATTTTTGATCAACATTGTTCTAACAGTGGAAAAGTCCTTCAGTAAGGGAAAAAACCCCAGGAAGATTCATGTTTAAAAAGAGATAGAATGATGTAAGAGAGGAAAAGCTAGCTTAAAGAATATATATTCAATTTTATTTGTCAAGATAGGACTTAAATGCTTTCAAGTTTTAAAATTTTCCCCTAGAATGCTTCTTTCATTGCTGGGAATTATAAACATAGTGATAACAATCAATCTCAAAAAATGAAAATACATGTAACAATTTGATATTAAAAGTATCTTATTTAAATGCGTTATACAATCAATCTTAGACTATATAGGAGCTTTTCTTAATCATCAAGATGATTAGTTATAAAATAAGCACAATGATAACTATTTTGTAGCTTAAGAGTTTAATATTTTTGGTCATGAAATTTCAAACCAGTTTCAATCTTTTGAGAAAGAATCCAACATTTTATTTAATATCTGAAATATAAAGATATGGTGCTGATTTTAATCCAGTAAAGTATGGAAACACGTGCTTCTTTAGATAGTGTTTTCCTTTTCAGCATATTCTTTATTTGAGATAATGTTCAAAACACAATTAGAGTATCAAATACAATATGCACGTTTATCACAAAGTAACATTACTATCAAAATTTAATGATTACATAAATGCTGTCCATTTTTTATCATTTTATTTTTCTTCTATTGCAGATTTAAAACCATATATCTTCAATTTTTGTAAATATTTATGTAAGCCAGAATTATTATGTGATATTTATATTTTAATGTTTTTATATTTTGGTTGCAAGTTTTTTTTTTTTTTTCATTATTTCCTCTTCTTTCCAATGAGCATAAATGGTAAAAAGAAATGGCTATTCTAATTAAAGGGATAATAGCTTGGTGAATTGCAAATGAGTTCATTAAATTTGGGTTGGTGATATCAAGTCATTTATCTTCTATGGCAGCTCATATGCCTATGTTAAAAAAAAAATAGCTATATTATCATGAGCCTCTATCAAAAAAGTATGACCAGGCTCTTCATTGAACAGATTTGGAAACTGTGGCAAAGAAAGGTTAAATTACTTGTTCACACAATCAGATAGGACTTGAATGTAGATATTACTTATTCCAAGCCTATAGTTCTACCCACCTTCAGTCAATGTTACACATGTTGCCCTGAAAGATTTAATGATTTGTTTGAAGTCACTGATCTATTCAGTGACAAAGCTGTAGGAATAATGGAAAATTATGTTTATTAATTTGAGTTCGGGTTTCAATGAAGATAAATGAAAGTGAATCTCAAAAAATGATTGAGGGAATCGAGACTCTTAGGATAAAAAGCACTAGTGTTGCTTTTTTGCATGAGAATTCATCATAGAAACATGGAGGGAATTTAAGAGATGGAAGCTGCTGTATAGAACACTGATCCCTACTCCATCATTTTACAGATAAGGATTAGGAGATTGAGCTCAATTAAGTGACTTGTCTAGGATCACACAGTGGGTAAGAATTTGAGGAAAAGGTTATTCCTGACTCCAAGTTCAGTGCTTTATCTAATATACCAGTCTGCCTTTTCAAAACTCTTATAATTTCTCAAGAATTCCATTTTTACTAGTCAATATTTTTTATTTTGTACATTTTTTCAGTTGATAGAGATAACTCATGTCCTACCTGGAAAGGTATTACCGTCTGCTGGCTTTAGCCTACTCTTTCTGACAGGTTCAAAGCCTTTAAAGCAATATATTCCTCACAAAACACTTAATTTTTTACCAGACACCTAGAAAGTCTAAGGTTATTCTGCAATTCTGTGGCTATCATTCAACATACATCAGCAGTATACTACTAATGTTTTGGCAGAGAATAAGATGATGAATACAGGTGTGGGTGGCAGCACCTTCACTCCCCAAACAGCACATTACTTTTACCTTCTGTATTTTCACCTTGGCTTGGTGCCTCCCTCTGAGGGATTTTCCAGACCAAAAGCTTCCTGATAGCTTATCAGTGAGTCAGGTTCCCACCCTGTTTTATCTTTTGTATGTGTCCTGTGCTGGGAAGATAGCTAGCACAGAAAGGGGGAAAAGACATCTGGAACCAAAGATTGAATCATTTGTCTCTTGAATCCAAACCTGATGACTTGTTGCTTTTTATACCAACTTTTTCTTACACTAGCATATTTTGAGGAAGAGTAATATCTAATTTCCCAACACTCATGCAAACTTTTGTAATGTGGCTTCCATCCCCACCACTACTCCACTGAAATACTTTTTTCTCCCCAAAGTATCACACTATCATCTTCTTGTTAGGGCCAATGAATGCATTTCTGTACCCATCTTCATTGAGCTCCCTAGCAAGCAATGACCATCCTTTGCTTTTTTACGCTCTCTGGTCCCCTGACTGAAATATTAATACACTCTAAAGGTTTTCCTTCTGATTCTCTAATTACTTTTTTTTTCTTTCCTTTGCTAAGGAATCTTCTCCTTTTGTTTCTTTCTCCTTCCTCTCACTCTTTTTCTCTCTCTCTTTTCTCTCCCACTTTCTCTCTCCCTTTTCTCTTCCTCTCTCTCCCTTTCTCTTTCTCCTTTTTCTCCCTTCCCCCCCTCTCCTCTATTTCCTTGATGTTTTATCAGTTTGTGTGGCTTCAATCACCACATCTATAAAGATGTCTGACAAATTAATATCTTCTCCTTCAGCTTTTCCCAAAAGTTCTATGCTGTATTTTCAACTATCTGTTAGATAGCTCTGAGATATCATATTGTCCCTTGACATTCATTCAACTCAAAAGAATTGGGTTTTAACCTTAGAAACTCTTTGCCTTTTAACTTTTCTATTTTTATTGATACATGTATCTATTCCCTCTCTATATTGTCTTTAATGACCTCACCAGTTTACATGGGTTTCATTATCATTGTTAGATATAATTTAATTTCCCGGTCTTTGCTTTGTCCTTGAAGCCTGAAAGCTCATTTCAAGTTCTTAGAATCCATAGTTCCTTCCAAAACTCCACTCTAGTACTACCTTTTATAAAGTCCTTCCTGGCTCCTTCACCTGCTAAAGTCAAAACCCAACTAATCATATTTTATCTCTTTCTTTCATTTTTCCCCCTGAGGCAATTGGGGGTAAGTGATTTGCCCAGCATCACACAGCTAGGAAGTACTAAGTGTCTGGATCCAGATTTGAACTCAGGTCTTCCTGACTTCAGGACTGCTCTATCCACTGCACTATCTAGCTGCTCCTCTTCCATCTTTTGACTAATTTTCTTGATGCCTTCTAGATAAATATTTATTTTTTTTAGAAATTTTCATTTGTGTGTGTGTGTGTGTGTATATGTATGTGTGTGTGAGTGAATGCTCAGATTTGCTTCTTAGAATGTAGGCTTCTTAAGGGCAAGAATTTTTTTATTTTTCATTTTGTTTCCTTAATATCTAGCACAAAAGTTTTAAACTTTTTAAAAATTTAATTGGTTGATTCTCTCAGCTATACTCAGGACCAATGAATTTTTCTTGGGTCTTCTCTTTCTCACCCCTCACACCTAATGACTT
This sequence comes from Antechinus flavipes, assembly GCF_016432865.1. Classification (NCBI taxonomy): domain Eukaryota; kingdom Metazoa; phylum Chordata; class Mammalia; order Dasyuromorphia; family Dasyuridae; genus Antechinus; species Antechinus flavipes. The sequence continues at coordinate 156,475,365 of NC_067402.1, forward strand.
ACTGCTAATCATATCTTACCAATGTATCTTGATTATGGACTTACTTTTCCAATTTCATTGATAAATAATATAACTTAAATGGCTATCTCTTCTTACTTAGACTATTACTTGATAATTTTCTCCTTCTAAATTTAATGTTTGAAATAGTAGAAAGTTTGTTCAGAGACCTTGAGTTCAAATCTTGCCTCAGTATAAGCAATATCCTGCTCACAGTGGGTAACTACAAACTGATGCTTGCTAAACTGAAGAAATATAGGCAGTCTTAACCTGAAATGCTTCATCACATGGATGTGAAAATGTTCCAGGGAGTATCAAGAATTATTAAAAGACTGTAAATGAAAAGGCTGGATATTAGAATATTTTAATGGATAATAAAAGTGGAAAATCACTTAGAAGTGTTACTTGAGGATATGGTTTTTGGGGAAATGTAACTTTATTAAGGATCATAACTTATGCCATTGCTATGCATCAACCTCAGAAGTATATAAGTACACAGATCTCTTTGTCTAGAAACCTAATATTCATACATAAGAAATATCTCTAGAAACAATCATTTGGTCAAAAAACAAGCATTAAGCATCTTAGTCTATTTTTTCATTTCTTTCCATTCTAAAAATTTCTTTCTCTACATTAGTCCATAGAAGTTCCAATTTCCCAACAAAATTACCATTGGCTACACTCACATTTTTCAAGAGCATCTCCTTGTCATATGCTCTGCCTTCTATTATTAACCATATGAACAGATTAATGAAACATAAACAACTGGCTATCAATATCCACATGCTCAATTTTTGAATACAAAATGAAACTATGGTGTTGCAATAGACCTCATGGATAATGGCTTAATCGGTTGCATCAAGAAGCATTTATGAAGTGCCTACTATATGCCAATCATTGTTCTAGATATTAGGCATAAAGATATAAGAAATAATATACTCCCTATACTCAAGAAATTTACATTCAGTGGATATAATGGTGGACCTGGAGTCAGGAAGTCCTAAATTCAAATTCTGCCTCAATTACCTATAAGCATATATTAAACTGGGGATAGTTATTTGAGACCTATGTTTCAATTCCTCATCTGTAAAATAGGATAACAAAAGCACCCATTCCCATAACTATTAAGAAGATTAAGTTACATTTTTACATACATACATGTGTGCACATATGCACATGTATGTATGTAAAAGTGTAACTTAATCTTCTTAAGTGTTTATGTGTATCTAGTTAGTACTTTACAAATCTTAAAGCTCTATGTAAATGTCATCTTTTATTATTATTGCTGTTGTTTAATGTAAATATATATACACATATAATTCCATATTGAATAAATAGAAATGGGATAAATGCAAATAAATATAAAGTACTTTGGGAGGGAGAGCACTGGTAGTTAAGGAGTTTAAGAAAGAAATCAATGTAGAATGTGGTGCCGGAGCAAGGTAGACAATGTTTCAACATAGGAAAAGATGGAAAATTTCAGTCTCCAGAGATACCCATTCCCTCATTCAGCACCTTCCTGAAATCCCCCAAAAACTTTATCTGAAGATCTGTCTAGAAGACACCAATACAGCTGTTTAAGAAATGATTTTAAGAAAATGCCATTAAATTTTTAGAATAGATGATACCTATGAAGTAGTTTGATAATTCTAGTGAAGAGACTTGAATCGTGTGGCCAGAATAAAAATCTTTTAAATCCAACTGTTGTTGATAGTTGTGGGTAAATTGTGGAAGTGGAAGTGGGGAACACATTTGAAAGTTTTTGACATCTTAGTTTTCAGGTTTTCATTCCACAGACACAAATGTAAAATCTTCAATAAATCTTAGTAGCAATAGTTTTCATTTAGAAAATATTTTCTGATTTTCAAAGCATTTTGTTTGTACCTACCCAGTTAGGTGGTATGTAATATAGCATTTCCTTCTTTTCACAGATAACGAAACTGTGGCTAGGAAAGCTAACAAATTTGATCTACTGCTGTAATTATTAATTAGAAAAAACATATAGTGCAGGACTTTATGTACAATGATATTTTCAAGTGTGATAGAAACATCTGTTAGTTGTTCAGAACTGACGATTGGATTTTATCCAATATTCAGGTTTATTTTTTTAATAAATAGTCTTTAATGATTAAAACATGAACATTTATCTAGCAAATATTATTTATTGTCAATTCAAATGACTAGACACCAACCATACACTCTTTTAAAGCTCTTCTTTGGTTTCCAAGATCCTCAAATCTTGCCTTGCAGTAATAAAATCAGGGAATCAAAAAAGATTCCAGAAATTTTAGTATATCAGAACAATGGAAGAATTTAAGACAATGTAGAGAACATTTGGAAAAACAGGTTGGTTTTTTTCAAAGCTTCTTGAACTAGAAATTTGGCTTAATATTTTTTACGGCAAAGGGATTTTAGTTTAGAAGAATGACTCTTGATTTTCTTCATTTAATTTTAGGACTCATTTCAGGTTTTGGAATCAAGTCAATATTACAACTAAATGAGTGATGTGACTGCTACTTAAGTTGATTCTTCAAAAAGTTTATCTGGTCATTCCTCTAAATATAGAGCATGGAATTGTTTCCTCAAAAGTATGGGTTTATGGCTTTAAAGATTTCTAGCTGAAGGCAATTAGATTATGAAGAATGGTTTGTTGTAATAGCATGTTTATGAAATGTCTATAATTGCCTTCAACACCAAAAAGAAAGAAATGAATAGAGACAGAATAAAAATCTTACAGATTCAACAATAGGGGGGAGAAGGGTGGGCAGGGTGGACAGTGAAGGTGAGAATGGGGAATACACTTCAAAGTTTGATGTTAACTTTCAGCTTTGCACCTGGTAAGGAGAGGGAGGAGGAAAAAGAGGGAACAGGAGAGAAAAGAACATGAGAAGAAAAAGAAAAAAAATCATTTTGCTGGAAGGGCACAGAGGAAAAATAAAAGGAAAGGCAGACCAATTCTGGAGCATACATAAATAAAGAATGTAAATAAAAGTCTATTCAATATGCCTGGCAAGAAGGTATTGCCCTATTACTATTGAAGTTAATGATGTTTTGCAATGCTGAAAAAAAAATGAATAAATGCAAGTCTGAATCTAGTACTTGAGTTTTTGTTTGTTTTTATTTTTTTTTTTTTGTTTTTGTCCAAGTGGTTTATATTTGGCTTCCCCACAAAAAAACGCATCATAAACCTGATTCAACTGTTCTTCATTTTTTTTTCATGGAGTAACATTACTCAACATTAAATGTTGACCTTTCTGAGGTAGTCCTAAACCACAAAATTATGCAACTCAGTGACTTCAGAATTTGTATGCCACTCTGAAGTTTTATAGCTTGTCTGGGAAAATATTTTAACACCAGGTTATTAAAAATTCATTCTTTTACTGCTGTGTTCAGGTTTTTACTTCCAAGTAGGAAAAAAAAATCTACAAATATAATTCTAATATCATATATAAATACTCAAAGTAATAACTATTTTATCATAATTAACCTAACATATTCTATGAATTTCCACTTAATTTTATAAGAAATTAAGTACATATAGATGTATACACATACATGTTTCATATACCAAGAGAACTAGAACTAATTTGACTAATTAATTAAATGCCTTTAATGAATTGAAATTAATGTTTCATATTAATGAGAAGTTGTTTGTTTTTGTAACCTCTTACACAGGATAATTTGTAAAAAGGTCTATAAAATTCTGTATCTTTAGATGAGCTGTATTTCAAGGTGTGACAAAATGAATGTAACAGACTGGGGGAAGGGCAGCCAAAATTCATAGCAAAGGGCTAACAGTTAAAATTATGCAAATATAGAAGGAAGTAATTCTGTTTTTTTATTTAATGTTAGTCAGCCAACTTTGTGGTTGGAAGAATTGAGGATAAGACCCAATTAATAAATATTATGTATCGAAGGTATGAGGCACAGATAGGTCATCTTCTTGTTTGCCTGTTGAAATAAAGCCTAATGATGAATGGGTGTGGATATGCATTTTATGCACAAACATGGATGCCTATCGTGTGTGTATATTTGATATAAACATATAACATGCATACATAATTATTTACACATATTTTAACAAACATTGTGAAGAATAACAAACAATCCAAGTAATCATTTGTTTGTTAACTTTTATTCCAGGGTAAATATTTATAGTACTTGAGTATCATGAATACTAAAATACACTGAAGTTTCTCTGCCCAGTAAATTGTGTAAAGCAGTCTTTCAGGTAAGTAATGCTCCATTATCTCCCAACAACAAACACCTATTTGTTTCATGCAACATTCTGGAATTGGAAAACTATGGTTCATACTAGTATCCAGAATCAAATGCAGTAGTTATCTGTTTTTATCAATGAACTTGGAAATTATGGCAACTTCTATTTATCTCCAAGAATCATGGAATCTAAATTTCTTTCTGCCTCAGTTTTTATATTTCTATGACTCAATTTCTCAGTGCGACTATATGTTACAGACTATAAGTCTGTGTGGACTACAAGTTAGATAGTTTAAGATAGTATTTTTGAAGTAAGAAATATGTGAATATTATATATAACTTTATAAAAAGTAGAAAAAATGGTGGGTTTTTCTTTTTTTCTTCATATCCTATAGAGGGTTCATTTTGTGTCGAGAAACTTAGTAAAAGTTCAGATGTCCCAGTTTCTCTAGGTCACAGTATCATAGGATTAAGGATTGAAAAGACCCTATAAAAAACCTAAACTGAATATGGAGGTAGTTCAAGCAGGATCCCTGCTATGCCTTTAACTACATTCTACTTGTCTTACTCTGCCTGCTCTGAATACTCATTCCTATGTAGGGGTGTATCAAGTCTGATGTAATCAAAAAAAAAAAAAATCCTGAGCTCAGAATCAAAGGATTTCATTTTGAATCTTAGTTTTCTCAGTGTAATGATGGTCAGTCAAGTCAGTTAACCTCTTGGGATTTTATTAATCAGCTATAAAATCAGCATGATAATCTCTGTCCCATTGATTTACCTCTCTTCTTTCCCAACTTCACAGAGATGTTCAATCATTTCATTCAAGTCTGATTCTTAGTGACTTTATTTGAGGCCTTCTTGGTAAAGGTATTGGAGTGGTTTGCCATTGCCTTATCCAGCTCATTTTAGAAATGAGAAAACTGAGGCAAACTGGGTAAAGTTATTTACCTAGGGTCACACAGTAAGTATTTGAAGTCAGAATTCAATTTATGCCTTTTTGACCACCCAGCTGTCCTGAACTTCATAGAGTATTGGCCAAGAAAATATTTTGTCAAGCTAGAAGCACATTCCAGATAAGTATGAGCTATTTATATTAAATTAATAGTGCACTAAATTAAGAGGTCTTAATTAGCATGCATAATAAATGGACAGATGGGGTAGTATGTATTCAATTTTACACTATTCAAAATTATAAAGTAAAATCTGGTAATTGTTCCAGAATGATAGAAATATGGACTTCACATTTGAATATATGTCCACATCAGATGAGTTTATCATGCATTTGGCCTTTAATAATACCTTTCATACGTTAGGCTCTGGTCAGGAAGGGGGAGGGATTATTGCAATTATTTTGAAAGTGTAGAAAGGTTCCTTTTCCAATCGCTGTCCTTAAGTCCAATCTTCATTACAAAGATATTGTAAATTATCCACGTATGAAGTTGGGCACTACTATTAGGTATATCTTTTCATAAATGTTAGATTATATGATTATTAACATATCTGTTATCTCTAGAAGATAATTTTTAACTTCTTTTATAGTCTTCCAGGACAAAGGGTAGGTACATTTGTATATAATTTTTGAGAAGTTAAAAAGAATACTCACAATTCATCACTCTGAATGATGCCTGCCTATTACTGCCATCTGCTCTTTCTCTTCCATAAATCTCAAGAAAGAAAGAAAGAAAGAAAGAAAGAAAGAAAGAAAGAAAGAAAGAAAGAAAGAAAGAAAGAAAGAAAGAAAGAAAGAAAGAAAGAAAGAAAGAAAGAAAGAAAGAAAGAAAGAAAGAAAGAAAGAAAGAAAAATAGCCAATGTATCGAAATACAGAAAGTGGACTGTATTGTATTTGGGTCATTTGAAGCCTGATGTACAGGTAACACATTCCAAACTTCTTTCCTCCATTTGTTTAATGGTTAGCAAGACATGTCAGACAGAGTGCTTCTTTTCCCTTATGTTACTCTTTTTGCTTTTTACCCAAGACATATGTTTTACGTACAGAGAGACCAAATATCTGTTATAATTTAAATTCATCTTAGTCTCGGGCCATCAGAAAAGTTATTTTTAAACCTTAAAGGAAAATAATTTTTCTAACTTATATGGTGACCAATTGTTGAAAAAATGTCAAGACAAAGCAAAAAACACCATGCTTGCCCTAGTCCAGGTATTAATACTATAATCTTGAAATACTAAATATACTAGTTTCTTAAAATTAAGCACTTTTGCCCTATTGTCTTTCTAACTAGTGCTTCTCATATTTTACCCAGCAAAACAAATTCCAACATAATTGTCTATTTCCAAAAGCAATTCCAATTAAAGACCAAGCCTTCAGTGGTGTCTATATGATTCTAAACATCTGGATCTAAGGGAAAAATCTGGATCTTTACAAATACACAGATGTTTGGCATCATATAAATAAAATATTTTTGTGGGGGTTTTGTTCTAAATTTTATAAGGATATTTAGTATCATGTAATATTCCTGGCCTCTTGCACTTCCCTCCCCATTCATCCTAGATGTCTATGAAAGATTAATCATTTAGCTGCACAGATGTGATCAGGGCATTTCCTTGCTCACACTACTGTCAGCAGATCCTTCTTGACTATTGAATGAAGTTGAAGCTCCTTAGGGTCTGAAGGCAGTATGGCATAATGAAAAGAGCCTTAGATTTGGAATCAAAGGATCTGTTTTTTAAACTTCAGATCTACTACTTGTAACATATGACACTAGGAAAGTTGTTTAACCATTCTGGACTTGATGAAACTCAGGCTCAGAATAAAAAAAAAAATGAGGATTATCTTTCAAGCTCAGAAACATCAAATCTTTCTTTTTAGCTATGTCATTTCAGTTTCCACTATTAGCAGAAAATTACATATATTTTCCCATGCCTTTTCTCATGCAAATCCCTTGTTCTGTAATGTTTTAACTTTATATTTTACTAGTATTAGCCTTCTCTGAAGACCTTTCTCAAATGCTACCTTCTCCATATTACCCTTGCTGAATTATTCCCTAATCAGAAATTATAGCTTTTTCTCCTGCCTTGAATTTACAAAGAATTTTGTTGCATCTTAGAGAAAGCATCTTTACTCCAAATATTCATATGAACCATTTGTGCCCAAACTGTAATATATCCTTCCAAATTCACAATAGTCTGATCAGCCACAGTCAGACCCACTGTCCCTTGACCCCGACATAGTGATAGCATGTTAGTCCTCTCTAAGCATGAAGTACAACAACCAACCAATCAATTTTGTCAAAATATGTACTTCCTTGGTTTTATATTTATTTGTATATGTAATATTCTTTCACCCTAAATTTTAAAGTTACCTGAGAGCAGGAACGTGTGTGTGTGTGTGTGTGTAAAATTTGCATAGCCTATACCACTGAGATGTCATGTGTTGGGTAAATGATATACATAAATTTTTTGTTGGAATAGATTTATTAACTGTGTAATTTAGACCTATGGCAAAGAATCATTGTAATAATGTGTATTGATATTTAGAACACATTGGGTGGAAACTTTTAAATATAGATTAAACATTCCTTGACTTTTTTGGATAGAATATGCAAAACATAATTGAATTTTTTTGTTGATGACTTAATATTATAATTTTAAATATCAATTACTTCACTTTGGGAACTCTTCTAAGCCCAGATTTATTTGTCCTTTTTTGACTTTTGTCTTTTTCCTAATGTGAGTTGTCATTTCTCACTGTTGTTTCTTGAAAAGGAAACTGAATGAGAAGGTTTATTCAACAATAGACTCAATTTCATACAAAATCATTAAGTTGAGGTCAGGGTAAGAGAAAGATTATTTTCTTTCTTACAGAATAAAATGAATGGACTTTGTGATTCTTGGAGTCCTCAATCTGCAATCACAAGATCTAGTTTTTTACTCTGCCACTCACTAGCATTGTAACCTTGAATAAATCTTTTATATCACTGTGCCTTAGTCTCTTTATTTCTAAAATAGGGCTGATAATTTTCATATCATTTACTTCACAATTTTCTCATGACGCTTAATAGCTCATGCATGTAGAACACCTTACTCAATGCAAAGGACAATAAAAATGTCAGCTATTATTATTCCTTTTCCATATTCAGGTCTTTTTCAATAGCATTGAGCTTTGTGGCCATGTGCCAGAAAACTGAGTTTGCAAGAAGGCTAACTTCAAAATAGATGTGTTATTATTTCAGCAAATTCAAGATTTTGTTCATAGTTTTCTTTTGTAAAGAATAATTATTTGATAGCTTGGCAAAACCATGTGTTTCATAAAAATTGTCAAAATGGATAAATATAACAATGAAGTTATCCCTCATGAGCAAATGAAATGTGGTGTAATTCACACGTGTTTCTAAAATTCTGCATTTGTTGATCACATTGCCTGGGATAAACTGCAATGAAATATCAATAAGTAAATGATTCCATTGGAAAAAGTAATGTAACACAATTATAATTTATGAAATAGCTTATCTATGTAAAGGCATATTTACAAATTTTTAGGCTAGGTGGCACTAAAAACTAATCTTAATATGAATTCTTCAAGAAGCATTCAAACATCTTTGTCTTAGATATCATGTAAACCATATTTGAAACTCACATAAATTAGTTAATATCATATTGAAAAACCACTGTGACTGTAGCTATAGACTCTGCATGGAAGCAGTTAAAGCAAAACTTCAAAAAACAAAAGGTGTAATTAAGTAGAAAATGTGCAGTTAAATGTACACAAAACATCCCACTATTCTCAATAGATTGAAAGATTCCAAACCAAGGGAACACCACCAAGCATATAAAGAAAAGGGAGAGGAAGAAACTTAACTTTGGCAGGAATTAACATATTTAGTGAAAAGACTACTCATTTGGCTTTGGGGACCTTTTTCACAGAAATCAGCCACATGTTAAAAAGATACGGGATTTTTTCCCTATAACAGAATATATTTGATGTAACCATAGTAATGGATATATAATATATACTAAGCTTTAAAAAAGCCAATTATTTTAAAACAGAAGTTCAGTAAGAATAAAAATGGAAATATAACTTCATATCACAAACAGGTCAATTTCTTCCATGTATGCAGAATGAGAAAAAGTTTGGCATAGTAGAAAGTCATGAAGATCTGGATTTGAGTTTTGCTCTGAGATAAAACAATACCTGTGTGACTCCGGGAAAGTCATTTAATCCCTCTAGATCCTCAGCATCTCGCTGACACTAGAATTTAGAACACAACTTCCAGTCTACATTGTCAAGGAGTTTCCTCACTTAGAAGATCCATTATCAATAAATTCCTAAGGCCAGACCAAAATAAAGGTAGGAGTAAACTGTGACTAACATAGATCAGACAGACCCAGAGAGTATATTTTTGTGTACTTTTTTGTAACAGTCATCTCATCAATATAGGTGAGTAATCTCACCAATAGTCCATATTGCAATTCAGCCACAGCTTCTTATTCATGTTTTTCCATAAATTTTACCTAAGGAAGCATTCAACATGCCGGAGGCCTTCATAAAGCATATACAAGGGAAGAACTGGTTCTAGTGTCCAAAATCCTGAGTTCAAACTTTACTTCTAAGATTTACAATATGTGTGATTTGGGAGTTTCTTTGGATTTCTGTTTATTTTATGTCACTTTGCAATTTTACCTGATAATGAAAGATGCTGCAACTTTTATCTATGTCTATCAAGTGGTTATATACTAAACAAGCCTTTGGTCCCTTACTAATTTAACCACGTGACTTAGGTTCCACAATTTTGTTTTAGAATCATAGCCTCTTGCCTATCTTAAATTGAAATTGCCAGTTTCTTAAATCTTTTTTTTTCAAATTCACTGGAGGATTGGACAATATTGACTACTTATCTTTGGATACCCACTACTCTGAATTTGAATGATAATGTTCTCTCGGTTCTCCTCAAAGTGTTTCACCACTTATTCCCAGTCTCGTATGCTGGCTCTTCAATCATTCCATTCCCATAGTTTGTGGAAGTTCTGAAATTGTTACCCTTGTCTCTTTTCTATTTTCCATTTCTACACTATTTTTTGATGATATTAACATCTCCCAAGCATTAAATTATTATCTCAAAATGGATGATTCCCTATATTTCTAATCTGTTTCTCTTCTGAGCTCTAGTACCACATCATGAACTGCTTTTTCGACATTTCAAACCGGATGTCCTGCATTTTAGACCATAAGTCTAAAAAGAGGACTATTTAACTTTCCTAAAACATGCGATGGAATATGACATCCACCTGACTCTTATTAATATTATTTGCTATTGTTCATACATTTCAGTTTTGTCTGATTCTTCATGAGTTCACTTAGAGTTTTCTTGGTATAGGTACTGGAGGGGTTTGTCATTTTCTTCTCCAGCTCATTTTAAAGATGAGGAATTGTGGTAAACAGGGTTAAAGGACCTGCCCAAGATCACATGACTAGTATTTGAATTCATGAACATAGTTCTTTCTCACTTCAGGCCCAGTGGTCTATCCACTGAGTCACTTCAGCATCCATTTAGTATTGTAGAAACCGTCATTCTTCAGGTCCCAGTAATTCACAAACTCATTATTATCCTTGACTTCTTACTCACTCCACATTTCCAAACAGTTTTGAAATCTTATAATTTACACCTTAAAACATATCCCTTAAATGTATTCTCTCTCCATTCACATAGCCAATAATCTATTTAGAGTCCTCATCACTTCTTTCTTGGACTACTAAAATAGCTTTCTCAGACTATTGAAATAATCTTCTCATCTTCCTGCCTTCAATTTCTCCACATTCTAATTCATCCTTTACAAGAGCTACCAAATACATTTTTTTTAAAAGCATAGATAGGATCATGTCACCAAGCTAGTCAATAAATACCATTGGCTCTCTATGGACTCCAGTATTAAATATAACATTCTCTTTGGGCATCTAAAGCACTTTAAAAACTGGCTCTTCCCTACTTTTTCCATTTCCTTGATACTTTAATTTTTTTTATAAACTCCATAATTCACTTGTCCTGATTTGTTAGCTGTTCCTGAACACACTACTGTATGCCCATCTCACTGTCTTTGCATGTGCCATTGTTCATATCTAGAATATTCTTCTCACCTCAGCTTTTTAAATTCCCTGGCATCCATCAAGACTCAAGTCAGACATCCCCTTTTCAACGTGTGTGCCATCCTTTTATTAACTGCAACTTTCTTATAGATTCTGGTTTCATTTAGAGTGAAACTATTGCCATGATACATTTATTCTGGGAATATGTTAAATCTGTTTATTAGTCAGTAGAAACATCTCAAATTTAGAAAATCAATTTAACATGTATATATAACACAAGATTGGGAGATTCTCAGTTCCCTTTACCTTTTTGTATGGCCCTCTGCTACTGTCTGCCTTTTGATGATTTTACTATGTAATCACCTCTGTTGGGAGGCAAATGGAAGATTTGTGTGTCAAGATGACAAGGAAAACCAAAAAAGAAGAGAGAATATTCCCAATTCAAATACTTTTTTTTTTTTTGTAAAACTTAGGTTAAACATAAATGCAGCATCAGGAGCTAACTCGAAGATTGCTTGATATTTATTTTTTTCAACATTGTTACGCTACTCTCTCACTCAATACTTACTAATAATGTATAAACTTAGACTCACATGATCTCAAATGAACCCAGCACTGAATTCTATCTGCTCCCATCTCACTTTTAGCTCCATTTTTATAGGCTTCTATTTTTAACATTTACCTATGGCCCCTGTCTACACATTACAAATATGATAACCTATTTCACTATTTCTTCAAGTTGACGATTGAGTTGGTATAGGTATCTCATACTTTGAAGAAAAAAAAAAACAAGCTAAACCAAATTCTAGGGGAGAATTGACTCTAATGACACTTAGAGAAAAAGCTAAGATACTTGATTGGCTACTTAAGAATAGTAAGCTTGACACCCAGAGAAAGAACACTGGGAGATGAATATAAACTGCTTGCATTTTTGTTTTTCTTCCCGGGTTATTTATACCCTCTGAATTCAATTCTCCCTGTGCAACAAGAAAACTGTTCGGTTCTGCACACATATATTGTATCTAGTATATACTGTAACCCATTCAACATGTAAAGGACTGCTTGCCATCTGGGGGAAGGGGTGGAGGGAGGGAGGGGAAAAATTGGAACAGAAGTGAATGCAAGGGATAATGCTGTAAAAATTACCCTGGCATGCGTTCTATCAATAAAAAGTTATTTAAAAAAAATAAAATGATGCAATTGGATTAAATGACATTACAGTTCTCATCTAATTGTAAAAAAAAAAAAAAAAAAAAAAGAATAGTAAGCTTGTATCCTTCTCACTGTCTCCTCTCTCTTGCCCCTGCTTCTCTTATTTAGGGGTTTGTATTGGCATGGGACAGGAAGTAAGAAGTAACATAGATATGGTAGAGAGATACCAATCTCAGTTTTAAGGTCACAAATATGAATGCAGTACTTAAGGGAGAGAAATGTTTCTCCTAGATGGGGTTGGCTACTTAATCCATTCTCTTCTTTCATCATGGATTACATTAGAGTTCTCTTGAAAGTGACCTGATGGCAGAAACCAAGACTTAGGAAACTATAATCTTCTTGAGTTCCAATTTGTATCAGATACTATACTGAACTGAGTTGAACAGATAGTCTATTCCAGTTTCTTCTGCTTCCTATGACCAATTCTCTTGAAAGAGTAAATTAAACTTCTAAGGGCATTTGTTTTTGTCTTTGTCCTACCATAGTGGGTATAGCTATTATAAACCAAATTGAGTTTTTTCTTATAATCCATGTTACTTATATTCTATAAGTGGAAGTAGATTCCTTATAATCCATAAAATTTATAGATTATAGTTGATATTAGTTTAGGACAGTTTCCAAATTTTGAGAGAGTGGCAGGCTCAAAACCATTTGGCAACAAACCAATCCCTAATTGATAAATGGTTAAAGGACATGAATTTTCAGATGAAGAAATTAAAGTCATTTCAAAGCATATGAAAAAAAAGTGTTCTAAATTACTATTAATTAGAGAAGTGCAAATTAACATAACTCTGAGGTACCACTTCACACCTCTCATATTAAGACTAGAGGAAAAGATAATAATAAATGTGAGAGGAAACTGGGAAAACTAGGACACTAAAATGCTGTTGGTGAGTTGTGAACTAATCCAACCATTTTGGAGAACAATTTAGAACTATGCTCAAAGGGCTATAAAACTTTGCATACTCTTTGATCCAGCAGTGTCTCTACTAGGTCTGTATCATAAAAAGGGGAAAAGCACCCACATGCACAAAAATGTTTGTAACAGCTTTTTTGGTAATGACAATGAAGTAGAAATTGAGTGGATGCCCATCAGTGAGGGAATGGCTGAATATGGTATATGAATGCAATGAGATATTATTATTCTATAAGAAATGATAAGCAGGCAGATTTTAGAAAAGCCTGGAAAGACTCAGATGAACTGATGCCACATGAAGTGAGTAGAAGTGAATGAGAGAAGAGAATGTTACACATCACAATTAGAAGATTATGTGATGATCAACAGTGATAGACTTGGCTCTTTTTAACAATGAGGTGATTCAAGGAAATTCCAATAGACTTGTGATGGAAAAAGCCATCCATATTCAGTGATAGAATTATGAAGACTAAAAGTGGACCAAAGCATAGTATTTTCACCTTTGTTTTTGGTTCTTGTTGCTTACTTTCTTTCTTTCTCCCCATTTTTCTCGTGTTTTTTTTTCCACTTCCCTTTTGAAGTGATTTTTCTTGTGTAGTATGACAAATAAGAAAATATGCTTAGAATAAATGAACATGTTTAACTTATATTGGATTGCTTGCTATTTATGGGAGAAGGGAGAAAAATTTGGAACACAAGGTTTTGCAAAAGTCAGTGTTAAAACTATCTTTACATGTATTTGGAAAAATAAAGACTTATTATAAAAATAAAATGAAGTAGAGAAGATAAAAGGAAGTCTTGTACATTAAAAAAAAAAAACCTTTGGCAGATGCTTTATATGTTATTCAATACTGGTTATTTGTTTGTAGATCCTTTGACTATCCAATAAGTTTGACTGCACCTGGGAAAGTAAATATTTTTATGCCAAGTCTGTATAACTAGTACTCACGGAAATCCAGAATCACATGGTATATCCTCAATAAATGCTTGTTGATTTATTAATTGAAATACAGCACATCCAAAAAAGTAAAAACTATCATAGCCAGTGGATTAGAAGCTCAGATCTAAGTTCCTACTGAGAGATCCACATAGTTCCAGACAATGAATGAGGGAGCAGCATCCAAAGAGATAAAGCTAAAGACTAGAAGGATTATGACTCTGTGGTAATCAAAGAAAGCATAGACCTTACTCAGCAATTCTGCCTTTGCTGGGCATGTACAAATTAACTCAAGTAAGCACAGGGTTCTGAAGTGAATGGTTGTGTAAGCTATTAAACTGGCAAAGGGCAAGGATATTAGTTTATGCGAGATATATAAAACTAGCATTGAAGGATGGAATTGGGAAGATAATAGGTAATCCAGAATTAGAGAGATGAAAGATAAGATATGAGAGAAAAGGGAAGAAATCTGGGAATCAGTTTTATTAATCAACTTAGATCGAATAGTAAGAAACTATGGAGGAGGAAATTGTTGCTAAAAAGAAAGATTAAGAGTCAGGAGTAGTTATGAAACATCCACTGTATTCCACAATTTCCTACTTAATCCTTCTGCCTCAACTAAAATCATCTTACTCACATTCCCTTAGTCTAGCCTGAAGTGAAACTCAAATTTTCTACAAATTCATTCATTTATGCAATTCCTTATATATTTATCTATCTGGGTAAGTTTTATAATAACCATTTTTCATTCATTCATATGATGTTAGACTTTGATAGTACATATTGTGAACATAGTTACTTGAAAGAGAATTAACAATGATGATGATAGACCAAGAGAGTAAGAGGTGGTGGTCAAGAAAGGGCCATATGAAAGAGCATGGCCTTATATTGTCATAGATTTTACTCTCTTGTTTTTTCTAGTTTTTTTATTTCAGTACAATGAATGTTTGAACTAAAAGAATATCAGAGATCAAAGGGGAAATGTCCATCCTCCTAATCCTCCTTATAATAAAAAAGCAAGTAAATTAAAAATCACATAGAATTAACAACTTATTTGACTCTTTGATAGGAAACAAGAGAATATTGACTCCAAATCTAATTGTAAAGCAGTAGAAGAAAAAAAAATATGTTTTAAGTTAATCCCTTCAGATGTACTGTTCCTATTCACCATAGCTCCCCTCCTTTTATATGGTGTGGCTCAGATGTCTGTGGTAGGTTCCATTCTCTATTACTGTTTTTAGATTTTTCCTTCTGTGTCCTGAGTAAGACGTTTATGTCAAGAATTGCTTCAGGCCTTTCAGGAATTAGCTATTCATTTGGAGTTTCCTTTGAAAAGCATAAAACAGAATGGGACAACTTTACTGCATAATGTTTTGAACTGTCTTACTTCCCCATGAATTAATATTATAATCTGAAAAAAGGTAAATCATTTTAAGAATATGCAATTACCATTGGATGTCTCGAATATATAATTGAAGTGTTGTTTAAAATATTTTTGTAATTTTGCTAGTAGCCTTAGCATAACTACATGTTCTGATTATTGCATGTAAACCATTAAAAGTTTATAATTCTATGTATCTGCTTTTGTGGCATCTTGCAATGGCACTACTTAAGGCAGCTGCACTACAAACTTAAGGGGTTGCAGCTGTTCAAGGATATATCAGGAAAGTGAGGGTTTGGCGTTTGCTTTCAGGGGTCCTTCTGTGTAGAAGTTTGGCAAGAACTATGGAAAGGAAGGGGCATCTTAAAGAATGCGAGTAAAGCTAATCCCCATAGTTGTGGTTTTGTTCACGTGGGCTCTAGAGCCAAAGAATTTCTGGGTGGTTATTTTGGTTGGGACATTTGGGTCTCATCCATGTAGTGAACAATCAGTCAGCATATTCTGAGCATCTGATGAAATCATGGACAGTGTCGATTTGCTTCATTAAAAATATTGTATAGGGAGGGTTGTCCCAAGATGGGATGCTAAAGAATTTTGGTTGATTCCTCAAGGTTGGCAGTTTTGGAAGCTTTTGGCAACTATGTAAAATCCCCTTCATTGTGATGGCATTAGTTGACATGGAGAATAGTTACAATGTTGGAAGAGTAACAGGTATGTCAAGAAATTCATAAGCAATAAGTTCTAAGAAAGGAGCCCCAATAAAATCATGGCCTCAGACATCTATTCACAAATACATTAAGTATGGGAAGTAACAAATTAACAAATAAATGAAAATAAACTAGAGCTTCCATTGTAAGAAGGAACATTTGACTTCCTGCCTACCAAGGAGACTTTGTGAGATAGATGATAATAAGGTTCTGGAAGAGCACATTTTTTGAAGAAAAATTTTTAAAAATCAATTAAAAGGTAGAAGACTTATAGTGGTAATAAATATTAAGAAGATATCTTATTCACAATAAGATCCAAAACAATCTGGGGTCAGATCTGAAATATTGTAATTAGTTCTGGAAAATATGTATTAGAAAGAACACTGATAAACTGAGAACATCTAGAGGAAGATAGGCAGCATAGTAGAGTGAATCCAAATCATTTCACATGAGCCTTGATTAGAGGAACTGAAATATTTATCCTGGAGCAGAGAAAACATAGTAGAGACATGATAGCTCTTTTCAAGTATGTAAAAGGCTGTCACATAGAAAAGGCATTCACTTTATTTTGTTTAGTTTTACAATGGATAGCTAGGAGTCATATATTAAAGTTTCAAAGAGACAGATTTAATTTTGTTAAAAGGAAGAAATTATTAACAAGTAGCTCCCTCAAAAAATGGAATGGGTGGGTCACCCAAGATAAGAGGATGGATAATTAGTTCCTTCTCAATATAGCTAATAAATCTGAATATAGATCCCTACTTCCTTTTCACTAAGCATCTATAGTCAGACTTATTAGCTATCTTATAGAGGACATTACTGTTCTATGTAATGATTTTCAATTCTGACATTCAGTGACTTAAAAAAAATAAGAGAAACTTATTCTCCTTATTGCATTATTGAGAAGGTATTTCCCCAAATTTACTAATTTTTATAGAAAAAAGTATTCTAATATCAAATAAACATAAGGCTTTCAAGGAGATAGATTTGATTTGTTCTTTGATAACTTTTCATATTGCATGGAAGACTAGTTTTCAGATATTTGGAACCAGAGAAAGAAAGCAGAGTAACATCTGCCATGAACATTTCTAAGACAGAGTTTTAACAATGTGAGATTTGGGTTTAAATTAATATATACAGTGGTGTTCTTTTCAGTTCCTTCAATGAATGAGTTTCCATTTCTCTTGGCAGGAAATTTGGGGGAATGCCAACCTCTTGGGTGCATTTAATAATATTATGCTAAAATGGATTAAAAATCCAGTAAGAGCTTTACTCCTTTGTTGCTGATACCATTGCTACTGTTAAGAAATACTGCAACATATTTTCACACAGATTTTTTTCTTTTTTCTTTCTTTTTAATAAGGCATAAAAATTTAGAATGGGAAAGTGGTGGCTCAATAGTAATTCATAAGAAACACATATTTAAGATATTTAACTGATTGCATGTTATAGATCTATGTGCAGGCTTTTTTTTTTTCCATTTATTGTTAGGATTGAAAAAGTTACTGAAGAACCAGACATGTCTTTATGATAGGTTTATGAGAAGCATTATGAAATGCCTACTTTTCTTCTAAAATAAGTAAATCTGGGAGTAAGTAAAATAAGTAAACAAAAACCCATGAAGTTATATTCAAGAATACCAATAGCAATCAATGAATTATATAATTACCTACATTTATACTTATATACAATAATGATGATGATGATGATGATGATGATAATGACAACTATTGTGTATTTAGGTTTTCAAGCCATTTTAAGAATACTATCTTATCTTATTCTCACAAAATCTTGAGAAGGAGGTTGTTACCTGCATGAAGTTACATAGTACAGATCATAGGCTATATTTGAACTCAGGTCTATCTGACTGCAGGTTCAGGGTGCCGCATGCTTATGGCAAAGAGCTATAATAAAAGAAATGAATGAATGAAAAAGGAGCTGGGCCAGTAATGCTTCAAGAATGAGGAAAAACCAACAACCTGAGTCTTGCACGGATATCTGCAGAATGTTAGAGGAATGAGAACAATGCAATTAATGCTTTGAGTGGATCCTCTGGGCAAAACAGTAATGAGAATAGCATAGGGCATGGACAGGCCACAATTTGCATGCCATTGAGGGAATCCATACATTGAGATCTGTGACCTCGCAAGTCAATGCACTGAGCAAATAAATTATTTTAAATGATTTTTAAGTTCAGCAGGAGTCAACAGAATTATATGTCATCCAAAAAGATGGCAATCTCAGATGACAATGTAGTGTCAAGAGGTCATATCTAGTCCATAATGCTAAACCATATTGAAATATTGGGTTCAATTATTAGTGTTTCAATTTAAAGGTAAAATTAAAATGGTAGTGTAAAAGAAAAAATGTGACTGAAATGGAAATACCTTTGATTTGAATATTGAAGATACTGGGGATGAAAAACATTTGAAACAAAGTCAGTGTTGTTATAAATGGTTTCTGATGGGTTCACTACAATACAAATAAGGTTAAAACATATCATTCCTCCTGAAACATTACCAGAATCTTTATTCACTCATAAAAATGATTTTTAAAATGTTACTATTAATGCAACACTTTCTAATTTTTCTAAATCAAAATAAAATAGTTTTTATTTTAAAATATTAAAATTAAGTTGGTAGAAAGAAGAGAAATTTATGAACACTGATTATAGAGATATGCTTCAGAGGAATATTAAGATTTGGAAAAAATGCTCCATTAGTTTCAATCATATGTTCTCTGTTATTCCTCAAGTTAACATTTAAAAAATGATTTTATAATATTGTAAAAAAAGTGGCCTCAGTTTATCTTTGATATATAAAGACTTTTTCTCTCATGTGTAATATAAGGTGCACTATTTTAGAATTTAAAATAGCCAGAAAATAGTGATAGAAACCTGGCCTTGAAGTCAGAAAGAAATTAATTGGAGTGCCACTTCTAATGCATTAAGCTATGTGAACTCAGGTCAAAGAGTTTAACCTTCCAGAGTTCTAAACAATTTTCTCAAAACCTAAGTTTCAAGATGGCAATGGCCTATATTTCCTGGTCTGGGAGTTATATTATTTTAGATGTTTTAACATAATCTCCTCCTATGCATATAGAACACAGAAGAAAAGCTGATTCTTCATATACAGAATAACACAAGACCAAAAGGAGTTCTAGATTCCATATAATGAATCTTATTAAAATTCCATCCTAAAACTGTGAACCATGTAAGGTATATTTCCATTTTTTTTTCTCTTTGCTTGTTAAGTGTGTTTAAAGAATATGTCAGTTTTCTATTTTTCCAGAATTAATTTATGGCCATATGGGATTATCATTTATGATCCTCACTGATTTATTTTCATAGGCATAGTATTTTAAGGATACAATGCTTTAAAATACAATCGTTGTGATATTTTAAAAGTTTTATGAGTATTTCTTTGGATTCTACTGAATTCATAATTCTTTTACTTGATTATTTTTTTCCTTCCCCTCTTAGTTATGATTCTCCTTTCCTGCCAAATTAGATCTTAAAAAGACTTAAAAGTTTCTGAAAACCTTGTTTGGAATTTTTCTGTTTAATTGCTTTCTCAAGAAAATGAGATTTTGGCAATATTTATATAAGCAAGCACTTTCAAATATGCTGCTATTTGTCAAAAATGTTTTAATGTATTTCCTTTCTTATTCCAGTGTGTTCTACCTAAGATAAGGTAGAAATAGTAAACTGAGTCAGTATGGAGAGGGGTCTAGACAAGATCTATAGCCATGAATACAGAATTGGTCTTAAATTTTGTTGTTATTGTTGTTATTGCTAGTGGGTCTAACGATTTGTAGTTCTTTCCCATTCATCTTCCACTTTCTGTTTTTTTTTGTTGTTGTTGTTGTTGTTTTTTTTTGTTTGTTTGTTTGTTTAGGCAATTGGGGTTAAGTGACTTGCCCAGTTTCACACAGCTAGTAAGTATTAAGTGCCTGAAGCTGTATTTGACTCAAGTTTTTCTAATACCAGGGCCGATGTTCTATCCACTGTGCCATCTAGATGCTCCCATCTTCTACTTCCAAAAGGAAGACAGAGGTACTACACCTGTGAGAAGGGACATGAACAATTTTTTCCCCTCACTGTCAAGTGACTGAAAAAGGTCTCTCTCAGTTTCCTCAATTAAATGACTGGGATATAAGTGCTTTCCACCAGGTTCACATAAGGATAATTTATATATTGAAGAAGGGACAAGTCTTTGAGAGTTAAGAATTGAATAATGAGGGCTTCTTAAAAGTGCTTCCCAGCCAGAGGGAGATTTAAGGCACTGATTCAATGTATTCTTGTGTTGATAGGTAGCTCAAGTGAATAGAGGTCTGGGCCAACATGAAGAAAGACCTCAATTTAAATCTAGCCTTAGACAGTTGCTAGTTGGGTAAACTTAGGGAAGTTACTTAATCTATTTTTATCTTATTTTCCTTATCTGTGAAATGGAGATCATAGCATCTCCTTCCCAGAGCTGTTCAAATGAAGCTGATATTTATAATTGATTTGACACAGTGTCTGGCACATCATAGATGCTTTATGAATGTAGCTATTATTTTTAGTGAATTAAATAATAATAATTGTGGAAGGAGTATTGTGGAGAAGGTTGACAGTGAAAGAACAGTGGAAATATCTCTGGATTGCAGGAAAGTTTTGCCAAGATATTTTTAAAAATTAATTACTGTTTTAAAAGAATAATTGATGGTATCATAAGATATAGTCATGAGTTTGTTCACATGTCTGGGCAGGTCTTGATACAGATTATTCTCCATTCTCTGGTGAAGACATGTCAACAGACAAAAATGCTAATACTTAATCTTAGATCATCCCTGCAGGCAGTAGCCACCACCACCATAGTTAGCGATTTCACACTCATGTCCCTGCCATGAACAGCACCAATTACCTTGCTTTGAAATTAACTACCTAATGTCTTTGTCAAGATTGCATCACTGGTAGCTGCCTGCTCAATATTGGGTTTTGTAACAGTGCTTGAAAAAAAAAAAAAAGAGTCAAGGGGCTGAATTTGAAGAGATTTTTGCTTATAAAATTGCAGTTTGTGATAAACAGGCAAAGGCCAAATATTTACATCAATGTTTGCTTTTGATATTATCATTTCTCTAATTAGGTCATTTTGCTTAACTATAGCATTGAAGTTCATATGATTGAAATACCAGTAGATGCAGTAGAAGGAGGTCACAATATACATATCAGCTCTGGAAGAGGGACCTAGGATTGTTGTAGAATCCAATCTTTTCACATGCTATTTTTCTTAAGACATGTATTATAGTTGGGAACACCTTTTCCCCCTCCATATGGCTACCAGATTTGTAAATGCATGAAATAAAGAAATAAGCCAGAGAAGCATGGAGTCAGCAACAAACAAGGACGCTAGAAGTACATTAGACAAAACAAGTTATACATCCATGGAGATCGTAGTTCTGGGACTTCAAGAAATAGACCATATATTGGAAGAGGAAAGGAGAGCAGGTGATCCATTGAAACTGATAGTTATATACTGAGGTCATCAGTTTTGGGCACCAGTGTTAGTTTGTAATCCAATGGAGTTTATTTCCCAACCTACTTTGGGAAAGTAAGGGCACACTGTGCCTGCAATTGTTTCCTCTTGATTTCCACGTCTGAACAATTAAATGTTTCCTAGTATGTTGAATTGAAAAACTAGACCCAAATTAAAATGAGAAGTTTCCATGTCTTAGACTGCAGTTAGGGAGTTAGCCAGAGGGATAGATTATCATTTTTGTTGTTCAGTTGTTTCCATTGTCACTGAGTCTTCATAACCTATTTGGAATTTTCTTGGCTAATATACTGGAGTGGTCTTCTATTTCCTTCCCCAGATCTTTTACAGACGAGAAAAGGGAGATAAACAGAGTTATAACTTGCCCAGAGTCATGAAGTTAGTAAGTGTTGGAGGCCAGAATAAATTTAGGAAGATAACTCTTACTGATTTCAGATCTAGCACCCTATCCCCTATACCACTAAGGTCCTATAAGTAGAACCTGAGCTCATTAAAGAGTCCATGTTTTTAATAACTTTTAATTAATGTTTATTGATTGAATAATTAAATTTCATTAAGGCTATTACTTTTAACTTCCTATGAGGCTGAGAAGGATTAATCACATATTTTTGTTTTTCATTTTAATAAACAGTGGAAAGACAATGAGTGTGTGTGTGTGTGTGTGTGTGTGTGTGTGTGTGTGTGTTGGTTTCCTAAAAAAAAAAAAAAAAAAAAAAAAAAAGTTTTACACAGTAGTAGAACAAGCCTAAATTAAAATGGCTATGACTAGGGAAAACAGCCATAGATATAAAAGCCCATGCAATTCGAAGTTTCTTTGTTACAGGAAGATAGCTAGTCAATAAACCATTCAATGAACAAGTATTTATTAAGCACCTACTATGTTCCAAGGATTGTGTGAAGTTTTCACTATTCAAGAGAGCCTATAATTATCTATTCCAGAAAGCTGCCCAGCCTCAGGCAAGGAGACAAGACTAGGAAGGAGAAAATAAATGTTTGGATTTTATCAGCTGGCTGTATTTGAGGTGATTATTACTCTGACCTGAAACTAAGGCTGCCTCCAGAAAACCTCCCCAAGAAACCTGCTCCCAGAGAACCATCATATATTATAGAAAAAGAAGAACACCACATTTAGTCTCAATATAATTTCCTTGTTGAATTTATTTCTCCTGCTATAACTATGCTTTCTTTTGTTAACTAGTTAATTATCTATGGATGTTTCATTTTGTTCATATTGAACAGAACAGTACTAAGAAATTGGCCTGAGTGATGCCCAAACTAGAATATATGGTATAGACACTGTTGGTGAATATGGGTAAGTAAAACTTTTATAACTTCCCTAATTCAGATCTGAAATAATGTTGAATGGTTTTTTGTGGTCAAATAACTCAATGTATATATACTGCATGTTTGAATATGTAACTATCTTTAATATACCATATACAGACATAGCCATATCTTTATTAGGTATAATTATATAACTAGACACACATATAAACACTGCATCTTTCTTTTCATCTAACCATCTAGTATGGAAGTATGGTATAGTGGATAAAGATCTAGTTTTCTAGTATCTGGAAGACCCAGGTTTAAGTTTCACCTCTTATGCTTACTGGTTATATTACCCTGAGCAAGCTTGGAGGAAAGAAAGCACTTAAGATTTCAGTGCCCTAAGCAATACTCTAAAACTATAAAATGACAAGCAGGAGCTCATCTGCCTTAGTAAGGGCGTTCCTAACCAGCAGATCTCTACTTTGCCAATATCATACATTTAGGTATATGTGTATGTATGTATGCATGTATATGTGTGTATACCGTGTGTATACATATGTATATATTTACGTATGTGTATATATGTACTCAATAGTAACAAAATTGGAAAGAGTATTTTTAGGAAAAGACAATAAGTTTTACTTTGAATATATTTTAAATGCATTATTAACATACAATTTTTTATTACTGTCTTTAACATTTTCTCAATTCATTGTTTCTAACAAGTGCAAAGAGATTTTTGGATATTCACAAAGACTTCTCTAGTATGTTCTGACAATCTGGATTTCCTTTGTGAAGATAGTAATGACAACAACAGAGAGAAGAAAGAACTTAGCTGGCATATAGTCATGGATACATACATTATGTGGGACTCAAGTAATTTGAAAATTTGTACTCAGGAAGGAAAAAGTGGTGAAAAGAGGAATTTATAAAATGAGAATAAGACAAAATTTGAAAACCATTACAAAAATCAAGACCAAGAAAATTGAGGATTAGACACCCTTTTCAGCCCTAATGATGCTCAGAAACCTCCCAAATGAGGAATTTTAAATTTTATGCAGCTCAATTACATCTGAATCCCAGAGTACAAAAAAAAAAAAAAAAAAAAGCAAGGAACCAGACAATGTGAAATTTTTATGAATTAGTGCAGGAAAATTCTAATCCTTAAAGTGTTTATTCAGCAACCCTCCCACAATAGGCCTCCACAAACTAGTCATTGGGCATGTGCCAGCAGCCCATATTAGGATCCATTTTTGCTGCAGAGATTTTGGCAGTGCACCTCACACTCTCCAACATCTAGCAGACAGTGATTCTTGTTCAGCTCAACTATGATAGAGTGGAAACATGATCCTTTCTGCCTGTGGAAACCCATAGATTAGAGAGCTACAAAACTCCATGGACTTTATTTGGAACAACTCCAATTCTCCCTCCCCCCAAAAAACAAAAACAAACAAACAAAAAACAACCTGACAGATGCTATCTCAGACACTCAAAGAAGGAAAGGAAGAAAATAAGGGAAGAAAATTAGGGTCAGAAGGGGGAGTCCAGTATTAGTAGCTCTGAGTCTGAAGGCAGGGATCAAAAACCCAACAGGGCCGTTTTTTTTTTTTTCCTTTGAGAGGCAACTTAACATAGGGACTAGGAGAATAAATATTAAATCCACCAAGATTTGGAACAAAAAAAGGATGAGGTAACTTTCTAGCCATATACTCACTAGGAAAGAGAGGAAAATCAGAATATAAGCTTTAGAAGAATATAAAAAACAATGAAACACCAAAGATTTCAAGAGAAAGAAAATTAATTATGAACCCAGAAAAAAGCAAACAAATCAACAATTAGGCATTTAAAGTTAAAAAAAAATGTGAGGACTATATTCTCAACGAGATTACAAAGAACCTTTAATGAATAGAATAAGAGGAAAGAATCTATTTCTGATGAAACACCAAAAGCTATGAATTCACAAGACAGGATGGAACAACAAGAAATTCCAGAATGCCTCAACAATTATATCCATAAGGGAAAAATATCAGGAATGAATACACATATTCATTCCTGATATGTAAGAAACTATAATTCAATACAGAGATTTAAAAAAAAAAACTCATTTAACAGATTAAAAAAATAACCCATGGTAGAGAGTTTTTCCAAGGAAGAGAAGACAGATTAGTATAATTGGAATACAAAAACACTGAAGAAAAGGGGAAACTTGGGGAGAAAAGGAAAAGGCAACAGAATAAGCCAAAGCTCCTGATTTCAAATACCAGATGTACATAAACAACAAAATGCTTTTGGAGGAACAAAACTTTTAGAATAGCAAGAGAAAAAATGCAAAAAAAGATAGGAGGAAAAGGGATTCAACATTTGAAGGTCCATTGCAGCCCTTCCTGGCTATCTCTGTGTCATGTTGTATACAATTTTCCACCAAAATTCTGCACTCCACTTTTAAAATAACCTTGGTTTTTAACCATTTTTGGCTATATTATAATCCTTATCTATCTCCATGTTATATCTCAATTCAGATTACTGCCTTGACATCTTTTCTAAAAAAAATTGGATTCTACCTTGAAAACATCTTGGACTTATAGAAATAAGTGTTCAAAAAAGAAAAAAAATTCATAAATTCTTTTAAAAAGAACTTCCTATTTTATATCTGGTAGAAATTAGATTTAAAATAACACCTTGTAATACATAACATAATAAATAAAAAATGAACAACTGGCTTTTATATTGAGGATTCCACTACTGAAAACAATAAGAAGCAGAATACATATCATAGGTATGATTATGAGCTAAAGTCTTAACCAAAACACACACACACATACACAGAGTGAGAGTGAGAGTGAGGGATAGATAGAGAGACAGAGAGAGAGTGAGAGGGAAAGAGAGAAGGAGAGAATGGGGAAAGAGAGAGGGAGGATAATTCAAAAGATAAATTAGATAAATATTAGATAAGTATTATATGCAAATAAAATAAAAACTCTGACACAGACAAAATCAAGTCAATTAAATAAGAAAATAGTCAACATTTAGTCATTATAATACATTTATAGATTATTCTGGTCTACATACGTATACGTGTGTGTATTAAACCTTGAACTTTTTCCTGAGACCAATTCTAAAGATCTACCACATCTCATCACCTCAAAGTTAATGTGATTCAAGCCAAACAAAACTTTTCCCTTTAAAATACCTACTCTTTCTGTTCTATTTCTATGATATTGCTATTTTCCTACATTGCCAAGTTGAAATTTAAGGTTTTATCTTTGATTTCCCCCTTTCCTTCACCCTTATTCTTTTAAAGTTCTTTTGAGTCTATTTTATCAAAATCTTTTGTAGTCTCCTCCCACTACTGGTAAACTAATATAAACTCTTTACTATCACCTCCCTGAAATTCCCAATTTGTAGAATCTTCATTTTCCATAAAATTCTTCATGTGAAGGGAGATATTTATTTTCCCAAATAAAATTCAAATGTCTGCCTTACCCTATCATTCAAAAACTCCACAATATGTATCAAATTTGGTTTTTTTGGTCTCGCACTACTGTCTTACACTATTGTAAATTTAAACAAGTAGGCTTTATTATACCCTCTGTAAGGATAGCTAGGTTGTACAGGAGATAAGAGTGTCTGGCCTGAAGTCTGGAAGACTCCATCTTCCTGAATTCAAATTTGGCAAAGGCACTAAATAGCTATGTGACTCTGGACAATCCTCAACCCCATTTGCCTCAATTTTTTCATCTTTTGTTGTTGGGCTTTTGTTTTCAAAGTGGATTGATGACATTACAGGATATCTTGACTTGCTTGTGAATCAGACTTAAGTGAGGCATCTGTAAAATGGCAAACCACTCCAGTATCTTTATTAAGAAAATCCCAAAAGAATCATGAAGAGTCAACAAAATTGAAAATGACTGAACAACAAAATACCCTCCATATATGCCCCATGTCTTTCTAATACTGCGGTCTTATGTCTGAAAGGTCCTTTATTCAATTTGACTGTTGAAATCCTTCTCCATTAAAGCCAGATTCTAATAGATTCCTCTATCAAACCTTGCTCGATTTCTTTGGTTTGTAATGGTTTATGCCTCTTGCACTTTGTACAGTAATTTTCAACTTTCTTATTTACTTACCATCTATACTCATTGTATTTGTGTCATATCTTTGCTGGTTTGTAACAATAGGTGCATTTTTGCCTTCCCTGTGATTCTTCCACAGTTTTCTAGTAACTTTGGTCTAATTTGTACCATTTGCTCTAAAATTTTCTAAGCCTGATATATCTATGCTCATATTAACTTCTTTTTATTCACAAATTTATTATTTTGAGTGCTTATATTAATATATTATTAGGGAATTACATTTGTTGCAAAAAAGAGGAATAATTATAGTATTCAATATTTACAGAAGGTGATTTTTATCATTCACCATCACATTCTCACAAACACAAACATGGATGTGGAGCCCTAAGCAAAAAGGATAGAATAATAATTCATATATGGGAAGGGTTTATCATTCTTAATGACTTGTGTGTATATATATATATATAATATATATATATATATATATACACACACTCTGTTAATAGATATGTCAGGATATTTTTTAGCTAAAATTTTGCATTCTATGTTTACTATAATTAGTCTTATCACATTTACTACACTAAAATCTCCATGAAGAAAAGGTTATGTTCTCTTCTTTTTAAAAAAAAATCTGCTCTATGTGATATATTGTTTTTCATATATTTTACTGGTACGAATGGATTTTTTTTCCAACTCCAATTGTGTGATATACAATATTGCCTATTATATAGAAAGATTTAGATAGGTATACCTGAGTTCAACATTGATGAGTAATTTTATGTAAAACATGAAGGAAAAGTGTTTCATTTTCTTTGCCATATTAGAATTGAATTCCCATGCTGCATTACTCACAAATGCTGAAATAATATACTAGAACATTCCCTTTTCCCTGCTAAATTTTCAGGACAGGATTGGGAAGCTCTTATGAATTGTCTAGTGTTGTGATATAATAGCCTACACAATAAACCTAAAAAATATGTTTGATCACGTGTCTTAATATCTATGTTGCTCATTGATTGCATCTTTTTTACAGAAAAGATTGTTACAAACTATGAAAATGAAGTATTAAATCACATTCCTTTCCTTTAATATGTCACTTATCTATTGAGAGCATATGTTACTCTGCCTGCTAACACTTGCCCTTAAATCATATCATATTAACATAATACTGTGCAAAGGAATATAAAGAAATAAAATGACACCATGATCTATCTAAAAAAAATAGATAACTATATTGTGAATATTTTAAATGCTAAGCAAGACAATGATGTAAAAACAAATTCATAACTCTTAGACAAAGATGAATGAAACCAAGAGCTATGACAATGCATTGTCTTCAGTAAAGCATATTTATATACACTTAGTTTTTTTTCTGAAACAAGTCATGTAATCTCTCCTACATGTTGAATCAATGGAAAAATAAACTAATATTTGCTTTTGATAACAATTTAAAGTAGGTTAAGCTGCTACTTTGTTTCCTCATTTCCATGGAAATAACAATGACTTCTCAAGTGCCATTCCAATGAAATACAAACTCTGATAGGTCTTCATCTATCTAAAAAGCCACTGAATTGGGTACAGCTGCAAGGATTTGTTATTTGAAAATTAATCTAGTCAAGCATAGAGAAGTTAACTACCAGTAATACCAAGAACCAGTCTGATTCCCTCCCCGCCCCAGCTACTGTAACTAACAAAGGTTATTTTCTCAAGGGTTTGTTAGAAGTGGAGATAGCAGGCATTTCTATGAGCCACAGTGAAGACAATTTACATACCGACAAAATCTCTGTCTTAAAATCTGTATATACATTGTTTTTCTACCTTACCTCCTCCCTGCCTCAACTTAAGATAGTTCTCCTTGTAATTAATTCCAAAATGAAAAAAAAAAGTGTAACTAAGCAACAGTAAAGGGAAAGTCCTATTTAATGTTTAAATCATACAGAGTAATTTTTATCCTGCCAAACATTGTTATGGAGACAAAGCATTACTTTAAGTTGTCTTTTTCCTAGATAATTCTAATATCTAAATAATATCCTTGTTTTAATTTCAGTTTTAAAAAGGCCATAAAAAGATGATGTCACTTCCCTTTTCTGGCTAGCTTCACAATTATCAACATTTCAGAAATAAGATGAACTAAAATACATACTTAAATCATGAAATTAAAATAGAGCTATACAATTAGGGAGGGACTATGGGATAGAGGGCAGAGCATTTTTAAAAAAGGCTTCAATTCCTGTAAATTAGTACTCCAATATTATGCAATAATATGATTTTGATTCCTTTCTTTATGAGGCACTTGACTTTGGGCAGACACACAATCATTTCATGTATCAGAATGGAATACAGCATCTGCAAAGCAGACATGCATCAATGTCACACAACAGCTTAGGGCATTAAAGATGACTTCCAGTCAATACTGTAAGGGAAGTTAAGTAGGCAGAATGGAATTCTCTAAATTAGAATGTTCTTGAGATGTTAGAGTAAACACATCTGCATATATCAAAAGGCAAGTCATTTGAGTTTAACAAGTTTAACATGACAAAGACATAACTATGAAGGGAGTTCTCTTTCCAACCAACTCCTCAGTCACTGTGATTGATGCTTTGATTTTTATCCATGCCTCCAAAACAGGAAACTCCATTTTATCCAATTTCAGATAACAGTAGCCAACATTTATCCAACATATCTACACTTGAAGAATTAAAGAATTTTATTCAATTCATTGCAAAAAACTAACATGTTCCTGATTAAAAAAAAAAACAAAATAAAACAAAACTTTAGGAATCTCAAGTTATCACATTACTCTATCCTATTTTTCCCGCTATTATAGCCTTCTGGAGGGTGTAACTTCTACTATATACTTTTTCTGTGTGGAGGCACATATTTGTATATGTATGTATGGGTTATGGCTTTGAAATCTAACAAACATTCTTTTTATCACCAAGTCATAAATGATACTGGGTGGCAGTTTTATTATCATTGCATGCAGACAACTCAATGTGTTTATCCACAGCATCTTTGTATATGAAGGGCAAAAGATCAAAGTACCTAAAAGGTAATCAACACAGGGCTTTTATTTTTGTCTTAAGTAGAAGAATGAGGGGATAGATAAAGTACAAAATGAATAGAGAAATTTATAGAAGACTTACTGAACTATCAGTTTGCCAAAGTCAGAATTAAAATAAATAACATGAACATTCTTTGGATCATTTCCATAATATTTTTCCAGTATTTTTAAATCTGTAAAGATACCATGAAATTCTTTTTTTTTTACTTATAGTATTATTCTGCTGTTATGTCAACTAAAGTAAAATAGGGAAACAAACCAAAGTAGGAACATCTTCCCCTCAATCATTTGAATATTCCAAATGAAAGTCTCTTTTTGATCCAAACATAAATACTAGTTCTACAATTTTTCAGTTTTTTTACCCAATAATATGGTGTCATTATGAATAGATTACTATCTTTGTACAACAATTGCTAAATTAAAAGACTCAAATACAGATTTCACTTGTTCATCTATCAGATGTCTTGGAAAGTGTCCATAATCTTTCGGCTTTGAAATTTCTTTATAGTTTTCTTAAAGCAATGGCATTTGGGGAAATCACTTAAGTTACAAAATGTATACCACAAAATGGCATGTCTATCAGCCATATATCCATAGTCAAATTTTTTCAGCATGACTCAGTTCTATAAGAAGTCATGATGTATTCAAAAAGTTCCAGGGACAGTTTTTTGAAGAAATTATCTTGCAGATTTGACTAGGAAATTAAAAAAAAAATTCTTAAATAAATCATTAAATCAGCAATCTTATACTTTCATGGATTCTGGGCATAACAAGATTTTGTGTAGTACAAAAACGCCTTTAAATTTTTTAGCATTTGTTAACAAAAGTGCAAAAACATAGGCATATATCATTATGTATGTATCCTGGGAGACATAATGATCCAAATGGAAAATATATATTTAACAGTCTAATTTAAGAAAAAGAAAAAATCCTTGGCAAAAATTTCAAATTCAATAGCCATTTTGCAAATATGTTGACTCTATAGTATGCCAGCAAAACCAAATAGAAAGGAATATGATCACCCTATTTTTTTAAAAAACTGGTCCTCCCTATCTTTCTTACATATGCCACAACCACCATATTTCACATATGACTGCTGATTGATATAAAGCTGCTCCACTTCTAGCTTATGCCAGTTTGTCTCTTTTAAGTCAGTCTGGTCTCACTCCTGATGGTTCACAATATTGGTGCCACACTTATTGTGAATACCTGATTAGTTTAGCCCTAATGGAATTTAGAGCTTCCAAACCTAAGAAATCAGCTATCTCAACTGCTTAGTTGGAACAATTACTCCTATCTTTGCCAGCTTATTTTTCTGAGAGTAGAAATGACTAAGAAGGAAAAAGTACTTTTGATGTTTTTAGATGCATCTAATCCCTTGTATACCATATGAAAAATGAAAATGGAAACTACTCTGATTATGGGAGATATGCATACTTCTGCATGCATGTATATGTGCAATATATATCATATGTTAGTAACTGAAATTTTAAAGTTATGATGTAAGAATATTTAAGATCACCTTTTTTTCCTCCAAAGATGATTAATAACATTTAAAGGCATATTAATTTTACCTTTCCAGTCATATAACTAACTGAAATTATATATGATTCTTGGTACTTATTTCTTCTTTGTAAACATGGATTAATTTGGCAGAATGAAATATAAACATTCTCCTCCAATATAGTATCACATATTAAGATAAGATTATACAATATTCCTTGGTAAACCTTAATACCTAGATAA
Source organism: Antechinus flavipes (assembly GCF_016432865.1). Lineage (NCBI taxonomy): Eukaryota > Metazoa > Chordata > Mammalia > Dasyuromorphia > Dasyuridae > Antechinus > Antechinus flavipes. The sequence continues at coordinate 156,507,459 of NC_067402.1, forward strand.
CTTTTTTATAAAATCTGCTTATAATTAATACAAAGCAAGACATAATACAGAAAAAAGATTGTTCAACAAAAATATCTGCCACTGTCATAAAAGACATACAAAATAAAGCCAAACTCAAAGAGATATTCTTTATATATGATGAAATCCTCCAGATGTTTCTGTTTATGAATGATATAGTATTATCAGTTCTGGAACAATGTAGAACCTCATAGCTGAGACACAAAATTGTTAAGGAGTTTTGTCTAACAATCTACAGAGAAAGCCAAGTGGTTGAAAGAATGTCCATTGGCCAATGGCATACAATTCGATGGAAAACCCATGGAGTGAGTATGTATATATACATGTATATAAACCCAAAACATGCAGTATACATGCATCTATACATGCATACTGATGTTAGACATATGCAAATGCAAGTATGTATGTAATATATACATAAAAATTACAGTTATCATAGATTTAAAACAAATGGGCTCTGGAACTGAAAGGGAGAAAGTGGGCTACATTGCATCTGAGATATTAAATAGAACTTTTAATGATCTTCCAATTCTCACTCTGGAACATATTCTCATCCTTTTAATACCAGTGACTGGTCATGATATGCAGCTATGACTCATGGACTACAACATTTTTTTGAAAACCAAAATTAAAGGTCATCCAAAGCATAGTGAAAAAACTCTTAATGGACATAAATAAGCTATATCATGTTACTGATCAAGAATTACAAAGGAGCAGTTATTATTAAAGAGATGTATCATGTAAAAAGGCTGATCATGTAGTAAGAATAAGCAATAACACAAAATCCATGTGCTATATTTCTATTTAATATCAGTAAATATGAATTAAGGTCCCAGGATACTGAGTAGATTCCTATAAAGTATTAAAAGCATAACATCAATTGAACAGTATAACAAGTAATGGAGGAGTTGTGATCTATACTGTTGAAGGGAGAATCTATATCTATAAGATGAGGAATCAATTAAGGTTGTGAAATATTCATCTCAGCCATCAAACTTTATTATATTACTTTAGTAATATATAATTTATTCAAATAAAATTATATATCTTCATCACAGAAAATATTTTGGAATTAAGTATTTTAAACACAATGTTGTTTGACTTTAGGTTAATAGCCAGGAAGCTGGGTAGCACAGTAGGGTGTTAGGTTTGAAACTAGAAATATCTGAGTACTAATCCTACCCAAATATTTATTAGGTGTGGGGCTTTGGTCTTCACCTAACCTTTCTCAGGTTTAGTTTCCTTATCTATAAAACTGGAATAATAAAACAACTTTTGCATATAGTTGTTATAAAGATCAAATGATCTTTATAATATATGTGCAGCAGATGACAAACTTTAAAGCATTTGACAAAAGACTGAAGACACAAATATATTAGCAAATTGGATTTGAACCCAGGGCTTCTAACTTCAAATCTTTTTTTTTTTTTTTCTTTTTACAACATAATGCTGCATTAACCACAAAAGTTTCTGAAATGTGTTTTCTAATTATAACCAGTGATTTAGTAGAATCCAATTAAATGAATGCAAATTGGATTCCTTGAAGTAAAACCAAATCATTGTGAAATCAAGACCTTTGTAACATGAATTTTAATGAGAAAAACATGCAGTTGGAGAGCTTTGTGTTTTTTCTTTATCTAAAGAAAAACAACAAGATGCAAGTTTTTCACCTGTTATAAAACCAAAAGATTAAAAGGATTGATAGAATTAACTATTCATTACATATGTCCCCATCACAACTTCAAGTAACTTAATATAATCCCTTCATTAGCAATATTTTTTTAGGAAAATAAAGTTTTTGTCACAAAATTTAGTTCAAACAAAACTAGACAGCATTATTAAAATTTTATAAGAGATTGTAATGTGGTTCTCTCGTTTCAGAGATTCAGTCGGGTTGCATAAATTGAACTAAGGACACTAGGTTAAATAGCTATTGAAGTTAACATGGAATCTTTAATAATCACACAGAGCAGATGGAATCTCAGTTTTTATTAGATCTCATCTGAGAAATTCACACAATAAATTTCATGACACTCATTTCATGTAATTCATATGGGCAGAAATATAACCTAAGATTCTGGGCTTTGCTAAAATTTGGAGATGCAAAATTAAAAAGGATTATAATTTTAAAATCACTAACATATTTGTCTCTTCCTTGATTTTACTTTGAATACATGAACAAGATGCTAGCTAGTTTGAAACATAGCTTGCTGCTAATGTGCACAGCTTTAAAACAACAGACTCTACTTCAAAGAAATGCAAACTCAACACTTTGGCCAGCAATAATCCAGATTTTGTAGTAATGTTGATTCCATATCCATATTGGCAACATTTTGTTGTTTTAAAAAGCACATATAAAAATCTCTCTTTTGAAAACATTTAAATTCTTCAGGGATTTCTTCTAAAGGGATAATTTTCACATATTATCAGGAAATCAAGCATGGCTTTCATTGTTTTAAATGAATCTTATGGGCTACTTTAATAATTCAATCAGTTGTATAACTTTAGCTAAAGACAGAGGAAAGAAGGGAGGGAGGGAAGAAAGAGGGAGAGAGAGAGGGATGGAGAAAAGCACCGAGAGAGGGAGGGAGGGGAGGAGGGATATGCAGACAGACACACAGACACACAGACACACAGAGACAGAGACAAAGACAGACAGAGATAGAGAGAAATTCAATTTTCTTAATTTTCAGAGAGGGCCAAACAATTTCAACTACAGGTATAAATTCTCAAGTTAGTGTCAAAGGTAGAATTTGAACCCATACCCTCTGATTACACAATTAGTATTCAATCTACTTTATGATCCTATTTTACTTCATAGCGTAGCTTCATTCATCCCTCTTTTTGCCTGTCCATGTCTGATAAGGTGTGAGTACAGAGGCAAAGAAGAGATAAAATAGAACATAATTGAAGGCATGTTTTTGTTGTTATTTTACCCAAATACAAAAAAGTAGGACTAAAGGAAAGCTTTTCTAAGAATTTGAGCCTAGGACACCTAAATTTAGTTGAACACATAAAAGATAAATGGAAAATCTTCAAAAATAAAATCAGATGACCTGATTTCATTTGATCCCTTACTGATACTTATCAAAATATCTACTTGAATATGATATCCTTTTGAATTTTGTGACACATGCTGATTTCCTTCCCTTTCCTCCCCTCTACCCCCCACCCCATATTTCTAGTCTCTGATAATACCTGAAAAAACTTTCCAAGGGTTTACTGAACCATGACAAAATATTATAAACAAATATCAGAGCCATCTCCCATTATCTTTTGTCTGATGATTTAAAATTAGGTGGTAGTACTAATTGTCTGAAATAGAATATAAAGAGAAATTGTTAGCATTTAACCTAATATACAAATAGTATTTCTTATAAATTTAAGTATTATGATATGCTTTCTGGAAATAAAGCTATTATTAATGTAATTTCTTAAAAGATTTAAATTTCTTTTTTTTTTATCACAATACCATCTTCCCAGTCACCCAGTGAAGACTGCAAAGCCATTTTTAATTCTTCCTTCTCTCAATTACTACAACCAAACAGTCACTAAGTCATGTTAATGCTATCTCAATAATACCTGAGGTATCTATAAATCCCTTGTTCTTTCATGCTATCACAAGCTCAAACTCTCATTTTCTCATTTTGTGCTCACCAGTGTAATAGCCTCTTGATTTTCCTCTTTATTTTCTCCCATTTCAAAAACATCCTTCAAATACTTGACAAAGGAATCTTTCTAAGGAAAAAAAAATCTGATTATATCATCTTATTAAAAAAATCTCTAAGTTCCCATTTCTAATATGAGAAAATAAATATCCCTTGACTTGAAATTCAGGGTTCAAACATGTTAGTCTGGTACCAAATTGAAAGTCTTGTTTCAAATGACTTTTCTTCATTTACCAGCTTAAATAAACTACAAGCTATTTCTTCATTTTATCCTGTATCTTTTTTTATATATTGGTGCAAGACCATCTTTAATGTCTAAAATATACTCTTCATTGTGCCTGTTGAAATCTTCTGTTCAAAGCCCAGTTGAAATGGTACTACTGTCATAAAACCTTCTCATCACACAGGGAAAACTAAGTTTTTGCTTTTCAAATCTATTATAGTGTACATATACAGCTCCTTTGCATCTACTCACATGTTGATTATGTGGATAAAATGAAATAATATATTCAAAATGTTTATCTTAGCCCTCACCCCATAATATATTTTTGTTTGTTAGTTCCTTAATGGAAGGATTTTTTTATTTTTTTTTTTATCTTTTCATATCTATTGTCTAACTCAGAGCTTTTGTTATATTAAGAATCAGTTGGGTTGCACAGTGATTATTTGGAGGAGGATCTATGTAGTATCAACAGAGGATATAGCAGTTTATTTTTTTCCATCAAAACATGGAAGTAAAAATTAACTCTCAAGTTTGTCAATAAGCAAGAAGCATTTTAAGGCTATGGAAGTTCACTTACAGCCCAGACAGATGGATAGTTATAGGGGAAAAAAGGAGAAAAATCATTAAATGCTATATAATCCTAAATCCTGTATGTGCTTACTTTTAAGCATTTACTGCTTGCAAAATTAACCAATATTTGGCTTGAGTCAAAGTATAGATATTTTTTCACTTCAATATTGTCCTGACATTCTCAAATCAAGTCAACCAGCATTTATTTCTGTGATAGACTTATTAATTAGAAATAAAAGAATGCAAAACAAACAAAAATGCCCTTCTCTCAAGGAACCAATAATTCAATGGCTAATGGGGAGGGGATGGACAACTTTCATATAACTGGAAGGCTTGTACATATGTAAGATCAATATTGTTAAAATTAGAAAGGAAAAGCTTAGCTACAGAAAAATAAACTTTTTCCTGTCAATTTTCTTGAGAAGTCTGATATCTAAGATATATAGAAATGTTGGAATCCTTACTAACTGCTAAGTAGTTAGAGTTGATCTAATCTTACAAGAAGATGTTTTGGGCAGAACCTGAAACAAGGTACTAAGTAGAACTAAGTTCAATGAGTTCACACCTCCCTTGAAGCTCGTTGGGCCAGAGAGCACTATGGGAGAAAACCCATAATCCCTCTCTCTCGTATCCCATAATTCCTCCCTCTTGGATAAAAGAAACAGACAGAAGCTCTCGGTCAGATTTCAGTAGAGTTACGCCAGAAGCCCTCTCTCCGAGGCAAGGCAGAATATTTTCCACTTGGCTGGCTGGTGGCAGAAGTGTTCTCTAGAGAGGAAGACGCTACAAGTCGAGATTTCACTGGAATGACATGAAGACTGGAGCTGGCTGGAGACTGAAGAAAGCAGAGACAGAGGCTGAAGGACCAGACCTTTGGATTTAAAGACATTTGGAGAGAGCTCTTGGAACCAAGCAGAGAGATAGGCCTCTAAGCTAACCGGGCTATATTGGGATAATAAAAGATCTGAACTTTTATCACCTGGCTGCTTTTTGAGAAGAAAAAGATCACAACATAGAAAGTTAACGCTACACAAGAATTTCCTAATGTATAAATGCTCAAAGGATATGAATAGTAATTTCTCAAGAAAAAAAAAGTTACAATCATATAAGCACTTCTCCAAGTCACTAATAAGAAAATGCAAATTAAAATGATATCCATTCTCACACTTAAGAGATTGTGAAAGACAAAATGGAATTTCTGGAATGGTTGTTGGGGAAGCATACCAATCCACAATTAATGGAAACATGAATTAATTCAGCTATTCTGGAAAGCAATTCAAAACTATTCCTAAAAAATTACTAACATGTGCCTACTTGTTGACCCAGTGAAAAGCACAACAAGTCATATACCCTCTAACAGTGGGAGAAAAGGATCCATGTTTACAAAATATTTAGAGCAGCAGTTTTTGTTGTAGTAAAGCATTGGAAACAGTGGAGTGGAATGAAATATGATTGCATTATAAGATATAGAAATACAAATGATTTAGGGGAAAAACTGGAAAGATATATTTCAGTCAATGCAGAATGAAATGAGATGTCCAATTTACATGATAACTACAATAAAGTAGAAAAACAACACTGAAAGACTTCTAATTAAAATCAGTGTGCTGACCAATAATGACTTCAGTGAAATGATAAGAAGTGTCACTCATCTTTTGAAAGGGATAATTCTTCTATCATTTATCAGGCCCAGGAAAACATTTGTCCAATATTATTCTATATAAAATTTCTCTCACTATGTTTGGGTAATAAAATAATAAATCATAATGGAATGATTGCCAACTACTATAAAGTTAAAACATGTCCTTCTTTTCAAGCATTTATCAGCCCTCATAACATAGCAAAAAACCTATTAGAGTCCAGTTCTTGCTTGCTTCTCTCCAAATAGTAATGTTCTAGCAAATTACAATCACTAAAGTAGAAAATGATGTAACATGTTTCTCTCCCCAGAATTGAATTTCTATAGCATCTGCAATTACATTTAGGAGGTCTAGGAGAAGAACTGATGACATAATCATTTATTCACTCAACAAATGTTTATTAAGCACTTAATATGTGCAAGGTGGAGTGAGAACTGAGAATAAGAAGAAAATACAATAGTTCTTGATCTCAAGATACCTAATATAGCTTTGGGGGGTAAAAGTAAAAAGTATACAACTGATAAGATGTGGGGAAAAAAATTCAAAAGTACATGATCATTTCCAATTAGTTTCTAGGGAGATTTCTGGATGGGTGTCAAATAGGAAGTGCTACTTGAATTAAATGTTGAAGGAATTAAAACTATTCTATCAAGCAAAGGTGAGAAAAATGTTCATTTCCAGGCATCTAGACTAGCCTGTGAAAACACCAAGGCAGAGAGATGCATAAAGAAGTGATATATACAGAAAATTCAAAGTAGACTAGTGTTGCTATAATGTAGAGTAAATGATAGCAAACAAATGCAGTAAACCTGGAAAAGCAGACAGCCAGATTATATAGGACTTTAAGAACCAGCCATAAATTTGTGGTTTATTTTAAATGCAATACTGACTAAAGCTTCTTGAGTGGGAGTGTCATGTTCAGACAGGTGTTGTAGGAATATTAATTGGTAGTTGTGTGAAAGATGGAAGGGAGAGGGAAGAAGCTGCAGACAGGGATATCAATAATATTATTTCAATGGCAAGGTTAAGGGAAAATAGAGTTTGAACTAAGTTTGGTCATTATATGAGTGGGGAAAAGGGATCAAATGTGAGAAATGTTGTAGAATTAGAACCAGTAAGAATCAGCAGGTCACTGGAGAAGAATGAGAACAAGTATTTATATATCATCTGCTATATGCCATGCACTCTATTTAGAGCTTTTTAGAAATATTTTCTCATTGTCATGATAACTATCCAAGGTAGGTCTTATTATTACTCTCATTTTTCAATTGAGGGAACTGAGGCGGGCAACCAGAGGTAAACTATGTGGCTAAGGGTCACAGAACTAAAAGTATCTGAGGCTGAGTTTGAATTCAGGTCTCCCTGATTCTACACACAGTTTAGAAAGACCAAGGAATCCCTCTACATCCAGGGCCATCTCCAATAGTCCTGACCTATGTCTTCCCAATGGATCCAGATGGGTCTCGAGGGGAAAGTAAGGCAGGTGACTTTGTACAGTCCTATTTCAATTATATCCATCTTACTTGCATGTCATGACATCACCTCCCTGATGTCATGGTCCTCTTTGAAAATAAAGGACAAATAATAACAAGTCCTGAATATGAGGTAATGAAAAAAACAGATGGTTAATGTTGTAAATCTGGGTAACTATTACAATGGCTCTGCAATGTGAAAATCAAAATATGTATTGTATGTTTTCTCTTCCTGTTTGTTAAATTAAGACTATAAAATTTAAGATTAAAAATAAATTAAAATTAAATTTTAAAAATTTAAAAAAATCTTTGATTAAAAATCTAAAAAATATTTGATTAAAAATAGTTACAGTAATAATTTGAATTTATACATATGCCTCATTTTTCTATCCATTGTGCAACCCTGCATGTTTATACCAAAAAAAAAAAAAAAAAAAAAGTTGAATGTATATAGGACCTCATTTCTGCAATGTGAACAATGGACTATTCCAATGCGAACAATGGTGCATGAACTGAGAAACAATCTCAGCTTATATTTGTTGTTCTTGTTTTTTATTCATGTCTGACCTTCCATCATCCCATTTGGGGTTTTCTTGGCAAAGAAAGTGGTTTGTCATTTCCATGTACAGTTTATTTTACTAAACAACAACAAATTCCTGTTCTAGGCCCATCACTCTGTTAATTGAACCAAAATATTCTTGTTGCTTATTTTACATATCAAAAGATTGAGTCCCTCCCAAATGCTTATAATTCTTACTCATATTATTCTTTAAATGTTTGCAACAGCTTTTATCACCAATTGAACAATCGATCAGCCCAAATAAATTTATTAAGCATTTATTGTTTTAGAAAGCAATGAGATAGATCGTAAGTGGAGATACAAAGAAATCCAATATTGATGACCCCTGCTTTATATATTCCATGAAATTTGAATTGAGAGGACTGTCATCAGAATTGGCCATAATGAATGGGTGAGCAAATAGGGAGGAAAGGACCAAAATTTCTCATCAAATATAGAGAAAGCTTAATCTGGACTAAATTAAGCTAATGTTAAGCACCAATCCAATAACATTAGAGTAAGGTTTCAGTTTTAAAGTGTTGTATAATTAGGCTATCTTAACTAATGTTATTATAAAATAGCATTGATTGGGCAACACTGCCCAATAGCTTTGAGGTGTTTGTCTTATACCTAAGAAGAGATATAATTTAATTCTTGGTATTATAAGCATCAAGTGATATACTGACAACAGGAACTACAAGAAAGGAGGTTAAAATTCATTTCCAAGAGAGCTCATTTGGTAGAAGGGGGTTGTTGAACTGCAGATGAAAAAAAAATGTATCAGATTTCAGGGGGGAAGGTTATTTCAGATAAATCAAACCAACAAGAATGAATTAAACAATTATTATGTTCCAGTCACTATGCACTATGGGCTGGGGACACACATAAAATTGCAAAAGACAGCCTTTGTTTCCAGGAAGCTCACAGAAAAGTATGAAAGGAAAGCAAAAGAAATTTTGGAACTTGGCTAGTAGAACAATTTTAGTTAGAGTAGAAAATTTGTTTATGGAAATAAAGAGAAAGAAATATGTAAACCTGGTTCAGACCAAGTTTTGAAGGCATGATTTTTTTTTTCCTGTAGGCAATAAGTGGCATTATACTATAAGCCCAAATTATAGGTTTAAAAAAATCGAAATCCAGGGGCAGCTAGGTGGCACAGTGGATAGAGTACCATCCCTGAAGTCGAGGACCTGAGTTCAAATTTGACCTGTGTGACCCTGGACAAGCCACAACTCCAATTGCCTCAGGAAAAAAAAAAAAAAGAATAGAAATCCAGACATATAATAATCCTATAAAATTTAGGATTCTCAAAGAACTTTCTTACATTCAAACATAAATATGTTCATTTATACAATTTCTTCTAAAGAATCTATCAATAGAGAAAATAATAAAATAGTAAGGAGATGATTAAATTATTATAGAGGTCACTTGTCAATACAATTTATTTTAAGAGACGTGTTTAAATTTTTTCAACATATTGAAATTTCACTCTATTAAACACTGTACAAAATGAAATGAGCAGTACTCAGGGCTTTATTATTATTATTAATTATTTTCTTTGTTGTAACAACTATTTATTGTAGTCAGACAATTGTCATACGTTTCTTTTGATGACTTGGACCATTCACTAGTATTTTTTTTAAATATTAGCAGGGGTGACAAAGATAAAAATCACTATTTAAAATCAAAGAAGGCATGTGGATTTCTGAAATCATAGGGTCATGCTAACAGGTCATTGTTTTGTTTGGGAGGCACTGGTTTCTGCAGTGGAGCATAAAACGCCACATTACAGAACAATAAGGAAAAACCCAGGCTTAACCTTGGGGTCTTTTTATCTCACCCCTGACACTATACCCTCTTGTTTTCCTTCCAGCCTTAACATTCCCCAACATTCCCCCTACTTCATTACTCTAAACTTAGTGTGAAAATGATCAGTTCATTCTGTCTGATGCTAGTTGATTTTTGTAAAAAAAATATATATATATATATATATATATGTATATATATATAAATTATATATATGTACGTATATATAAACCAAGGATTTTGTTTGGTTTAGTGCTTCTTATTTTGGCCATATGGAAAATATAGCTGAAGCCATAGAAGAAATGTTATTCCAATGATGTGGCTGTTATTGAGATAGTTTAGATACTGTGGGTTTACAGATTTTTTTTTTCCCAATACGTTTTCATGGGCGGCCCTGAGGCCACAGTTATTACTAAAGTGCAATATCAATTTCTTTCTTTCAATGGTAGGTTGTTGTTCTTTTTAATGATTGGCAATGGAAACAATGGAACTACTCTGTCAAATGCATATTCCCTCTAGAAATCCATTATTATAGAGAAGAATAAATGGTACACACGCCTATATTTAGAGACTAAATAAAAACCCAAATAGAATTGCAACTAGACATTTTTTAAATTCAATATGTCTGGGATGATTTAACTTATTGAATTTTCATATTTTTCAATGTGTATATGTTTATTCAGGAAGGGTTATACTAAACAGAGAAACATTATGGTAAAAAGGACAAAACCAGACTTAAATTCAAAAAGACCTTGGTTCAAAGCTCATTTCAGACACATATTGGCTAATTAAACCTGGGTGAGTACTTGAACCTTACTATGCCACCAGAAATCTTTTTAAAACTCTAAGTTGCAATGATATATAACATTAGAGAAAGTTTTTCCACTGGGAAGTTCCTACACTGATATATTCATGGGTCTCCAAATTAAAACTTACAAACAAAATACATTCTTTCTTAGCAAGTGTCAAGAATTCGACAATGGATTCAAATAACTTATTTAAGAAAACAGGAAATTTTCTTTCCCATTCACACACAATGCTTTCCTTTTTAACATTGCAGTTCTACCCTGTTTGTAGTGGCTAGAAACTGGAAAACGAATGGATGCCCATCAATTGGAGATTGGCTGGGTAAATTGTGGTATATGAATGTTATGGAATATTATTGTTCTGTAAGAAATGACCAGCAGGATGAATACAGAGAGGACTGGCGAGACTTACATGAACTGATGCTAAGTGAAATGAGCAGAACCAGGAGATCATTATACACTTCGACAACGATATTGTATGAGGACATATTTTGATGGAAGGGGATTTCTTTGACAAAGAGATCTGAGTTTCAATTGATAAATGACGGACAAAAGCAGCTACACCCAAAGAAAGAACACTGGGAAACGAATGTGAACTATCTGCATTTTTGTTTTTCTTCCCGGTTATTTATACCTTCTGAATCCAATTCTCCCTATGCAACAAGAGAACTGTTCGGTTCTGCAAACATATATTGTATCTAGGATATACTGCAACATATCCAACATATAAAGGATTGCTTGCCATCTAGGGGAGGGGGTGGAGGGAGGGAGGGAAAAAAATTGGAACAGAAACGAGTGTCAATATAAAGTAATTATTAAATAAAAATTAAAAAAAAAAACATTGCAGTTCTATATTTCTTACAAGTCCTTCTGGGTCCATTTACCAACATGTATTATACTAGCAGTGAGATTCCCAGAGACAGTAAGTATTCCTTCAAGATTCTATGAGTGCTCAAGTTTCTATCATTTCTTCACAAGCACCCATCTGGTATGTTCTCTATTATCAACTAGTTGTCAAGAGTTAGTTTGCAAAAAAGGGATATTTATTGAGGAAGTTTGGCAAGAATAGTAGATCCAAAAAATAGCCCCCTACACCAGGATGTGCACTCTCTTCTTGCACACACAAGATTTTGGGGGATAATGATCTTAAAGTTAAGGAGCTTATGTGGCCAAAAGATATACTTACAGCTTCTTTTTCCCGGAAGTCCTTTTACCTCTTTAGAAATCAAATATCAAATAACTCATAGACATAATTCTGAGCTGGGCTTCAAAGGCTAATGCCCAATTAAACTGTTCTTCCTTAGTTTCTCAACTCCAAAGCTGAACTCTGCTATCCTTTGTTGCTTGATATGTTGATGAGAACTATAGATCATCTGACCTTTCAGATTTATAAGGTCATGATGATGATACAGTATAATATTCAGATCTTATTCCTTATCCTATAGATTGGAACTCATCAGTATGACTCCTGAAACTTTTTTTTTACTGGACTGAAGAACTGTGAAGTGATTTTTTTTTGTGCTATACACAGGTCCATTGCTCTTTCATAATTTCAGTTATGTTCTCCTCTTCATGTTCCCATATGGAGTTTTCTTGGCAAAGATCTTGTAATGGTTTGCTATTTCCTTCTCCAGCTCATTTTGCAAATGGGGAAACTGAAGCAAAAAGAATCCTATGATTTTTCTCAGGGTCATATAGTTAGTGAGATTCTGAGGACAGATTTGAACTCCAAAATCCTGACTCCAGGATTAGCTCTCTATCAGGTGTGCCTTTTAGCTGCCATGCAGGCTATGAGTCTATCTGATTCTTTGAACCAATTATAAAATATTTCATACATGGCATTATCAGCTTCTAACTACTGAACAAAGGATCTCTCTTCTTCCAATAGATTGGTTGATTTGAGAAGTGAGGACCTTTTAGTTTCAGAATCCTATACTTTTACATCTACAACCATACCTGACAAGTAAATCCACTTGCAACAGCCCCAACAACAGATCTTCTAATCTTTGCTTGAAAATCCCCAAATGATGAAAATCCCCTTACTTTCTAAGGCAGCCCATTCTACTTATTTTAAATTCTAATTTGGGCAATTCTGTCTCACATAAAATATCAACCTATCTTGTGGAAATTTTTATCTATGGCTATTAATGCTCACCACCATTTTGAAACAAAACAAAGGTAAAACTCTCACAAATGGCAGCTCTCCAAAATTTGAAGACTATCATCATGTGCCATTGTCTCTTAAATCTTCCCAATATAAAATATTCCCAGATCCTAAACCAAACTCTGCCAGCATACTTTTTGGTCTTTTCACTGTTCTTTATATAAGTTGGCAAAATTAACCACCACAAGCACAGAATCAAATAATTCATGGAATAGTCTAGCATCAATGCAGTTCCTCACTCCTGTAAGGAAAGGAGAAGCATTTTATTAACTTTTTTTTTTCTGGGACTAGGCATGATCTTTCTAATTACACAACAGTAAGTGTAAGCTTTATGTTGTTGTTCTTTTTATTTATTTATATTGCTTAATTCAAGTTGTTTTGGTGATTCTGCTCATCTTATTTTATATCAATTTAAGCCTCTCCATGTTTCTCTGAATTTTCAATATATATTAATGAAGTAAATTTCCATTGTATTTAAGAACCACAATTTGTTTAGCTATTCAATGCATTTTTTACTTGTTTCTAGGTCTTTGGTATAACATAAAGTGGCACTGTGAATATTTTGATTTAAACTGGACTTTTCCTTCAATCTTTGATTGACCCCATTGGGATCACACTTGGGAGTAGATAATTCAGTGAAAAGGCATAATTTTTCTTTTTTTGGCCATGTTTTTGAGGTAATAGCAAAGTGTCACAGTAGAGTTCTGGAATTGATCAGGAACACCTTAATTCAAACTGACCTCAGTCACTGGACAGTTGTGTTAACTTTTGTTGGTCTTGGTTTCCTTATTCTAGAATGAGGATAATAAAAATACCTACCACCCAGAGAGTGAAGTGATATGCCAGTTGTCACACAGGTAGGAACTGTTATGTGTCTGAGACCAGACTTGAACTCAGGTCCTCCTGACTCCAGGGCCAATGCTCAATTTATTGCATGATCTAGCTGCTGCCTTTCAGAGTACTTGTGAGGATCAAATGAGACAATATTGGTAATCAGTTCAGTACAATACCTAGCACACAGTTGGTGCTATTTAAATCTTAGCTATTTATTATTATTACAAATTTCGTTCCAGAATTTTTAATCAATTTACAACTCTACCAATAGTATGGTGTGTCTTTCTTTTCATAGCCCCTATATAAATGACTATTTTCATAATAAGTTATCTTTGTCAGTTTATAAGACAAACACCTCAAAGCTATTTTATTTTGCATTTCTTTTACCATTACTACTGTGGAGAAACATTTCATATTGTCATTAATAATCTGCAATTCTTCTCTTGAAAACTATTAGTTCATTTCCTTTGATCACATTCATTAGAGAATGGTCCTTGGAAAACGTTTCACTATTGAAATAAGATATTTACATAAGCCTTTTTAAAATGCTTACTACTCTTGCTGCCTAGTAATGCAAGGCTATTTAGAAAAATTGCATGTTGGGTTCAAATGTTTTCTATTAAAAACAACATAATTGTAATGAATTTGATTTTGTTATCAATAAATAATGAAAAATAAGTCTGAGGTTGGGGTATGTATACTATGTGAATGTTTTCCTATCATAAGAGAATGTAAAATTTGAATGGTCACTTTAGATAATTGTAGGTAAAGAAGAAAGGCCCATTTTTTTAAGGCCTCTATAAAATGTTTCAAGGCATTTCTGGACTATCTTGTTTCTTTGCTCCTTCCTCTCTAGCCACTCAAAACAGCACCCATGTCTTCAACTTTGGCCACATTAGATATTCCCAGATTACTTTTTACTACTTAGATGCCTGGCTCATCTTTTTTCAGTTTCTCTCCAGCTGCTTTAAGTCTCTCTCTCTTAAGCCAAAATCATCGCCCCCTCAATACCTCCTCCTTCAGCTGCCTCAGGCATTTCCAGTTTTCTATCTTCAGACATGCTGGGCGTCTGTGACATCCTCTTTCATTTTCTTCTCAAACTTATACAGATCATCTATTATTATTTTGGTAAATGATATGAGCCTTCAGATTTGGATTCCTAGAAAACATGCTACTTTCCTAACAAACAATTCTAAAATATTTCATGAAAATTAATATTTTACTTGATTTGTTTTGGACTAACTTGAATAGAGATTCGGGATTCCAAGGTTTTCATGCTTCTGTGACACTGAATCCACAAATTTGTGGATTGTGGTATGAGGTTGAGTGGGTGGATATAATGGTGACTAGTAATGAGTCAGTCACTAAGAAACTTGAAGATTCAACCCATAGAGATACAAGAGATTCTTAAAGGGCACACATAATAATAATTTTAAAAAATAGTAAGAAACCACTTATCTACAAATCACAAATTTTCTATCCTTTTGATGATCTTATGGTCAAAAATAGAAGTAAATGGATTTGATCTGGGATACATTTTATAATTAAGAAGCTACCACAAATTAATGACACTATCAAAACTACCACATTTTAACTTTTCCCTAAATTTTAGCTACCATGATTGCAGAGCTTTAAAATTACCAGAATAATTCTTAAGGATCTCCCAGAAGCCTTAGCCAATATAGAAGATTTTGTTTGTACCAGTACAAATACTGATTAAAGGCAAAACTACCTTTTCTTTATAATCTAAATAATTGAAAACCTCAACTGTCATGATCTGTGCCTGATTTGTGTGGCTCTGGGACCATTCAGGTCTGATGATGGAACAAACTTAGGTGATAGATCAATCACAAACATTTAGTAAGTACTTGTTATGGGCCAGATATACACGGATTTTGAAATATACATACATATATATGTATATATTACCTTATTTTCACGGGAAATCTAACAAGTGAAAAATATGAAAATGCCTGTTGGCATATACTACCAGAGCTACCTTATTCTCTGAAATCTTGCATGGATCTCTGGGATTTCTGGTCTGACCTTGATACTCCTTCCTAAAGTTTTCTCCTGTTTTATTCTTTAGTTTTTTTTTTTTTTTCCCTTTCTGGATCCCACTGCTTATAATCGATCTTGAATCAACAATTATTAGTATGTACTGAACAAAACATTTTTCAACTCTTGCTCGCCATTGTTCTTGTTGCTGAGTCCTTTCACACATCTAACTCTTTGTGACCATATTTGACATTTTCTTGCCATTTCCTTCTCCAGTTTACTTTACAGATGAAGAAACTGAGGAAAATAGCATTAAATGACTTGCTCAGCATCACACAGCTTGTGTCTGAAGCCCAATTAGAACTCAGGCTAAGCTATCTACTGCTTAGCCTTTGCTTATTTCCAAGAGGATTTTGGAGTCTTTCAAGCCAATTTAAGAGAACTGATTGCTAAATTGCTTATGGATAGCTGTATTTCAAAAACTGTAAAAATTAAGTCATGATTTATTGTTTTGCTGATTTTCCAGACTTAATACAGTGATGGGCAGCATGTCACTAATTCAGATTAAACTTAAAAGTGTTATATGTGTATCTTTTTTTATTTTTGTTTCTTTTAAGAAGAGATTATTAACTATTTACCTGTATAACACTGGTTCTTTTCTTGTGCTATTCAGCCTAAACATCTCATCCCCACCCATCAACTCTTACTCCAGACAGCAGATAAACATTCACATTTGGCAACTAGAATACCTGTTCCTTACTTTTAGCTTTCCTTCAGTGGCAATTTGCTTCATACTTTTATCAATCTTAAAAGATTTTCTCCAGCAGATGGTGGGTTGAAATGCAATAAATCACTTATATTTATTACATCTGCCATACCTATATGGTACATATACATTATATGTATATATTATATACATTATGTAATTTTCCTTAAGTACAGACCTGTTCATGTCACACCCACTTCTAAGTCAACATTAATGATTCTTTATTGTCCTTTGATAGATCCAAGTTCTAATCTTACCAGACACTATCTATGTAATCCTTCACAAGTTACTTCCTCTCAGGTTCCTCAATTGTAAAATGGGAATAATTATAAAATCTGTCTTCTAGGATTATTATGAACATCAAAAGAGATAAAATTTGTAAAGTGCTTAGAAAAGTGCTTAGCATATTATAGATGGTTAATAAATCCTTACTATTATTATAATCTAGTATAAAATATACTTTTTTTTTTTAGCTTTTAAAGCCCTTCACAATCTTGCCTCAATCTATCTTCTCACTCTCATTGGACATTATTAACCCTCTTGTAGCAATCCAATCAAAGTGACTTATACTCAATGATTCCATCTCTTCTTCCCATGTCCTTTCATTATCTTTCCTCTATCCCATGGCTAAAAGTTACTTGCTTCATCTCTACCTCTCAGAATTTCTCTTTCTTCAAGCCATAAGTCAAATACCATCTTCTCTGTGAATACTTCCCTACTTTCTACTAGCCTAATGCCTTCCTTCCCAAAAGATTTTGTAGTTAACTACATTCTATTTGCAGTTATTCTCTTTCTTATTCAGTATAGACATATATATATATATATATATATATATATATATATTCTTGTTAGCTTCCACAAATACAATGTAAGCTTCTTGCTAATAACAACACTATATTCTTTTTCTTTCTATCTTCCCTAAGCTTTGTCCTTTGTCAAGTTGAGATGCTCACTTTTTTCTTTTAAGCCAAATTGATGGATAATAGTGTGTCTACAAGCAATCATTAAATCTGAGGATGTTCTATGAAGAATCTGCATTTCTTGATTTCCTTTTTGTAGTCACAAAGTATGAATTACATGGATGTTAGGACAGAATATAATTTTTTTTAAAAAAAAGTTGTCATTTTTAAGTGAGAGACAGCATAATGTAATGAATGGATAGGCAGTTATTGTCATATTGATTGAGACTTGCATTTAAGTACTGCCTGTAATAAACACAGCCTGTATAAACTTAAGTCTCTCAATTTCAGTTGATCAATAAAAGGCAATACAAATAAAAGTCCACCTCTCAGAGAAAAAATCTACAGTTCTGACTTCTCTTGTTATGAGAGAAACCACACATTCAAAACAAATTTTTTTTAGTAAGGAAATAAAATAATTTGCTCCTAATTATGTTTTAATAAAAATGAGAGAAATAAAAAATTCAGATGTCATGTTTAATTTGCAGTTGAATGGTTTAAAGCAATGGTATCCCATGAAAATTCTTTTATATGTCATTTTTGCATAGACAAAATAGTTCAAGCAATGAAACTTTAAGGAGAAAAAATTTTCTTTGAATCAAATAGTCTTTTGCTTTTATTTATAAAAATCTAAGGATATCATTGCAAAGCACTGACTAAAGGATTCAGATGAGCTTTTACTCAACATGCACATCAGTGAATTCATGTACTGAACATATGAACACAATTGTGTCTATTTATAAGAACAAAGCTTCTATTTGTAGAAATAGGCTGTTCTTAAAAAATGTAAAAAAAAAATAACATTTGTTCTTTGGGTGGAAAGAAAATCATAGCTAATACCATAGTAGGAATGAAGTGACAATAGTGCTACAAGAAGAAGAAAAAAACACTCATCAAAATTAAAATGGGAAAACCCACCCAATTCTTGTAACAAAAATCTTCAAAGAAGTTGTGGTTTTTCTCTTCATTTTTTATTGCTTGCTGTATTTCCCAATTAGGGACAATTTGTAACAAGTAAGGCAAAAACACTGTCAGCGTGACTCACATACAAATTGCTAAAAACATAAATTAGATTTTTTTGGCAACTAATCTGGGATTCTTTTGATTCATATGTTAAAAATGTAAATCAAAGTAATGGTTTTAGAATGAGAATAAATATATTATACTTTGAAAATCTTCAATTTATCAACTACACAGTCCTATGAATATGACCCATTTTGTGGTTTTTATGTATTTAGGATATTTCATCATGTCTAATGTATGTCATCCGAGAAATCAGGGGCTACCTTTGTCTTTTAATACTTTGAAGAAATATTTTTGCTTCCTGCTTTAATAAGATTGGAACCATCCAAAAAGTTTCTTCAAATATGAAAGGTATATTCAAGAGAAAATATAGGAATTAGAAGGGGAACCATTGTAGGAAATGTGTGATGATTAACTGTAATGGGCTGTGGCTTGAGTTGATGCACTGAGGTCCCAAGCACATGAGGCTAAATAGTAATTGGACCATACTCTATTAATATATAAGCTTGGAGAAAGAATGGCCCCCACCCACTCTTTGTGCAAGTCCTGATGTGTTGTATAGGAAATGACGATTTTGGTGGGTGGAAGCAGGGGAGTGGAAAAGGAAGGGGAGGAGAGAGTGCTTGCTTTTGCCATTGCAACAACCTTTCTGTTTGTTTCTCTTCTTCTTTTTGCTTTTGCTGAGCAGTTAAGTGACTTGCCCATGGTCATACAACCAGGAATTGTTAAGTGTCTGAGGTTGGATTTGAACTCAAGTCCTCCTGACTTCAGGGCTGGTGCTCTACCCACAGAGCCATCTCCTCCCCCTTCCTTTTTTTTTTTTTTTTTCAGGTTAAGGGAAAAATCTTCAGTCTTTATTGAAGTGAAGAGGTGAAAAAAGATTGCGATAGCAATATGGGCAGCTGCGACAGGAAGCCAGCTAGCAGAGAGAGAGATCTGAGCTGAAAAGCCATCCCAATTGCAATTGCAAAAATGCTAGCAGAACGGAAGAGAAAGAAATTTTTTTTAGTTTGCTACCAACCACTTGAACTGAAAGATTTAGAAAGCTATGGTAAACAGATCATAAGTTTGGTGCAAGAGCATAATATAATACTGATATAGGATTTTATTTATCTAGCTGTCTGAAGGAACTTCCTTTCCATCAAAGTAAGGTAAAAAATAACTTTAAAAAATTTTCCAAATCAGAACAGAAGAGAGTGCAAGGGATAATGTTGTAAAAAAAAAAAAAATTACCCTGGCATGGATTCTGTCAATATAAAGTTATGATTAAATAAATTAAATTAAAAAAATTTTCCTCATAATTATATCATTATTCATAAGGTAAGGGACAATTCTAATCTGTAACAAAAATTTGTTGTTGGAATGAGAAGAATGAGAACCATGGACAGAAGTTATATTCTTTCTTGAAGTCTGTGAAATGAATGGGGAGGAAATCCTAGTTTAGTCTAATGTACACCCTAAATTTGAGAGAGTAGGTTTCAAAGAATTATGAGGAAGGAGAAGTAGCACCCATTGACTAACATTCCATAAGTGAAGTGAGCATTGAAAGTACAGGAAACTTTAAAGAAAGAAGTTCTGTGAACAAAAGAACAATTCTTATGAAAAGGAAAAAGAGTTTTCCAAAGGGATTAATTTAGTTACACCTAGGTATGAGGGGTCTGGAAAAACCGATTTTTGTATTTAATCTGGAAATGACAGAGAGCCATTGGAGGAAGAGAAGGAGAAAATCACATGAGCAGACCTGTACCTTAGGAAAATCACTATGGCAGCTGAATGAGAGGTAGACTGGAATGGTGAGAGATCCGTAGCAGACAAATTCACTCCAAGTCTGAGGAGATGAGAACTTGGCACAAATGTTGTAGTGGTATCATAGGATAAAATACTTCACAAATTCTGTGTCTTCACTCATCCTGGGCTTTTCTCTTGTCCTAGAGCTAGCTCTGCCTCTGGCCAAGACTTTTATTTTTCCCTCTACTTCCCTCTATTCCAGAATACTCGTTTTATTTGTTGTCTTTTATGGTTTTTTTAATTTTCAAATTAAATCTCCTTATTATAAATACATATTCTGTACTCTCATCTTGAACTACCATCCCTAGTTTCCTATCCTTCAATATCAACAGCTCTTGAAAGGATGTTACAATGCTTGTCTCCAAGGTCTCAGCACTGCTATAATCCATTTCACTCTGGACTTGTGTTTCTTATTGTTTAATGAATCTTCTATTTAAGATAAGCAACGACCTAATTACTAAATCAGTAGGTTTTCATGTCAGTCCTCTTCCTTAAAATCTGTAACATTTCATATTAGTGACTGTGTCTCCCTTCCTGATTTTCTCTTTTCCCTTGGTTTCTGTCAAATTTCTTCTTTTATTTCTTTGAGGGTCTCCTTTAAGGATTTCTCTTCTCTCACCAGAGCATGATATAGTGAAATGAACAAGAGATTTATAGTCTAAGAACCATCATTTGAATTTTATTTACTACTAACTTTAAACAAGGTTACACAAACTTTTTGATTCTCAGTTTCTTCATTTATAAAAGGGGAGAATTAACCTTTAAGATAACTCCTAGTTCAAAACCATATGAAATCGTAGACCCATTTATTTCTTAAGGGTCTTGTCTTTACCCATTTCTAGAGAAGAAAAATAAGAACAAAAGGAAAAACCACAAGAAAGAAAAAAAGAAGAAAAAGTGAAACATAGTATTCTTCAATCTGCATTCAGTCTTCATAGTTCTTTCTCTGGGTGTGGATGGTATTCTCCATTTAAAATTTGTTGAAATTGTCTTGGATCACTGAATTGCTGAGAAAATCTGTCTACCATAGTTGATTTTCATATAATCTTGTTGTTGCTCTGTATAATGTTTTTTCTCATTCTGCAAGCTTCACTCAGTATCAGTTCATATGAGTCTTTCCAGGCTTTTTGGAAATAATTTCTTATAGAATAAAATAGTATTCCATTACATTCATAAACCACAACTTATTCAGCTTTTCCCTACTTGATGGGCATCCCCTCAATTTCCAATTCCTTGCAACCACAAATACAGCTACTACAAATATTAAATAAACTTTTCTGATAATCGTTTACATTGAAGTCACTTCAAATATAACCACATAGTTTAACAAAAACAACCAAAATAACATTTTACTCATAAAATGTTCAGCACCTTTATCTATATTCCTGCATCTTTTTAAGGAAAGGAAAGAAGTTCTTTTCCCTTCACAAAACATAAGGTTAGTCATTATGATTACTCAGTATTTAGCTTTTGACTCAATATTTATTTGTTTTTAATGTAATTCTAATTGTTTTTATTGCTCCCCTGGTTCCATTTATTCTATTTCACTTAGATTCACAAAATTCCTTCCATTTTTGATTTATTCTTATTTTTCATTTTTATGCTAGAAAATCACTGTATTTATTATGCAATATTATTCTATTTTATACCCTAATCAATCATCACCCTCTTTGTTTTTATTTTTCTGCAACAATAAAAAGTGTTGCAGTGAATATTTTTGCTTATCTAGTGCCTTTCCTTGTGCCCTCCATTTCTCTTCTCTTATGATCAGATCTTAACCTAAAATCCTTGGTTCTATTTTTGGATTTTAGTGAAATCATGAATTTTTAGGAGAAAATATGGCTTTTATTTATACTAACTTCTGATTCCTTTTGTAATCTCATAATTTTTATGACTTTAGAAACAATATTCTTATAAAGGATATAGAAGTTTTAATAGATTGTCAGAGGGTTTCATGATATAGCAAAAAAAAAAAAAAAAAGGCAAAAAATTGCTGCTCTAAACAATCTCATTTTCTTTCCACATTATCAATTCTCACCCTTACAAAAAGCATCCCCAATCATAATCCTTAATGTTGACCACATTGTAATATAACAAGACAGTCCATTCCAGCTCTAGTAGAGTACCTTATACAGAACAGGTATTTTAAAATGTTTATTGAATTTTGTTCTAGTAAAGGCATATATTGATTGAGGGACCAATGAAAAGGGGAGATTTTCTTTATCATTAAACAAATATAGACATATACACACATATATGTATGTATGTTTGTATGTATGTACAGATGTATATCGAACAAATGCAACATGTTTCAAGCTCTGGTCATTGTTACTGGAGAGAAATAAATATAGTAAATAATTCATACTCTCATGAACGCATCTCCCCAAATTCTTTTACACCTCTTTCATAGAGTTTTGCTCTAACTTTGGGATTCGCAGAACAGCCAGGCTTTTCATACATTGGACTTGTGAGAAGGAAAATAGAGAAGCCCTAGAAGTCAAAGGTAGCAGAAAACCAAAAGATATTGTCATAAATGTGGAAAAGTACAAAGTATGTTGGAATAGATTTCATGTTACTAAAATCCAGTAAAGCTCTAAATGAAGGCTTTCATTTCTTTTTCCCTCCCTTATCCTCTTTATTCTTCCCCAAAAGTGCTTAAACTTGGCATCTTCTTGATAGGTGTGCAAAAGCTTTTATTATTTTCTTAAAAGTTTTTTATCCTATTTTGTGTCTAAATACTTATTTTATTGCTTATGGCAGGATTTGTGATACAACTATTAACTACTTACATCAATAAAGTGTGGGTGCTTTGATTTTAATCTATAATGGAAAGGGATAGTTGAGGTCTCCTAAGAAAGAAAAGAGATTTAAAACTCAGATATTATTTGACAGAACAGCATATCTGGGGAAAGACTCAGAGGTAGGAAAGAGTTATTGCTTCATTTTTACAGTTTCCTTGAACAGAAGAAATAGAGAGGAGAAGACTAGCCCACAAAAAGATAGGGAAAAATAATAGTGACTAAACGCTTTACTTTCCTGTTCAATAGAGAAACCACACCTGCTACATGTATAAACCTGGCAAGTATAAACATTTAATTTTCATTTGAACGTGAAAGTATCACCTTTATTTTGCCACCAAGTCTAGTCACAGGCAGGAAGAAATGGATGAAACCCCACTCCAATTGCTCTCTGAACTGCATTAAACCATTCCATATTCTTATGACTTATCTCACTGATTTTTATTTCCCCTTTTTCTAATATCTATTTTCTTGAATTCTAGTAATTCTACCTGCTCTATTATTCTAGGCCATTTGGGCTTTTGTCACTTTCCCTAGTTCATCTACCATCTGATTTCCTCCCTGATATTCCATTTCCTCCAATAATTAATATTCTGTCTTTGAACAAATATTTTCCTATAAGTGAGTACCCCTAAATCTGATGTTAGATCCCTCTGACAACAACCTAGACTTCAACGATTTTTCTGTCAGTTTATTTTCTAAAAATTATATACTCTATCCTTGCTGGGGACAGGACTGTGATTTGTAGATTTTGCTAACTCCTGTCCAGAAGATCATAGATTTATGGCTAGAGGATAACAGAGGGGTCATCTAATACCATCTTTTTATTTGATGAGAAAGAAGAGACTAACATCCACAGGGCCTGTGTGATTTGGGACAAGGTCATATAATAAGTAACAAGAGTAGGATTTTAAATCAGGGCTTTCTGACTGCAAGTTCAGTGCTTATTCTACTGTGTCATGATGTCCCTAAATAACAGATAAACAAGGCCACTGCTGAGCTGCAATGGTGATAGCTTAGAATGAAGCATTTGTTGTTGTTGCTATTGTTCAATCATTTCAATCCTTTTCAACTCTCCATGACCACATTTTGGTATTTTCTTTGCAAAAATACTCAAGTTATTTGCTATTTCCTTCTCCAGTTCATTTTACAGATGAGGAACTGAGAACACAGTGTTATATGACTAGCCCAGGGTCATATAACTAGAAGGTGTTTGAGGATGAATTTAAACTCATAAAGAAAAGTCTTCCTGATTTCAAACCTACTGCTCACCATTTCTAACTATCTTTAAATTAACAAATGAGTTCATTCTCTTTTGTCTTGAACTCCCAATGTTAGAAATGTTTTTGGACTCATGTATATATTTCTATCCTTAGAATGAATGAATGATGCATTTATTAAATTATTTCAATGTGTGTTGGTGGAATTGTGAACACATCCAGCCATTCTGGAGAGCAATTTGGAACTATGCTCAAAAAGTTATCAAGCTGTGCATACCCTTTGATCCAGCAGTGTTTCTACTGGGCTTATACCCCAAAGAGATACTAAAGAAAGGAAAGGGACCTGTATGTGCCAAAATGTTTGTGGCAGCCCTGTTTGTAGTGGCTAGAAGCTGGAAAATGAAAGGATGTCCATCAATTGGAGAATGGTTGAGTAAATTGTGGTATATGAACGTTATGGAATATTATTGTTCTGTAAGGAACGACCAGCAGGATGAATACAGAGAGGACTGGCGAGACTTACATGAACTGATGCTGAGTGAAATGAGCAGAACCAGGAGATCATTATATACCTCAACAATGATACTGTTTGAGGATGTATTCTAATGGAAGTGGACCTCTTCGATAAAGAGAGCCTTAATTGATCAAAGATGGACAGAAGCAGCTACACCCAGAGAAAGAACATTGGAAATGAATATAAACTGCTTGCATTTATGTTTTTCCTCCCGGGTTATTTATACCTTCTGAATCCAATTCTCCCTGTGCAACAAGAAAACTGTTTGGTTCTGCACACATATATTGTATCTAGGATATACTGCAATCCATTCAACATGTAAAGGACTCTTGCCATCTCGGGGAAGAGGTGGAGGGAGGGAGGGGTAAAATCGGAACAGAAATGAATGCAAGGGATAATGCTGTAAAAATTACCCTGGCATGCATTCTATCAATAAAAAATTATTAAAAAAAAATATTTCAATGTGCAAAGAACAGGGAATGCATAAGAAATATAAGATAGTTCCTACATTTCAAAAGTACATATTCTAATGGAAAAGACAACATACAGGGAAGGTTTCAGCTGCATGTCAATGGAAAGGTCCCATGGTCCCTAGGGTGTATTGGCAAAGCTGATGGCAATCAATCTGCTCTAATTTAATTTCCACTGATAAAATCAAAAATTTCAGATATTGAAGCAACTGACAGTGCCAAAGACTTTGGTGACAAGAACCTTCTTGTCTGGGACTTCAATAGATGGGACTTTAATATCTGCAGGAACAGTTGCCAGGCCACATCTTCCACAGGATTTAACTTTCCAAGATGATGCTGTAGACACAGAACTAGAAATTTTGCTGTTCCCGAAGCTTTGGGGTTCGACATTCTTGGCTATCTTAATAGAATAAGCAAGCCTTGGTCTTTACCCAATACTGTGGTTCTGTTTGGACTCCTTGTCCCATGCTTCTCTAATCTTATCTACCCAACCAAAATCCAAGTCTTAGTTTTGAAATAAGAGAACAAGGAGAACTGCCAAATCGTGGGAGAGGTTGCCTATTGAAGAGCAGTAGGAAATAAGGCACATTGCTGGCTAAGTACATCAATGGTGGATTGTGAAAAGGCTTGAAAGACAAATGAAGGTGTTCAGACTTGATATATTAAGTAGGAGGGATCTTAGACCAAGAAGTGGTGGAATAATTTAAGTAGTATTTTAAGTTGATTATTCTGGCATGAATAGACTGGATAAAATGGAGAGAGAGAAGAGTAGAAGCAGGGATAGAAATTAGAATGTTTTGTAGTAAGGTAAGAGTTAAAAACCTCAAATTCCTATAGAAATTATTATTGATAAATGGGAAAGAAAAGTAAATAAGGTGACTTTGCTTAATTGTTACGTGGTGGGGAGAAATAGAAAAAGAGAGAGGGGGGCGGAGGGAGAGAGAGAAGGGGGGGGGGAAGGGAGAGAAAGAGAGACAGAGCGAGAGAGATCCTTTTACATACATAAGTGATATTTTACTAGCTCTCAGATTCTGCTTTGTTGGGAGGTAGGGAAAGAAAAGTGTATCTATACAAGTGTATCTAAAAAGAATCAGAGCCATAGATGATGCAGTGATTTAGGCCACATTAAATACTGATTGGCATGGCAGTCACAGTTAATCCACTCAATTATGCAGAAATCTCTTGGTTCAGTCATGTCATGTAGACAAAACTTGAATTTAAAAAAATACTTTTGTTGAGAATAAGTGGAAGGAAAACCTTGAACTTTATTTTTTTCTTTTTTAACCAGAGATTATTTAAATTATAGAATGAAATTATTCTTTCAAATACATCTGTCCTCCATTTACCAATATTGGTATCATTATGTGGTTTCAAAAAATAAAATGTTATCTATGGAGATCTTGAACTGGCAGACCCAAAAAATTCAAAATTGAGCAGAGATATCTCAAATAGGCTAACCTATGCAAAAAAAAAAAAAAAAAAAAAAGTCATCAGGAAATAGGTTAGACATTTCTTTTATTTTCTTCTCTTCTTCACCCTTCCCCTCCCCCTCCTCCTTCCCTTTTCCTTCTCCTCCCTTTCTCCTTTCCTTCTTCTCTACCTCACTTCCTCCATATCTTCCTTTTTTTTTCTTTTTTTCTTTGTATTACAGAAATATCAGAGGAGTTATCCTAATAAATAAATGAGGTAAATTAATGACAATACTAGGTATGTTAGCCTAGGTGTGTTTGAAAGAAGTATATAATGTGATCAATTCTATTTTGTCCTTTACCATATTAAAAAGTAAATTATAATTATGACTCAAAACCATTTTTGCTTTAGCAAAATAATATAAATCAAAATTTTTCAACCATTATTTGAAAAGAAGTTGATGGAGTGAAGAAAGGAGAATAAGCCAGAAGAAATAATGAAGCAAGACAGATTTGTTTCACTTCATAGACATATAAAATTTAAGCTTTTGGTAGGTATAAGGATAAAAGTATAATTCATATTTAAAAGGCTTATGATTTTTCAATAGGAGTCACTTGTTTTCTTAAAGCATATTTAAGAGTCATATTTTATTGCTAAAGCATTGAATTTTCAGGTTGCAAACCTTATTTTTTTTTTCTGTAAAATGCAAAACTCTGGTGGCCTAAATACCGTTTACAATTCTGGAGCAGATGTTTATTGTTGTAACATATCTCTGCTGGAGTTAACCCCCCCCCCCAATCCCATAATGCTGTAGTGCCAATGAGTAGTAACAAAAAGTGAATTTCCAGGGTTTTTTCTTTTAAATGTCAAGGAGCTTACTTGATTTTTACTATCTTGGAGAAAGTAATAGATCAGCAATATCAAAAAGCTGAAACTTTTGTTGTGGTTGTTGGTTTTTGGATCAAAGGAGAACATTTTAATACTTCAAAAATTCTCAAACAGAATTTCACTTGAATAGTTCATTATTCTTATGTTTTAGCAAGTCCAAATATACTGTTTGCCATGTTTAGAGAGTCCAAAAGGAACTGGAGATTGAGCCATTAGCTGTTGGATTAGAATAGTAGGAATAAAGTAAAAATTAACTGGGAGTCTTCAATATGTTAATTGAACAGATGATTTAATTTTCCTATTTCTATGGATAATTAGCACCGATCATAATTCTACTTAATTTCCCAGTCTTGAGGATTCTCTCTCAAACTGGCTAAAGCTTTTCTTCCTTTTTGAGTCTCTCTTCTTTCTCCCATCCCATAATCCTCAATCCTTGACTTTGATTGAATCCTATCTTTTTCTTACTTATCCCCTGAGCATTCTATTATCTAAATCATCTTCTTTGTAGGTATTAGTATCTCTGTCACCAAAATATATATATATATATATTGTTATACTTCTCCTTTGGTAATATTCATTAAACTTTACCTAGTCTATTTTTTCACCTTGGTCTAACTCCCCCTCCCCCAATAAATCACTAGCTGATATATCTTTTCAAAAGTACTGATTAGCAAGAACTAAAAGAAAACTCTCTTCAGGTCAAATAATAAAGGGTCTTTACTGTTCTCAAGTAAAATAGACACACTTCAATTAAACAATCTACCCATATGTTCATTGAAGCTGTAGGTCTTTAAAAGATTAAATTCAAGGTTAATAGAATAGATTTTTTTTGTTTGGTTTTACTCATGTCTGACTCATTGTGACCCCATTTGGCATTTTCTTGGCAAAGCTGTTAGAGTGATTTTTGCAGTTCATTTTGCAGACAAAGAACTGAGGCCAACAAGATTCAGTAACATGTGCAGGATCACATAACTAGTAAGTATCTTAGGCCAGATTTGAAATCAGAAAGTTGAGTCCTCCTGACTTTCACTATCCCCTGAAAAACCTTCTGCCCTATAGAATGGAGTGTCTTTGAAAGAAGACTGACATTAAAGGTAATGGAAGAACATCAGGCCTTCATTATGCCTGAGAAGTCATTGCACTAAAGTGCACTAATTTACAGATCTTCTTTGATTATATTTTCTATTTCTTTTTCTTTGAAATAATAGCTAGTCATTCCCCAATTGATATATGGTCAAAAGATATGAACAGATGATTTTTAGATGATAAAATTAAAGCCATCTATAGTCATAAGCAAATGCTCTAATCACTATTGATTAGAGAAATGCAAATTAAAACAACTCTGAAGTACCACTTCACACCTCTTAAATTGGCTAAGATGACAGGGAAAGATAATAATAAAAGTTGGAGGGGATGTGAGAAAATTGGGACTTTAATTCATTGTTGGAGGAGTTGTGAAATGATATAACTATTCTGAAGAGCAATTTAGAGTTATGGCTAAAGGGATACAAAACTATGCATAGCCTTTAACCCAGCAGTGCCATTATTGGGTCTGTATCCCAAGGAAATCACAAAGGAGGATAAAGGACCCAAATGTGCAAAATGTTTGTAGCAGTGCAAAGAATTTGTGGTAGCAAAGAATTGGAAAATGAGTAGATGTCCAATAATTGGGAATGGCTGAAGGTAATGGAATATTGTTCTATAAAAATGATGAACAAGCTGATTTTAGAAAGAAAGGCCTGGAACCATTTATATACACTGATGCTGAGCAAAACAAACAGAACCAGAAATATGTTGTACACAAAAACAGCAAGAATGTGCTATGATCAATTATAAAAGACTTGTTTTTTTTCAGTGGTTCAGTGATCCAAAGAAAACCCAATAGATTTTGGACAGAAAAGGCCGCATCCAGAAAAAGCACTATGGAGATTGAATGCAAATCAACACATACTTTGTTTATTTCTTTTTCTGTATTTTTCTCTCTCAGGATTTTTCCCTTTTGTTCTGATTTTTCTCTACCAACATGATTCATGAAACTTGTGTATTTTATAAATAAGTAAATTATAAGGAAAATGCTACAACAAAACAATTAGCTAGTATTATGATCTCTTAATGGGAGGTGGGGGAGGGCAAAGCCAAGGTGGTAGAATAGAGGAAGAACTTCAGCTAAGCTCTCACAACATTCTCTTCCTTAGAACATTAAAATAACACCCAAAATCAAATTTTGGAGCAGCAAAGCCAACAAAATGTCAGGGTGAGACAATTTTCCAGTCCATGACTTATTATGGTGTAAGAAAGAGAGGTCTATACCTCTGAGGTAGGAGATACTAAAACTCATATGGTAGCAAAACAAATTGTAACACTTGGTAGCAAAACAAATTGTGACACTTGGGAGCAATGCTTTTGGGAACTTTCAAACCAAATATGGTAAAGAGGTCAGGCAGTTAAACGGTCAGAAAGAGATTACAGAGGACCTCTTTTCTGGCACTGGTATCAGGAAAGGGTGCTGTTTGACAATTCCATTGTCCACAGCCACTTCTGGATTATAATTCCAATCAAACTAATAAATTATTTTATAGAACTAGAAATTATAATAATAAATTTCATCTGGAAAAAACCCAAAAGGTCAAGAATATCAAGGGAATCAGCAAAAACATTTGAAGGAAACATTAGCAATATCAGATTTTAAACTATATCACAAGAAAGTAATCATCAAAATTCTCTGATGCTGGCTAAGAAACAGAATGGGAAATCAGTGAAAGAGATTAGGTACACAATACACAATAGTGAATGGTGATAGTAATCTATTATTTGATAAACTCAAAGATCCAATTTTGGGGACAAGAATAAAAATTCAACATTTGATAAAATCATTGGGAAAAATGGAAAGCAGTCGGACAGAAACCAAATATAGAGCAATAGCTCACACTGTGTACATTAATAATGTCAAAATGGATAAATGATTTATTCATAAAAAGTGATGTCATAAATAAACTAGGGAAACGTGAAAAAATTTACTTGTGAAATATATGTATAAAGACAGAGTTTATGACCAAATAAGAACGATAATTATGGGATAAAAAAGGAACACTGCACAATTTTGATTACATGAGAATTATCTAAGATAATTCCATAGGAACCATGATGGAAAAATCCTATCTGCTTCCAGAGAGAGAGAGAGAGGGAAATGATGAACTCTGAGAACTGATTACAGTTTATTTTTTCACTTTATTTTTCTTGTTTTTTTTTCCAACATAAAACAATGTTTTGCATAACTTCATATGTATAATGGACATCTTTTTGTTTTGCTTTGTTTTGTCAATTGAGGGAAAGAACATGATTCAAAATTTTAAAAAAGGTCAGCAATAAATACATTTTATAAATTAAAAATAAAACAAAAAAGGAAGGGAGGCATTTTTCTCAGATCTCTTAGCTTAATCTTTGTAAATTTGCTACATTCACTTTGGACAGTTATATTGTGACTTTCTTTCTATATGCATAGTTGTAATAGTTGTGCATATTGTTCTCTTTGCTCTGTTTACTTCACTCTGAATCAAAGTAAAAAATAATAAATATTTATTCAACAACAATAATCCCCTCCTTAAAAGTATTTTAATTGAGTCTCTGTGAAACAAATGAATTTGCTTTCTGACATATGCCAGAAATTAAAAAAAAATTGTCTTCATCCTCTTTAACTTATTTTCAGTATGTTCTATGAATGACATCCTTTGTTCCTTTTATTTTTCTCATGCCATATATTCTAACAATTCTAAACATTCTTTTTCCTTTGTTGGCTCCTCATCTTTCTCCAGACCTCTTATGATGAGTGTTCCAGCCTTAGTCAATTCCTTTTCTCTCTTTTCTCTTCTTGGTCTCACCCATTCCCATGGAGTCAGTTATCACCACTATGATATAAATGTCCATTCCCCAATTTTCCCCAGAGTTCCAGTTTAATATTTTTAGCTATTCTGTTTCTGAATCCTCAGTTTACTCACATTTAAAATGGGTGTTATATTAGGACCTACTTCACAAAGTTGTTGTAAGAGCTAGGATGCCTCAGTGACATAAATATAACATGTCTAAAACAGAGCTCATCTTTCTTCTAAAATATTTATCCTTTCCTTTATCTTCTTTATTTCTGTGGATAGTAAAACAAAACAACTATTCTCCCAGGGCAGTACCATTAGAGATATTTCCAATCAATTTGTAAGAATTATCTTTTCATCTCTACAATATTTTTATGTCACCTACTCTAACCTTTTATTATTGTAGATGAGGAAACTATGAAAGATTAAATTAATTGTCCAAATTCATAAAACAAAAAAAAATGGAGAAGATAAGATTTAAACTAATTTTCTTGGATCCCAAATTTAGCACTCTTATTATACCACAATACCTCTGAGATTAAAAACTTTATTTCTTTTTTTTTTCTAGAACATTTTCTTATCTTCCCAACTTATCTTCCTGACTTTATTATATCCCACACAGTCCTTAGTAGTCTTCGCATCAGTGTCCAATAATGTTATTGACGTCCTGCTTTATCATTCTATCATTCTAAGGTGTTTCTATCTACAGGTCCCGCATTCCATATGCATATCAAATGCAAAATATAAAATCTAACTCATTATTTTCAGTAAATACTGTCTCCCCTAAAACCCCACTCTCTATTCACTATCCCTGTTTCTGTTTTGTGTACTATCACCAACTCACCTAGTTTTGCATTCTTACCATCTTTTACCAGCACTTGAAAAAATGCCAAGCAGTTATTAGACACTAGCTTCCTTCCTCTGTATTTATTCCTCCCTCCCCCAATCCTTTTTTCTTTCTCTTTGTTGTTGTCTTTATCATCTCCTCTTCCTCTTCTTCCTTCTCCCACATTTCTTTTGTCCTTCCTCACATCTCCTTTCCTTCTTTTGTATTCCTTATTCCTTCTTTCTATTGATAAATCTCTTTCAATCTGTTGCTAAATCTAACAAATTCTATCTCCATTTTTTTTAATAATCACACTCTTACCACATTATTTTAGGTCCTTTTACTTGGACTATTGCAATACATTTCTAAATAATTGTACTGCCTTAAGTCTCTTCTTTTTCAGATCATTTGTTTAAATATGTTTATATTGTTCACATATAACATGCATACATCAAAGATATTTTATTTCATTTCTAGACTCTTATTTTTGATGCCCCCAGAGGAAGGGTGAGAGTCCCGAGTCAATCATTATAACTATCTATGTAAATAAGATTCTAGCTTATGAGTTTTTTAATATAAAAACCTGTAATGTCCTGGCTAGCTTTCTCTAGAGTCTGAAGTCTGAGCTCCAGCTCGAGTACACTCTCTCTCCAGTCTCTCTATTTCAAGTTCTCTCAGCCCTTATATACCTTAATACAATTACATCACTACAGCATACTGAGCATATGCTAACTGTAGAATCATCACATTACCATACTAAGTACTAAGTATATGTGAACTAGAGAACCATCACCTCATCAATCACACTGAGTTAACACCCTTCCTTTAAGTATCTTTGATTCGAATATACTTTTCTCAGAGTTCCCCAAAATCTGCAGTCCTCTACAAAAACCAATATTTTAAAATATGAATAGAATGATAAAATATCTGTGACCTTTGATGGATTAATTTATACAAGGTAAAGTATTATAGGACAATTGCACTTGTTTCACAGGCTAGCAAAATTATGCTTAAGATTCTACATGCTAAGTTTCAGCAATATGTGAATGAAGAATTACCAAAACAGCAGGCTGGTTTTTGAAAAGGCAAAAACATTATCTAAAGACTAAATTGTTCAACATTCACTGCATTGTGAAGAAAGTGAGGGAGATCTGCTTCACTGACTACATGAAAGCCTTTGTGTGGATCACAACAAAAATGTGCTAATTCCTCAAAGAGATGGGAATACTAGATGATCTTACTTTTCTCCTGAGAAAACTATATGCAGATCAAGATGCAACAGAACAAAATATGGAACAATTGATTGGTTTAAGATTTAAAAAAGAAAAGAAAAAGGCTGTATATTGTCATCACATTTAACTTCTATGCACAGTACATCACAGGAAGTGCCAAGCTGGACAAATCAAAAACCACAACTAAGGTTTCTTGGAGAAATAATCTCAGTTATGCAGGTGACAAAATTCTCATGCAATATAGTGGAAAAGAATCAAGAAGCCTATTAATAAGGATGAAGGAGGAGAATATTAAAGTTGACTTGAAGCTAAACAATAACAACAAACAATAATAAAACTAAAATCATAGAAATTGGTCGCACGACTTCCTGGCAAGCATAGGGAGAAGAAATGGAAGCAGTGTTAGGTTTTATATTCATGGGCTCAAAGATCATTGCATACAGGCAAGGCAATCATGAAATTAAAAGACAGTTTTCCTTCCAAGGAGCAAATATAACAAATTTGGACAGTGTATTAAAAAGTGCTGATATCACATTGTTATGGGCCCAAACTCTGAAATAAGGATTCTTACAAGGTGTTAACTCAGTAGAATTGATGAGACAATGGTTATCTAGTTTAGCATGGTGATTAATAGTTCTCTAAATTCAATATGATTGATTTAATCTTACAACAAATAATGGTTCCCTAGTGATATAATGATTGGCTTATACTCAGTATGATGAATGGATTTAACTGTAATAGAGCATATAAGATGGG
The DNA here is from genome assembly GCF_016432865.1 of Antechinus flavipes. Taxonomy (NCBI): domain Eukaryota; kingdom Metazoa; phylum Chordata; class Mammalia; order Dasyuromorphia; family Dasyuridae; genus Antechinus; species Antechinus flavipes. Next base: position 156,541,733 of record NC_067402.1, read on the forward strand.
ACAAACTCAGCCAGGGTGGGACACAGAGACCAATTCAATCTATCATCTACCTTTGTAGTGGCTGGAAGCTGAAGCCCTCAGACTCAGAGCCAGATTCATTCATTTCATCTCACACCACTGTGATGGTGGACCTCCTGCACTTTCCCCACTGAGAAAAAAGGCCAGTCTGAAAGGCTCTCCAGAAAGCTGGCCCAGGCCCCAGGCAAGGAAACTAAACTGTGAAGGAGATAATAAAGGATTTGGACGTTAACACCTGGCTACGTTTGTGGTGATTACTCTACTGAAAAGAAGGCTGGTCCAGAGACCTACAGAAGACCAACAAGAACACTACATCACATTGCCAACAAAAGTCTATATAGAAAAAAAAAAAGTGTTTTTTTTTTCCTCCCAGTAGTAATGTATGGCTTTGACAATTGATCTATAAGGAAAGCTGAATACCTTAGAATCACTGCTATCAACTTATGGTGCTGGAGAAGACATTTAAGATTCCCCTGGACAGCAAAGAGATTGAATCAACCAATACTTAAGGAAATCTATTTTGATTATTCATTGATAGGTCAAATATTGAAGATAAAGTTTAAATGTTTTGACCACATAATGAGAAGACAGGATTCATTAGAAAACAACCTGATAATAGGAAAGATTAAAGGTAAAAAGAGAAAAGGACTGCAGAGGATGAAATGAATAGATAATGTCAAGGAATCAATAAAGGTGAGTTTGCACAGACTTCAGAAGATAGTGGAGGATAGAAGGGCCTAGTAGGTCATGTTCATAAGATCATGAAAAGTTAGTCAGGACTGAACAACAAAAAAGATAAAGTATTAATTTGAGAGTAGAAGCATTTTTTTAAAATGATCTTTTTTTTATGGTGTATCTCAGTGTTTTAAAAGAAAACCCATTAGTTCATAAATTTAAATACATACATACATACACACACACACACACACACACACACACACGAAAGAGAAAGAGAGAAGAGAGAGAGAACTGACTGAAATGTATAAGAATACAAGTCATTCCCCAATAATAAATAGTCAAAGGTTATGAACAGACAATTTTCAGATAACTAAATTAAGACCATTAGTAATCCTATGAAAAAATGCTCTAAATCACTGTTGATTAAAGAAATGCAAATTAAAACAAATTTTAGGTACCACTACTCATCTCTCAGATTGGCTAACATGACGGGAAAAGATAATGATGAATACTGCAGGGCAAAACTGGAAAACTAATGCATTGTTGGTGGAGTTGTAAACTGATCCAACCATTCTGGAGAACAATATAGAACTATCTCCAAAGGTCTATAAAACTGTACATACCCTTTGCCATCACTGATTTTATTGGGACTGTATTCCAAAGAAATCATAAAAAAGGGGAAAAGGTTCTACATATGCAAATATGTTTGTAGAAGCTCTTTTTGTAGAGTCAAGGCATTGGAACATGAGTGGATGTCCAACAGTTGGAGAATAGCTGAATAAGTTAGGCTATATGAATGTTAAGGATTATTTGTGTTCTATAAGAAATGATTAGCATGATGATTTCTGAAAGACCAGGAGAGACTTACATGAAGTGACGCTAAGCTATTAGAACCAGGAGATCACTGTACATAACAACAAGATTATATAATGATCAATTGTGAGGGAAGTGGCTCCTTTTAATAGGTAGGTGATTCAAGCAAGCTCCAATGGTCTTTTGATGGAGAGCCATCTGCACCCAGAGAGAAGACTGTGGGGATTAAGTGTGGATCACGACATAGTATTTTTACATTTTTGTTATCGTTTGCTTGCATTTTGTTTTCTTTCATTTTTCCCCTTTTTGATCTAATTTTGATCTAATTATCATGTGCAGTATGATAATTGTGGAAATATGTATAGAAGAATTGCACAAATTTAATTCATATTGAATTACTTGCCATCTAGGGGAGGAGATGGTGGAGAAGGGAGGGAGAGAAAAATTGGAACACAAGCTTTTACAAGGGTGAAAATTATGCATATATTTTGAAAATAAAAAGTTGCTTTAAAGTACTTTCTTTTCTGAAATATATAAATAGATATAATTGTTCCCACACTTCAGGCTATACATTACCCTTCTCTACTTTCATGTTATTTTCTAATTTTCCTCCATAGAAACATTTGCTTTCTTAATATTTACCTTTGTTTTTAGACCCCTATCTCACCAAGAGTGCCATTTATAAGAATAAAGTAATGGATAATGACAAATAAAACCAAAAAACAAAAACCGATTAGAGCAGCAAGTAGTATAATGGAAAGAACCTGGAACATTTAAATTCAACTCTTATCTCAGAGGTCTTTCAGAGATTTTTTTTTACCTTTAAATCTATGACCAGTCACATGACTGGAAAAGCCAGTAATAGGGTCTTAATCACAGAAAATCAGCAACTAAAACCCTCTGTCCTGGCCCAGTAGAGAAGGAGATCAGTGGGGCAGCCTCCAGTCCCAACTCAGAAGGCAAACTCTGGGAAACAAGGCTGTTTCTTAAAAGTGCAGGCAAAACTACACCCCCTATCAACACAAAGAGCCCTGTACTCAAAGCCAAGGTTCAGAGCTGCATAGGAAGCATGGTACAGAATTCCCTTTACCCCAGAAACAGAGATTTGCCATAAAAGTAAAAAAAAAAAAAAAAAAAAAAAAAGAGGAAATTGCAAAAGAAAAGGGAAGAAAGAGTTGAAGAAACATAATATAATCTTAACTATAGAAATCTACTATGGTGACAGGAAAGACAAAAATATCAGTTCAGACAAGGACAAAATGTACACAGAGGAAATCTCAAAGAGTGATATGAATTGATCTCAAGCCCAAAGAGGCTTCTTGAATGTGATTATTTAAAAAAAAAAAAAAAAAACTTTAAAAGGCAAATAAGAGAGATAGAAGAAAAAATGAGCAATGAAATGAAAGGTATACAAGAAAGCGTCAACAGCTTGGAAAAGGAAGCCAATTCCTTAAAATATATAGTTGGCTAAATATAAACAAAAATCAACTAAAGTAAACAACACTTTGAAAAGTAGAATTAACCAAACTGAAAAAAAGATACAAAAGCTAACTGAAAAAAAAAATGACACATCTATTGTCTAGAATAGCACAAATGGAAGCTAATGACACTATGAGACATGAAGAATCGAACAAACTAAAAAGAATGGGAAAATAGAAGAATGTGGTGTTCTTCTTCTTTAAAATATAATATAATGGTTTTCTGTGAGCAGGTTTCTTGGGGAGGTTTTCTGAAGGCAACCTTAGTTTCAGTTGAAAGTAATAATCACTCCAAATGCAGCCAGCTGTTAAAAGTTCAGATCTTTTATTGCTTCCTCCAAAATAGCCCAGTTAGTTTTTTCTTAGAGCCTATCTCTGCTTGGTTCCAAGAACTCCCTCCAAATGTCTCCAAATCCAAAGGGTTGTCCTTCAACCTCCAGCTACCACAAAGAAGGAAAATGTAATGAATCTCTTGTCTCCTTGCCTGGAGCTGGGCAGCTTTCTGTAGAGCCTTTCAGACCAGCCTTGGTCTCAGTGGGGGAAGTGCAGGAGCCCAGCCACCATAGAATTGTGAAATGAAGTGAAAGAATCTGACTCCACCTCTGAAAGTGGGATTGTGGGATCCTAGAGTGGGGTTTTGGGTTTCCTCCCAGAGTGCTCTCTGGCCCTAAGAGCTTCTTGCTTATATGAGCTCTCTAAAGGTGTGAACACAAGCATTGTTTCTATCAGTTCCACTTAATACCTTGTTTTTTTTGGCCCATAACATCTCCTTGTAAGATCAGATCAATCATACTGAACCATAGTAAATTAGATAATTATTGTGTCTATCAACTCTAATGAGTTAACAGCTTGTAAGGATTCTAACAGAAGAAAATGTGAAATGTCTCATTAGAAAAACAGCCAACCTGGAAAATAGATCTAGAAGAGGCAATTTTAAAATTTTTGGTCTACTGGAATGCCATGACAAAAAAAAAAAAAAAAAAAAGAATCTGGATAGCATTCTTTAAGAGATCAAAGAAAACTGCCCCTCACATTTTAGAACGTGAGGAGGAAATATTCATTGAAAAAATCTATCCATCACCTTCAGAAAAATAGACCACAAAGAAAATCCCAAGGAACATTGTTGCAAAACTCCAGAATTATAACCTCAAGGGAAAAAATACTGCAAGCTGCCAGAAAAGAAAACAAACAAACAAACAAATATCAAAGCGCAACAGTCAGGATCTGGCAACTTCTACAATAAAAGATGGGATGATCTGGAATACCATATGCCAGAAAGCAAAGAACTTAGGATTCCAATCAAGAATTAACTACCCAGCCAGATTGATCATCATCTTTTAGGGAATATAATGGCTCTTCAATGAAGTAAGAAACTGTCAATCATTTCTGTTGAAAAAATCCAGAATTAAACAGAAATTTTAATCTACAAACACAGGACTCAAGAGAAGCATAGAAAGATAAACAGGGAAAATACATATTATTTAAAGATTAAACTCTTTACATCCCTAGATGAGAAAACATTATCTGTTACTCTTGAGAACTGTATCTGTTACTGGGGCAAAGGGAGGCATCATGTGGACAGAGGGTGTGATTATGAATGAAATATGATGTGATGATATCAAAGAAAAAGACATTAAGGGGTGGCAAAAGGAAAGAGGAGATATAATGGGACAAAATATATCACATGGAGAGCCCATTACAGTTGATCTATTACAAAAGACCTATTACAATTGAGGGAAAGAAAGGAGACAATTGAACATTGTCTGAAGCTTGATCTCATCAGTTTTGGCTCTAAGAAGAAATAACTTAATCCTTCAGTTAGGTATATAGAAAATTATCTAACCCTATAAAGAAGTAGGAGAAGAAAGAGGAAAGAAAAGGGAGGGAGGGATAGAAGGGACAACAGAAATATTAGGAAAACAAGGGAAAGGAAAGGGGAGGGGTGATATAAAATAGGGTAATGAGTGGGATGGGTTAAAAAAAAACTACTAAGAGAAGAGAAAGGGATGATAGAAGATAAGATAGTGGGTGGTGTGGGTCAAAAAAAAAAAAACCCTCCTAAGGACAGGGTGGAAAGAGAGAACAAAAGCATATACAAGAGGAAAAAATAGAATGAAGGGAAATACAGGCTTGGTTATCAAAACCATGAATGTGAATGGGATGAACACTCCCATAAAATGAAAATGAATAGCAGAGTGGATTAAAAAACAGAATCTTACAAATATTATTTTCAAGAAACACATTTGACACAGAGAGACACATACAGAGTAAAGGTAAAAGGTTGGAACAGAATTTATTATGCTTCAGCTGATATAAAAAAAAAAGGCAGGAGTACCAATTCTGATCTCAGATAAAGCAAAAGAAATAAAGAAATGTAATTAAAAGAGATAGGGAAGGAAAGTACTTCTTGATAAACAGTACCATAAACAATGAAGTAGTAAATATATTAAATATATATACCCCAAGAGCATGCAAATTCCTAAAGAAGATACTAAGTCAGTTACAGGAAGAAATAGAGAGCAAAGCTATATTAGTGAGGGACTTCAACCTTCCCCTCTTAACATCAGACAAATTTAACTACAAAAGAAAGAAACTAGGATGGTTAATAGTATCCTAGAAAATCTAGTATGACAGACTTTTGGATAAAATCGAATATACACTTTTTTTTTTCAGCAGTACGTGGCACCTACACAAAAACTGACCATGCATTGGAGCATAAAAAGCTCACGATAAATACAGAAAGGCAATAATAGTAAATGCTTTCATTTAAGATCACAAGGTAATTAAAATTATATTCAGTAAAGGAGCAGAGAATGATAGACTAAAAACCAATTGGAAACCAAATAATCTAATACTGAAAAATGAGTGTCAAAAATCAAATCACAGAAACAATTCATAATTTCATCCAAGAGAATGGCAATAATGAGACAACATAGCAAAATCCATGGGATGCAGCCAAAGCAGTTCTTAGGGAAATTTTCATATTTCTACAAAGCTACATGAATAAAATAGATAAAGAAAAGATCAATAAATTGGGAATACAATTATAAAAGCTAGAAAAAGAACAAATTAACCCTTGAAATTAAATACTAAATTAGAAATTCTGAAACTCAAAGGAAAAATTAATAAAGTTGAAACTAAGAAAAATATTGAACTAATTAATAAAATTAGAAATTGCTTTTATGAAAAACTAGTGAATTAGATAAAACTTTGGTTAATTTGATTAGAAAAAGGAAAGACAAAAACCAAATCACCAACATCAAAAATGAAAAACAAAATTAAAGCAATAATTGGGAGACATTTTGCCCAACTATATGGCAGCATATCTGACAATATAGATGAATATTTATAAATATATAAATTGTCCAGATTAACAGAAGAGGAAATAAATTACTTCAATAGCGCCATTTTAGGGAAAAAAATGGATAAGCCATTAATGAACTGCATAAGAAAAAAAAATCTCCAGGACCAGATGGATTAACAAGTAAATTCTATCAAACATTTAGAAAAGAATTAATTCTAGGAGAAACAGATAAAGAAGGAGTTCTGTCAAATTCCTTCTATGGCACAAATTTGGTACAAATACCTAAACCAGGAAGACCCAAAACAGAGAAAGAAAATTACAGACCCTTAATGAATATTTATGCAAAAAAAAATAAATAAAATATTAGCAAAGAAACTACAGGAATTTATTTACAGGGTAATACACTATGACCAAGTGGGATTTATACCAGGAATGCAGAGTTAGTTTTATATCAGGAAACTATTGCCATGATTGACTATATCAACAACAACAACAACAACAACAACAAAACAAATCAATAAACACAACTTTGATTACATTAAACTAAAAAGGTTTTGCATAAATTCCTTCAATTAGCCCTCTCTCTTTTGATAGAATTCCCAAATTTTTCATCAACTTAGCACCTCTGGATGTTCTTCATTTTTTCAATTATCCTCCAATATTGCAGGACCAAAATTTCAATGAAATACATCATATTTCATTATACTAGGGCAGAATACAAGGAGAAAACTGTCTTTCTTATTGTGAATACTAGCTTTCTATTATTTTTGCCCTAAACATAATAGCATTTGTGCAGAAGGTGTATATTTGTGAGTATTCTTAGTGTGCTTGAAGTCAATACAAACCTTTAGGTCTATTTTACATAAAATTCTATTAAGCTATATATCTCTGATTCTATATATGGCCAATTCAATTAGTAGTTGCTTAATAAGCATTTATTGAGCGACTACTATTTGTTAGGCTCTATTGATACTTTTTAGCCAAGTATAGGATTATTTACTATTTGTAACTATTTATAAATAAATAAATAAATGCTATTTATGAATATTTGTAGTACCTTTCATTTTGTCAGATCATAATTCTAATCTGCTTCTAATCTTTTTTGAATGATTATCCTTTCCCCTAATATTTTAGCCACCTTCTGTGGAAAGCATCACCACCCATTTTGATAAAGGTAGCCTCACTAGTCACATTGTATATAGCAGGGAAATCAATTAAAGCATTAAGAAATACCTATTGTGTTCTTGTCAATATGACAGGTACTAGATATATAAATTTTAAAAATGAAAAAAAAAATTTGCAATCGTCTTATGTTCTAACAGAATAGATAAGTATATAAGTATCTCTGAAAAAATACAACAAAGAATCTTTACAAATATGTATGTAAAATAGCAAGGGAAGACAGCAGAGGCTGACAGGATGAGGAAAGATTTCATGATGTTGCCTAAGCTGGTCATTGAAAGGAGGAAATATTATTTGAAGAGAAAGAAGTGAGGAGAGAATGCATTCCACATGTGGGAGACCACAAATACAAAGGAATGGAGAAGTCAGAAAGAATTCTAGGCAAGAGGAATCCAGCCAGTTTGGCTAGATTGCACAGTGACAGAATAATGTATGCTGAAACTAAAAAGATAGGTTAGTGCCAGGTTATGAAGGCTTTTCAATGCTAAATAAAGATTTCTTCCCCCTAAAAACAAGAAAATGGATAATTTATCGACTAAAGGAATGACACAATCAGATTAAAACAATATAAAGGTAAAAACTAGATAGTACCATTTTTTATATTTGTGTTAAAGTAAAAATATAGACAGAATTGAACTATGATAAAGCAGCAAATATTTTTGTCCAAGATGACAACAAACTATTAATTGATTTCTTGAAAGGTGGAGATGGGAATGGAGGTTCCATAATACAACCAGTTATGTTTATTTTAACCGTCTCTATTAACACAGTATTTCTAAAACAAAAGAAATGCATCAATATTATACAGGAGGAACTATAATCATTTATTCACTTCAAGTTAATTAATTTTCCTACTTTTCCAGATGTTTTACACACACACACACATACACACACACACACATCATTAAGCATTATTGAAAATAGAACAGGAAATGTTCTATTGAACATTAAAGATGAACTATAATCTTTATGCAATAAATTTCAAATAAAATTAATCATATTTTATTAACATCATTAAAAATAGGATTGCAACAATTTTCTTAAATCACTCTAAATAAAAGAACTTCAGTGGTGGTAGGAAAGATTACTTAATCTAATTCATGCCTGAACTTGAACCCTTTTTATCAAATCAGACAAATGGTCATTTAGCTTAAAGACATCACAAAGAAAACAGTTCACTGTATCCCTCCAATTGTTAGGAATTTTATTTTTATCTCAAAGCTGCATTTTGTCTTTTCACAGAATTCAAACATCATTCCTAGTTCTGCCATCTGAGGCAAACAAAAGAAGTTTATCCCTTCTTAAGCAAGACAGCTTGTTAAATAATTAACAATAAATATGCCTCATTAAAGTCTCCTCTCCAATTCTCTCAGTTGATGCTTATATGGAATGAACTTGCAGCCCTTTACCATCTTTGATTGTTATCCTTTGAATGCTGTCTAAGTTAGTAATATTATTCCAAAGTGGGGTGGCTAGGACTGTACAAATTGCTACAGATGTGGTGAACCCATGAACAAGTATAGGATGCTATTGTCTCACTACTTCGAGAAAACATATTTTCAATACTGCCATCTAGGATTGCACTGGACTTGTTGGCTGCTGTACCACACACAATTGAACTTGTATTTCACTAGAACTTTGGGATCTTTTCCAAGTAAATAACTATGTAGTGAAAACTCCTTCTCCTTGAATCAGTGAAGCTAATTTTTTAACGCAAATGAGAGACTTCACACATTTATCTCAATTAAATCCATTTTGCTCAATTTTAGTTCAATGTTTCATCCTGTCAATATCTATTTGGATCCTAATTCCACCAATCCAACATGTAATCTATCCTACCTATATCTTCCCTGAAAATTTCATAAACTTGACATCTTTTATTACATCTAAGTCATTGATAGAAGGGTTGAAGAACAGTACAGGATGAAGGACAGATTGCTGGTACTTTCTAATATAGATCCTTCTCTTTCTCATTCCCACCCATGTTGATGATAAACTATTAATTATTGTGTTTTGGGTATTTCCATTGAACTAGTTTTGAATTTACTGATCTGTAAATTATTATTATCCACTTGACACATCTCCAAATTGACTATAACACTAGCTTTAAGATTTACAAGATGTTTTAGATACATTATTTCATCTAATCTTCACACAAAAAACCCCAGTAATGATGAAAGTACTAGAGCTATTATTATCGCCATTTTAGAAAGGAGGAAACTGAGGTTTCAAAAGGCTAAGTAACCACATACACCTTTTAAGCATCAAAATAGGGATGTAATGCAAAATCTTCTTAATGCAACATCTAACATTTTCCTACTCTACTAATGGGATTAGAGTGCCTCTTTATGATCATCATTTCCTTTTCTGAATGTTTTCTAAACATCTTTTTAATATTGATGTAAACTGAGATCTTTTGGGGAAAATAATATAAATTGTGTCCCCTTTAACCTTTGGGGAGGGCTTGAAACTGTGTCCCCTTTAATCTGTAGGGAAGAGTGATTGGGGTCTCAGGCTCTCCTCTAGGAGGGGCCACACCCCTCCCAAAATAAGTAATCTCTTTTCAATTGGAAATCTCGACCTGAGGCATAGTTAATATTAAGTGGTTCAAACTCTCAGTTAAGTAATTTCATTCAATTTTGAATTGATCTGAAAATCAGTCCTTAAAAGATGCCTCCCTCCTAGACAACAACCTCCCACACCCAGCATCAGGCAGCCCGAATATATCTAGGGCTGTGTGCCCACTAAGAAAGCTGTCTTCTTAGCACCATTTTCTTAACCCACCTTTGCTAAACTCCAAACAGGACCTTGCCACTAAGAAGGCTGTCTTCCTAGCAAGCTGTCTTCTTAGTGTAAATAAATCCCATTCTTTGCTACAAACCTCATGCCTGTATACATTGGGGTTTGCAAATTCTTTCTCAAAGACTGCCACTGGCCAAGGGGATCTCATTGCTGTCAGGGGATCTCTTACCCTCAATTCTGGCACCTCATCAATATTATGGCCTAAAATTTTGCCAAAAATTAGTCAGGCAATAAAAAAATAAACTTTGTTTTTTTGACAGAAATGCAGTTTCTCCCTCCTCTATTCCATTCTCATCATTCTGAAATAACAATAGTATCTATAAATATATATCAACTTTTTTTAATCTCCTAGGATGAAACCATTGAAGGTATAATGCTGAAGAAACTGAAGCAAGATAGAGATTAGAGAGTATTTAATAATTTATTAAATGGGAGAGATTACTGGGACCAAATTCATCCATGGTTTGGTCCCAGGGCTGAATGAGACTATCGTCTCCAAGAATCCAGCAAATGATGTGAGTTCTCAATGACTTATATACACATGGTTTAGACTCAGGGGGTATACTGAGGCAGGGACAGAGCCAGGGTGCTGAGAGCAGAATGGGACTCTGACAGGGTAGGGTGAGAGAGGAATGACATAAAGGGGGAGGCGCCCCGGACATGGGGAGAGGCACCTTGATAAGACAGTGTCTGACATTCTGGTAGCTTTGGATGGAGAGAGTCATTCTGATATTCTAAAACTTAAGATCTTTTATCCTTATCAAATATTCTGATAAAGAGGGAGGGAGGTTTTGCAGGACTGAGCTTTAAGCTGATTATTATAAACTGAAGCAGAGAAACTGAGTCAGGACTGGGTCAGGATAATTAGGGAGACTGAGTCAGGACAATAAAAGAGAACTGTGGTATAACATTGGGTCTGTTAATATATCACCAAATGCATTTAGGGACTATCTTACTACTTCCTTAACTATTTTCATTTATACTTCTGTATGTACCATTTTTATTTTATTCTTACCAGTTCAAAGATCATTTTCTTCTTCAACTGAACAGAAATTAAAAGGAGAGAGAGTTGAGCAGTTACTTCTCTCTGTCATCTTTTATCTCTTTTTGATCCTCTCCTAGTTCCTAATATAGCTTTAAAAAGAGACCACTTTCTATAGACTTTAGCTTTCCATCTAATCTGACTTCCCTCTCATCTATAGTGTTTTTCACTCTCTTCTTATGAAAGCATGCCATCCTTGTTTCCATACCAGTCTATATTAATAAATAATTTTCCTTTCTTTTCATAATTGTCTCCATAGATCACTGCTTATTTTTCATCTCTCTGGAATTAATAATATTTGTGATTTTGGATTTTATCTCAAAAGTTTCCCCGTTCCTCCCAGGTTGAATCTTTCTTTAGGACTTTAGCATATAAAACTGTATTTAATTCTCACTCTCACCCCTCCCGTAGATACTGTGAAATCTGTTTTTCAATATGAAAGGAATTAAGCAGTTCCTTCCTCTCAAGATTTCTATCAGTTATACTGATAAACAGTTCTTTCTTGTTAGCCAAAATAAGATACAGAACAGCAGTTGATTTTTCCATTGTAAGAACAGTGAAATGATCATTCATGCAAGAATTTAACAGTTGTCATGATTTTGTTAGGAAAAGCTCTCTAGCACAGTTGTTGTTGTTTGTCTTACTTTCTCCAAGAGGATCATGACAACAGGAAGGTGATGATATGATTTGTAAGTGAATTGGATTTAAGTGAAGGAGGCCTATGCAAAGTAACCAGCTTCATTCTCTCCTCCAGAACCATCTGGGTACAATGGAAAGATATAGGTAGATAGGATGACTTGTAAGGGTCCTAGCTGTAGTGGGAAACATTGGCCTTCTAAGATTATTTTACTTTTATTCACTTTTACTAAGGAAATGGCCCTTTAATGAATAAAGCTACATAAGAAATCAATCAAAGAATGGCTTTTCACTAAATTTATTTATTTTGTTTATTTATTTATTTTTTGCTGAGGCAGTTGGGGTTAAGTGATTTGCCCAGGATCACACAGGTAGGAAGTGTTAAGTGACTGAGGCCAGATTTGAACTCAATTCCTCCAGACTTCAGGGCTGGTTCTCTACCTACTACATCAACTAGTTGCCCCTCTATTACTAAATTAAAAAAAAGAAAGAAAGAAAGAAAGAGAGAAAGAAAAAAGAAAAAAAAATCTTTCTGGGACCGGGAAAGACCTTCTGAATTTCTAAACAAAACAGAAACAATTGCTATTTACAGTCATTCTGAGCCATTAAGGCCCACACAATGACCAAGTTAGTCTTGGGATAAGGGATAAATAAAATCTACTATCATTACTCTTTGATGGTTCCTTGGCAGGCATATTATGATCTATTCCTTGAACACCTGATCTTTTTCCTCTTAATGCATTCTGTAGTATCCTATGAAGATAAGATCACTTCTATTTTTGCCTGCACTGGATATCATTCAGAACCCTACATTGTACTTCCTCACTCTCACTCCTGTATTTCTTTTATAAATATATGCTTCTCTTTCCTCTCCCATTACCTATCTTGTTCCTTTTTGACAAAGGGATCCCAGAAACTCTCACTCTCTTGGACTTTGTGGGGGAAAGTTTGGGAAACTCCCTCAGAGAAGCTCTCCCCTGAAAAACCTGCCCCAGGGAATCAAGATAAAATAGTTTCATTCTATTATCTGGGTGGTAGTAGTTGAGTCCAGGACCAAGGACTAAGTAGGAGCTACTTAGCCCAAGCTGGAGATTGAGATTTCTAGCCAACTCTATTGAGCTGGAAATTAGTCTGGGGACACTCATTCAATTCTATGATTCTCTATTATGATTTCAACTCAAACTGCTCCCAGCCCCCACCAAGAACTACCCATATAACAAGCTTCCTTCAACCCAACTCCTTGCAGAGGACCTAATTATGCCAAAGAATCTCTCTCTCTCCTTGGCATAGCTGTGATCCTCTGCCTGCTGAAAAGACATTCTCTTTCAGTATTACTCCCTCTATTTCTCTCACCGATTTTCCTACAGGACCTTATTCATCTCTCTGTTGGGATTTCTCTGCTAGAAACTTTCTTTGCTAGAGGATTTCTCTGCTAGATCTTTACTTCTCTGTGGGGAACTCACCACTAAGGAAGTCAGCCTGCAAAAGCTGACTTCTCAGTTCTAATAATAAACTTCTTTTGCCAGCTTAACTTTTAGGGATTGTAAATTCATTTACAAAGGACCTGTGCCGAACAGAAGGGGGTTCCCACACTCCCTGCCCTATGCCAAACCTCACCATTTTTGGTTCCCTGACTGAGAATCGAGGGAAGCCGAACCTCATCATTATGAATAAATATTCCATTCTAGAGTCATAATCTAGATATATTTATCATCCCATCTAATCATAATTATACTATAAAGTCCCTCTTTGTAGCATGAATTTTAATTCATCTTGTGTATGATTTAAATCTGCAGATGTTTATAGATATCAGAGGGCATGGATTTTCATATTGATGTTACTCTTGGGTTTTTCCTCATGGAAATGTTGGGAGCATCTCTATTCTCCCTCACACATACTAGCCACATCCTGTGCTAGAGGATCATATCTTAGGGTTCATTGAGCGTCAAGGTACTATGAATAGATTTCAGTAGGTCCAGAAACTTTTAGAGGAAACCAAAATTATATCTTTATTTCAATATAATTGGTTTCCACATGTATTTTAGTGTATGCTTTTAAAACATTATTCTGAAAAGGGAGGTCCATGATGCAGAAAAGATTAAGATGTCTTGCATTAATATTATATGGCTCAAGAGACTCATGGTCACATGTATGTATATGTATGCACACATATAAATATCATATTCATATACAAAGTTTGCTTCCTTTCTCTTGCTTTTCACTTTAAAGCCCTTTTAATTATATTGGCAAATACTAGCCCTTGTTAATAATATTCTATCAATGGCCAAGCAATTCTATTTTTAAATTATTATCATGCTTAGTTCTTATTCTGATCTTCTTTTCTAACCCTTTCCTTTAAACCAAAGGTACTGATGAAAAACACTAACCATTTCCCTTCAGTTTCTTACCATGACTTTATAATCTTTAGCAATACTTTCTAGATTCCCTCTGGCAATATCATTTGTGTCCAAGTGAATCATTGGAAGTGGGTGTTAATCATCTGGTTTGACAAGTCTTGGGAGGTTCTTTGTTTCATCCTAGTAACATGCCACAGAAAGGCAATGCATCTCTATTGTTATTATCAGGTCAAGAGAAAAATGCCTCAGTACTTCTCTATTTTTCTCACCTCTATTATATTGAATTCATTATATTATAGGAGTTAAAACAACAACATATATTTATAAGTTTACTACAGCTCTAGGAAGATCCACATTTGGCTAAGTTCACCACTTATACATCAATTAAGCATATTTAAAAACCTCATTAGTCATCATTTTGTAGATGTTTCTAGGACACAACTATCTGATTTGCAAATAGGGACATGCAAAAGTTCTTTACCCAAATCGTAACATTTCTGCATCAAGAAAGAAAGCCAGCCACAAGTTAGTTTCAAATTATTACTATTATTTTCAATTTGATCTTATTGGCAGGAAGAATATGAATTTTCATTACTTTTAGGGTCACCCCCCACTCTTACCTTTCATACAACCATCAATACTAGAAGAGAAACCAGTATTTCAGTTCATTCCTCCTATTGTTTCCAGTGGCTTCTCAAGTCAGCCACAAAATAATTAGAATAGTCTGACTCAGCTACCACAGAGAAAGACAGGATTGGGAAGACAAAGGGTGGGGGGAAGGGAGTAATTATAGTCCCTTAGAACCCCAAGATTCATCTAGAGATTCCAAACAAACTGAAAGCACCATAGAGACAAAAATATAGCTGAGCATCTAACATGGACAAACATTTGGCATCATGGGCTTGGAGTCAGAAAGAACTGGTTTTAAATTTAATTTTGGGTACTCGCTTTGTCAAGTCAGTTAAGATCTATGAATCTCAGGAAAGTTCCATGGTCTTCATAAACTAAGTCATAATCAGGCCATGGTTTGAGTTAGAGGAAGATAAAGATTCCCACACCAGAATTTCACCATGCTAATAAAATCTCAATTCCTTAGCTTACATAGATGAGACTAGAGCAAAGTACCAGTTACAGAAAGAATCTTTAAGTCTTTGAAAAAGGATTAATTATAGCTCTTTAAATGTTAAAACTATAGGAAAGACTGTGTATTTACAACTCTGATCAACAATGAGAAAAGTAGAAAAATACTATTTCCCTAAATTCTTATATCCAATTCTACAATAAATATGCACAGAAATGAAATAGTTATGATTTGAAAAATACAACTCTTTATAGTTATTACTCTCTAAACTAAATTATCATTTGGGAAATAGAATTCATATGCAAGAGGTTTCAAGCCCAATTGTTTTGTTAATTACTACCCAAGCAGCTCCAGAGCAAGCTCATTTTATTTTGTAATTACCAAATTAATGACCCTTTCTGAATTGCTTTGCTTGAAACCAGAACTGAAAACACACTATTTGCTCCACCAAATTAATCTTTAAACAAATAGCAACCTCACCCTTTCTAAGAAAACATCAGTAAGCTTAACATACTACTCAAAAAAAGCTCCAAAACAAAGCATCAAAAACTCAGTAATAATAGTATTTATATAGTTTTTTTTGTTTGTTTTCAAAGTGTTTTTTAAAATTTCATTTTATCCTCAGAAAAGCTCAAGAAAGTAGTACTATTATTATCTCTGTTTTGCAAATGAGTAAACTAAGACAGAGCTTGAATGAAAAACCCAGGAATACATAACTAAGAAGTACCTGAGACTGGATTTGACTCCACACCTTCCTTATTCCAGATTTAACACTCTGTTCACTGTGTCACCTGGCTACTTGTGCATTATATATTCTAAAGCCTTAATAAAGAAGTTTTACAGCATGTGGGATAGAGTTGATATACAATAACCAAATCCTTTTTTCTTTTCTTTCTTTCTTTTTCCTTTTTTTGGGTGACACACAAATCAGAATCTGACAATTAGAAATAACCTATAAAAAATGTGGTATTTCACACACTACACACACACACACACACACACACACACACACACACACAATAAGCCCTTGTGCCCAAATCAGTTTCTTGTATTGATGACTGCTTTAATCTGTGGTAACTTTTCATCAAACTCTTGTGATTCAACATGCGGTTTCTTTTCATTTGAAACTATAGACTAGAGAAAGACAGATATAGAGAGTTCTGGTCTAATCAAAGAGAATGGGGGCTGACATTGAATATGATCTTGCAGTCTGGCTTTTTTATAGCTGTCCTGGCTCCTCAGGAAACAGATCTCCTTAAAAACAGAACCTGTTAGAATGCAGACATTTTTTGACATATTAAAAGTCTGCATTTGTTTGATCTTACCCAGCAATTTGAATGTATATCAACAGAAAGAAAGCACACATCTGCCACAACAGGCATGTTTACAATCATTTTAATGACACCATTAGATGCTGCTTTTCAGGGCTCTCTATTCCAGGCTGTTATATAAAAAACATGTGAGATAAGTTTACCACCTGTGCACAATGAAAATAACCTTTTAAATGAATCATTTTAAATGCAAACAGTTAGAGGTCCATCCATTTCCTCTGTTAAATTTCACTTATTTTGGATTTGAAAACAAGAATTTTGAATCCAAGCAGTTTCTTTTAGCTTGAGTAGACTAGACTAAGAAATCCTATAGACACTATCCCACTAGTTTACCTAGCCCTGAAACATCTTTTAGCCACTTTGGGAAAGAGTGTCAGCTGACAGGTGCTTTGGAACTCTTGGAAGAAATTGGAGTTTTAAAGCCACTCTCCAAACATTTACCTGCCTCTTAAAGCCACTCTGGGTTTTAACTTTTCTGAAGTTTTTCTTTAGAGAATCATAACTTTGTAATATTTTTCTCTTTCTCTTTTGAAAGAGGAGTGAAATTCGGAAAGTCTATAAAAATGTGAACAAAGTACAACATATATTCCTCATAATTCCTCATTCACCTGCTTGCTTTTTCTAAGCTTTGGATCAATGTGGTCCCTAAACTTAAAATGTATGTAACTATTTTTTCCCATTAGACAGACTATAGTTAAATGTCATTATCGTAGATTAGAGACACTGATTTTGTTTCCATCTTGGATGACTGGTTTAGAAACAGTGATCTAGATTTGGGAGAAACCTCAGAGGCTATCTCTAGTTCAACACTTTTATGTAATACATGTGGAAACTGAGGTACAGGCAAGAGAAATGGCTTGTCTAAAGTCACAAAGGACATATGTGGTAAAGGCAAAATTTGAATCCAAGTGATCTAACTTTTAAGTCCCTATTCTTTCCACTCCATGTTGATCTCTACTCATGCTACTACTTCTACTACTGCTTTTCCTTCTTCTTTTAAAAATTGTCTTCCCAGAAATGGCAATTACAATATTACTTCTCTTTCTACAGAGCTGCACACCAAATCCAAGAGACAACAGGAGACAATGGAAAAATGTAGGGGATGAAAGTCAGAGGATTAAAGCTTGATCCTGTTTCTAATACTTACTAGTTCTTCAATCTTGAGCTAGTCATTTAAGTTCCCTGTATCTCAGTTTCCTCATTTGCAAAATTAAAGGGACTAGCTATTTTCTCTAGTCCCTTCTAGTTTTAAATCTTTAATTCTATGACTCAGGTTCAAATATCCATTCTGCTACAACTGGCTACGTGACCTCTTGTAGATCACTTAAACAACTCTGGCAGGTTGTATGTACTCAATCACCTTAAAAGTCCCTAAATTCATGAACTGATAAAACATTTGCTTATTCATTCTGTGCTCATAATGGAAAGGAAAATCAAAAGGTAATTATTTCAACCAAATTTCATTTATGCTAAAATGATTTGTAACAATTCATCAAGTTCATAAATAGAATATTCAAACCCAAAGTTCCTGATTACAAATCCAGTGTACTTTCCACCTGACTTATAAACCTTCAGCAATTTTCAAAATCTACCATTCAGGATGGTATGCTGAGATTACTGCACTGCATGTAAGTAGGAATGTCCCATTTCCCAAATGAGTGCCTTGACCAAATTACTTTAATTCTGACAATGACTGTTTTATTATAGGATTGTGGTAAAAACTCAATAAGGTGATTTAAAGTATGCTTTGTAAATCCTAAGACACTCTACAAATGTAAACTATCATCTATACATAGAAAATAAAATGTTGAATTAATGTAATTATAATTTTTTTAATTTTTATAAAAGTGCTGTGATATGTAACTGGAAAGAGTATCGGAAGGCCTGGCTTCAAGATTGAATTT
The DNA here is from genome assembly GCF_016432865.1 of Antechinus flavipes. Lineage (NCBI taxonomy): Eukaryota > Metazoa > Chordata > Mammalia > Dasyuromorphia > Dasyuridae > Antechinus > Antechinus flavipes. The sequence continues at coordinate 156,560,359 of NC_067402.1, forward strand.
GATCTGACTTCATTTCTGCACCTTAGTTTCCTCATGAGGAAGATAGGGATCATTGGCTTGGTGATATAGTGTATGGAGTATTGGGCCTGAAGTAAGGATGGCTCATCTTTTCAAATATGGCTTCAGATACTTACTAGTTGATTGACTTTGGTCCAGTCATTTTGCTCTGTTTGCCTCAGTTTCCTCATTTGAAAAATGAGCTGGAGAAGGAAATGGAAAACCACTCCAGTCTTTTTGTCAGGAAGACTCTAACTATAATCATAAATAGTCAGATATGACTGAATGACTTAACAATAACAAGGATTACTAGTATTTGTTGCACCTTCCTTATGGGGTGATTGTAAGGAAAGTGCCTAGTAAACTGTAAAATATTTTATGAATGAGAATTATAGTTATTATTGGGAGGATTTGCTTTAATTATGATCATTTCAGGAGAGGGTTTTTTTTTTTTAACATAATTAAATGGAGAAAGTGGGAAAAGGAATGATGGCGATACAAGGAAAAAAACCAGAATCATTGAAATGTGTCAAAAATATAGAGAACAGATATTCAAAATGGCATAGACATACAAAGCAGTATTTCTACTATGTTAAATTTAAAATATATTTTTAAAAGCTCCATGTAACAGAGATTTTTAGTTTGAGTGATATTCGTTTTCTTTTTTATGTATATAGAAATGTAAATATGCTCATTTTGTCAAATTAATAATAAAAATCAATAACAAAATAAATAAGGAAATAAAATTATGGTGATATAGTACCATATTACAGGAACATCGTTAATGAGGATATGATTTTTTTTTAATTCTAAAAAATAACTTGCAGTTATATTAAGGAAATTATGAAAATATCTTTCAAAAAACTTTCACCTAAAAATATAAAGTGGGAATAATAATAGACCTTTCCTTGTAGGGTTGTTGTAAAGATCAAATTAGATAATGTTTATGAAGTACTTATCATAGATACTAGCAGAATAAACATCATATAAATTCATGTTCTCTTCCCTGTTATATATATACTGCTCTTTTCTCCTGCCTTGAATCCAACTTTTACAATGCTACCCATCTAATATTTCTCATGTACAATTATAGATATGTTTCTCTTCTGCTAATTTTTTTTTCAGTTGAACTCATGGGTCATGTAACTTCCTCATTTTACAGGTGAAGAAACTAAGAACCAGAGCAATTAAGTGATGGTTTTCAAGTTCATGTAAGTGGTGAGCATCAGAGACCAAATAAATTCATTACCTTAAAGGTAGTCTTCTAGTGAGGAATCTACCTGACTTTAGCTAGATTAACTTCTAAATCTGTCACTTTTTTTTTTCCCTGAGAGAGATTAAACCCTAATTTCAAATGTTTTCAGCATGGAAGGAACTAAAAGGAGCAAATTAGTCACTATTAACATCATTGGCATAATATATATAACCTGGATATCACATAATCTATTGGAGTAGATCTTCAATGGAGTCACAGGATCTCAGAGTTGGAAAGGACTCGAAGGAACAAAGTTTGTCCCAATTTAGAAACTCCTTAAAGGAGTTTCCTTAGTGACTCTTCATTTGCTTCTGAATTCTCAGAAGAATCTTGAGGTTCCCTGAAGCTATATTAAACTCTAAGAATGTGGAACAAGTTACCCAATAGCCTAATTTAGCTCACTATCTTAGTTCAAAATCTATAGTTAGTCTGAAAGCTGTATTTTTCTATCGTTCAGCTTGCTAAATGTGTCTTCAATGGTTACTATAATCACAAAATGGTCAATCCAAAAGTAGAAGTTAAAAATAAAGACAATAATCCAGATAATTAAGCCATAACAAAATGGAGAAGAGATTATTAGTTCAGCCCATGTATGAACAAAAGTCCCTACTACAACTTTTCAAATCATCACTTGAAAATATGCAGAGTAGGGGAATCTATTACTTTCTCAGATAGACCAATCTAATTGTGTAAAGCTCTGCTAGAATTTTTTCCCCTTGTATACCCCCTATTCAAATGATTTTCTTTTAAATTACTGCTACTGTCCTATAAAGTCAAATAGAATGTTGAGCTGAGGCAATTTGAACTGATAATCTCAAGTATTAATTGAAAATGTCTCTCTTTGAGGGGTTTCTTCTTATGAAGTCTGGGAGAAATTGTGCAATTTATCTTCACTAGTAGTGAAGCTATTATGAATTTGTGGAAAAGGCAGAGAAAGAGATTGATGGGAAACTTCTTCCTTGTTGAAACTGTCATAATTGAATGGTTTTAGAGAAATTTATAGAATTCTGTGAAGAACCTGTAAGAATCAGGCAAATATAATATAGTATGGAAATAACATTCTCTTCAATTGTTGAAAAGGTGAACAAAGATATAGGAATAACAAAGCTTATTTAAAAAAAAAAAAACCTGAATTTAATTCCACTTGAATAAAGATATGAGGAATCTTAGAGACTTTGATCTCTATCCAGAGTGAAATGAATGTTTTTAGACAAATGAAGAAGTTATCTGTTTATGCTGAATATTGAAGTTGAATTAGCTATATTTTTTCACTTAGCTAAAGTATTGTAAACAGTAATTTATGTCTTTGCATTATTATTGCTTTCCTTTGGTAATAAATTGTAGATGAGTAACTACTGTTAGAAATGAAGTTTCACCAGTTCATTCAATAATTAACATTTATGATTAATTATACATTAAATAATTAATATTTGATAAACTGGTCTGGAGTTCAAATTAATTCATTAATGAGAAAAAGGTTGACAACTTAATAATTAATTAAAAATATGTTATCATAACATCCGTGGATCACTTTAAATTAAAGTAAGAGAAAGAGCCTAATTACAGAAGAATGAGTTGCCCTCAAGTTAGTGTGAATGACCTCGGATGTTACCTCCCCCATATATTAAATCTTGTTTATAGAGTGTATAGATGTGGAAGCTTTGCCTTCTGGAACACTTAGCCATTACTCTTGATTCTGCTGTCCATCTTCATCATCAGGTCAAGGAGAGCAATCTAATTTCTCTATTACATAACAGCCCTTCAAATTCTTGACAACAGCCACCAATAAGGTTTGAGGAACAAAATTCAGTATTCAGTATTCAGAAAGTAAATTCTGGATACTTTAAGAGAATGAATTTGGTAAACAAAAGAGAGGCTGGAAGAAAATTCAAATATGCTACAATTAGCATACTCTACAAATTCCTGAGATCAGAAAGAATAAAATTGAAATATGTGGCAAAAATAAATAAAATATGCAAATGTATGCTACATATTTCTATAACTGAATTCAGTGTCTATTAAAAGTGTCTGAATGACAACCGGCAACAATAAAGTTCTATTTTCTTTCAGGTAACTGGTATCATGGAGTCAGCCCCATTCTAAATTGCCAAGATAAGTCCAGACTGACTGACCATTAGGACCATCTCTGGAGGTGGAGGGGAAACAAATGGGCTGCATATATAATGGTGTCATTAAATTGCTGAGTGCTCTAAATATTTTAAATACTTATTTCTTGAAACACAGATCCTGTTTTCTGAGGAGAGTCATACAAGTTAATAGACCTTGGCCAATCTAAAGGATACATTTACTTTTCTTCAGTTGCATTAGGACAGGAACTTCATATGACTATGTATTTTATTTCTTATTTGCTTTAAGACTATATTTCTTGAAAAGAACATAGTATTATAATGTTCAACCAAACCAAAGATCCAAGATAGTGGTATAAAAATTCATTATTCAATAAATGCTGCTGGGAAAAGTAGAAAGTAATCTGACAGAAATTAGACTTAGAACAACATTTTATATACTTTATAAAGATAAGATCCAAATGGATATTACATATATACATATATATTTATATATATAATAAGCATATTAGATATACACATACACGTATGTGTGTGTAAAATTTCACATAATAGAGTTGAGCATTGAAAAAGATAATGATTTTTATAACTGTGGGAAGGGGGATAGGTTAATGGCTAAATAAGGACTAGAAAGAATATAAATGGCAATTTTTGGTTACATAAAATTTAAAACTTTTACTAATTTTTTGGGGGGTTGAGGTTATTGGGATTTAAATGATAGCCCGGGGTCACATAGCTAGTAAGTGTTAAGTGGTTGAGGCCAGATTTGAACTTAAGTTCTCTTGACTTTAAAGCTAGTGGTTTATCCATTGTATCATCTAGCTGCCCCTATAATTTGAAATCTGTTAAATGATGAAAACATAGCTAAAATGAGAATGGTTTCAGTTAGGTGAGGGAAAATCTTTTAAATTCTCTGCTAAAAGTCTAGTATTCAAGACACATAAGTAATATATTTAAATGTATAAAAAGAGAAAGAAGCTATTTATATAGAATTTACTCTGTGCCAGGCAAACATACTAAGCACATCACTAACATAATCTGATTTGATCACCAGAACAAACCTGCCAGATAAGCATTGGACATTACCATTTCAGAGCTGAGGAAACTGAGGCAAGTACAGATTGTTTCTTTCCCAGAATCACATAGTGACAGACATACAGTCCTGAGGCCTTTTGAATTCAGATCTTCCTCAGGGAGGATCTGCCACTCAATCCACTGTACCACTTAGCTGTCTCAGAAGGGCAAAAGCCATTCTTCAAACATAGTCAATGGATATGAAAAAGCAGTTCAAAAAGGAAAAAAAATCCAAGCTTTCCATAATCATATTCTTTTTTAAAATGCTCCAAATTACTAATAATTAGAGAATTATAAATAAAAGCAACTCCGAAATTCTATTTCATGTCCAACAGTTTGAATGCAATTTCCTTAAGAGTAAGGACTTTTTTTTAAACAATAGAGGAAATAGACAATTATTTGGAAGAAAATATTTGCAGGAAAATGGACATATTAATGTGATTGGTCCAGCAATTCTGGAAAGAAATGTACAACTATACCAAATTGCAATACCCTTTAAGTTCAGAGTATCATTTTGAGACCCTTATCCCCAAAGAAATAAAAGAAAAAAGGGAATCATTTCTGCCAAATTTAGCAGCTATTTGTGTCCTTGAAACACAAGACCAATCTAGTACTATCTTCTTTCCAAAGAATTGTTTTAATTACCACAGGGATAAAATACTATTTCCATGCAATGACATGTAAAAATGTTCTCAATCATGGATTATTCCATTTCACCCATTCACACTTAACATTCTAGACAAACTGTCAGTTAATAAGCATTAATTAAGCATCTACTATGTGCCAGAAACATTACATTTTGGGGATGCAAAAAAAAAAAAAGGAGTCTCCTATTTAACTGGAAAACAACTAAGTACAAATAAACTGGAGGACAAATAAATAATCAAGAAGGAGACCACTAGACTCAAAAGAGACAGGGAATGGTTTCCTGTATAAAGTGGGATAAGGGTTTGTATTACAAAGTATTCCATCTCCTGGCTTTTCATAGGCTATCATTCACATTTCAATCGCTTTCCTCAATTCTTAGGATTCCTATCTCTGACCAAAGATGAGATAAAATACCACCTTCTAAGTTGTTATTTTTTGTCCTCCTTTCTCAAAGGGAAACATGGCATCAGGCAGGGAATGTCATGACAGGAAAAGTAATTGTTTTTTGAGTGAGGGAGAGCTGTGCAAAGTCACCAGCCTCACTTTCTGCTCAGGAAGCATCTGTGCAAGATAGGAGATTGGCCTCTGTAAGTGAAGGTCTTTAACAGGTCTCAGTTTTATTGAGACAATACCTAATCAGTGATTAAGGCTAGGTAACAAATGAAGTAGAGAATTGCTTCTTTTATCTAGTCAACTTAAATTCAGAGATTATATGGTCTATTGGTAGTTGTACTAATTATCACCTTCTAAATAATTCTTTTTTGATCACCCTGATTGTTAGTGTTCTCCCAACAATCTTCCCAAATTGCTTTTGTTTTGCATTTTCTCATTTTTAGACATGTTGCCTCCCCACCAAAAGAATGTAATTTCCTTAAGAGTAAGGATTTTTTTTAAAAACGTTTTTTCTTTATATAATTAAAACTTAGGTACTTAATAAATGTGCATTGAATTGAATTTTCTGCTATGAATTAGAGAAACATTTAAAAGAAAGTTTGAACTTCCAAAAGGATCAAATAAAATGATAGTTTCTATATACAAAGTGAAATAGAAATGAAAAATATACATGAACCCATAAATCTTAAAAACAGCTTGCATTTCCTTTAAACATATAACTTCAATATTGAACTCTCAACGTTTTCCTGGATGTCTGTGTTTTCTTATGACTTCCCTTCTGCTGTCTTCTTTCCTTTTTTTTTTTTTTAAACACTTCAGTGAAACTTTTTTTTTCCTTTCTATTGTTTATTTGTTTCTTTTCAGTCTGCTACTTCCCTTTCAGGAGTTAGTAATATGCTTCATTTTTGGAGATGGAGAGATTAGAAACAAGGAGATCATTTAGGAAGCTCTTGCAATAGTTCAGGAGAGATGAGATGAAGGAAAAGCTTAAGTAATAAGAATGTTCTCTAAACTAAAATTGGGACAGAGGCATGTTTAGCTGAGATAGTAGGAAAGTTAAAACTTTTCTATTCAACACTTTAATTTTACAAATCATATTTTGAGACAATTTTAACTAATGGTATGCAATTATTTATTCTTAGAATCTGAAAGATAGTTGGGTCATTGAAGTGATATATATTAAATCATTAATATAAATGAGGAACCCAAAATTTAGTTCAGTTTAAATCATTTGACAAGTGCTTCATTACTGGCTAGTAAGTAGCACACTCAAGACTAAAATCAGGTCTCCTCATGCCTGGGCTAGGGCTTTTTCTTGGTGGAATTGTCTACAACTAATAAGAAAGATAAACAGAACCTTATCCCAGTTATCACAGATTTCTGAAACAATTTTATCAATCAGCTATGCCACATTTAGGAGTGAATTTAGTGTAGTAGTAGCTTTGGAGTACATCTCCAACTGAAGATATATGGTGGGGAGTACCACAAATTAGCTCTTAAGCATTAGCTATTAATTTTTCAGTATGAGTATTTTATACCTCAGAAATCATCAAATACTACAAATAAGAGCTTGATTTATTATTCTATTGATTGGTTAGACTTGAAACAACAGAAAAAAATACTTCCCCTCCTCAGGTGGTGGTTCAACATTTATCTGCACAGCCCTAGATATTTATTTTTCTTTTCTTTCTATATTTCCTCAGTAAATATACCTTTGTAAGTTTAAGTGATGTTGTTAATTGATACTAAGGTTACTAATAACTAGGACATCAATGATAAAAAGGGATATACTAACAAGAACTGATGAATGACATTGGATAAAATACATCAAAATGGGGGGGAGGGGTTGAACTAATGACATTCCAAATATAACTTCAATACCTTAGGGGAATGCTTCCTCTCTGATAGCTAGATAACTTGCTCTGGGAAGAAAAGTGGAAGTTTAGATAACATCATAGTATTGTATTGTTAACTGCCCAGTGGAACAATCTTCTCAGTAAGAATGGAAGTCAGAATAAGGATACTTAGACCTTATATTGGCTATATAGAGTGATGGAAGAACTAATCAGAGCTATTTATTCAGCACCTCACCAAACTTGGTGATAGTTCATCAGATAAGTGAAAACTTTCTCCTTATGTGGTCAAGTCCCCAACACACAACACCCCACTCCACCCTCCCAAAAGAGTAGTTCTGTTAGATAAACTATATACCATGTTCTTCTTCAATAATTGCTAGGGTATATGAATGTCCATCCCCCTAAATTGACTTGGCAAAGCAAAGATCTTTTTTGCATCTGTTAGAGTTCTATTGGAAGGTAAGCACTTATTTCTGTCCTTAACTGTTTGCAGAAGGGAAACCTATCTCCTGATTCTCAAGTAGTTAATGATGCTCCTATGGAGTACCATGGCTTTCCTGTCTGGGTTGTTTTCATGTGTGTCATTTCCCCCTTTTGATTTTCAAGTATTTAATCATGTAACTGGAAGATATGCACCTGGCTTCTGAGTACTCTGGCCCAAGCTGGTGGGAAACCAATTTGCAAATCTCGGTAGTCATGGCAACTTTAATAAGTTGAGCTTAATAAAACTGCAGAGAGAATCCAAATGTTCATGCTCAATACACTGAGTTTTCTGGTTGGAAGATAGCTCTTTAAATACAGAAAAGGCATATATGTGAAGGAAAACCAAGACATGGATCCCTGCAGTTTCTCAAATCACTGATGTAAGATTTTTTACAACTTGGTTGGAAAATTCAAACCATTAATTTTCTTAGAAAAAAAGAATCAGAATGATGTGGACTTGTGGAAAAAACAAACAAACAAACACCACAAAACAAAACTACTTCAGGGCTACCAAACTAACAAACCAGATGGTATTTTCAGTGGAAGATTTGTTAATTTCTGGAAAATATAAGACTGACCTGGTTAAAGCTAAATAGTATCCATCTAGTTTCATGGACTTTCTGAACTTTAGGATTAGTATTTCCAGACTCAAAAGGCTAAAATAAAATATAGAGTAACTTTCCTGATTTACTCCTGTTCAGGAAGTTACAGTCTGGATAGGATCTGATTAAAGACAAAGTATGACTCAGGCATGCTGGGAAGAAGAGATAATGGGATTTCTCAATGTTGTTTACAGTAGATTGGTCAAGTCAATCATGTCAATCCTTTAGAGTGGAAACTCTAAATGGTGTGCAGCAATGTGTCCCTAGTGGAGAGAATCCGAGGTATGAAGACCTGAGTTCAAAATCTTAACCTGAACAAGCTATGCTTCTGAATCTGATTTTTCCTTATCTGTAATGTGAGATAATAACTGTGCAACCTGCTTTTAAAGATCATCCAATTAAAAAAAAACCAATAATTAATTAATTAATTAATGGACAGAAAACCAATTAATGGACAATTAATGGACAGAAAGTCAGGAAAATCTGAGTTCAAGTCCCACTCTGATACTTACTGGCTTTGTGTCGGTGGAAAATTGACACAAATTGATAATTGAATTGTGTCAATTCAAGTTTTATTCCACTTAAGAAGGTACTGATACCTTTCACTCATTAAAATTGAGTATCCCCCCAACACTCTGTCTGTCCTAGGATCTCTTCTCATTTCCTGTTATATTGTTATGATTTGTGATTTCACTGATTTTTCAAAGATTCATTATCCTCTCTATGCTGATGATTGTCAGAGCTACAAATACAGCTCTAATCTCTCCTAACTCTAATCTTGCATCTGCAACTACCTATGGGATATCTCAAGTTAGATGTCCTATAGACATCTTAAACTCAATATGTCCAAAACAGAAATCATTCTCTTTTTTTCCCCAATACAATCCCATCTTTCATTTTTAACTTTCCTATTATCATTAAGGGCACCAATACCTTCCTCTGAAAAACCCAGTCTCTCAACCAAAACCAACCATTTTGGCCTCTCATTCTCAATTCACCACATCCAATCAGTTGACAAAGTCTGACATTTCTACTCATTTAAAATCTACTGTTTATACCTTCTCTTCTCTGTCATTTTCACCACTATGTTTCAAGCCCTCATTACCTTATACCTAGATTATTGCAAGAACCTAGGGATGGCATGCCTTAAGAGTCTAGCCAGTCTAGTCCACCCTCCACTCAGCAGTCAAATAGACTTTCATAGATCTCAAGTCTATGTTACGCTCCTCCCTCCTCTCCTCCTTCCCTACATATTTTAATAAACTCTAATGACTCAAGATGATTATGTTTGGCTTTTAAAATCCTTCATAAATTGATCCTTTTGTCCCTACTTTTCCCTCTGTTCAACTTCATCTTTCCTTCCCTCTCTCTTTTTTACTCCCTAGCTCTCTCCCTTCCCTTCTTTTTTCCCTCTTTTCCTTCCATCTCTTCTTTCTCTCTCTCCCTTCTTCCCTTCCCTTCTTCTCTCCCTTCCTGCTTCCTTCATTCCCCTCCCTCCTCTTCCTTTTTCCTTGCTTCCTTCCTTCCTTCATCCCTCCCTTCCATCTTCCTGCTTTTCTCCATTCCTTCCTTCCTCTCTCTTCCTTCTTTCCTTTCTTCCTTCCTCCCTCCTTCCCCTTCCTTCTGTCCTTCCTTTTTTATTCTTTTCTTCCTCTCTCCTTCCTTCTCTCTCTCTTTCTCTCCCTTCCTCCCTCCTTCTTTCCTTCTTTCCTCTCTCCTGATTTCCTTCCTTTCTCCCTCTCTCCTTCCTTCCTTCTTTCCTTTCTTTCTCTCTTCCTCCCTCCTTCCTTCCTGGTTTTTTCCTTCTTTCCTTTCCTTCCCTCTCTTCACTTCCTTCCTTCCCTCCCTTCCATCTGTCCTTCCTCCTTCCCTTTTTATACCTTGCTGCCCTTCATACTGTAATCCAGTGACATTAGCTTCTTTTCTGTTCTTCAACCAAAACAACATGTCTTCTAATTCCAGGCATTTTCATTGGGTATTACCCTTCCTGGAATGCTTTCCTTTTTCATTTCTACCTCAGCCTTCCTGGCTTCCTTCAATGCCCAGATGAAATCTCATACTCTGTAAGAAGTCTTATAGCCCTCTTAAACCTAGTTATAACTTTCTATTAATTATATACAATTAATCTCATAAATTATCCTTTTGATATATAGTTGTTTACATATTGTCCTCCCCCTTATATTGTGAGCTCCTTGAAAACAGGTACTAAACTATGTTCTTGTTTGGTTTTTATTTCATTTTGCTTTTCTGACTGTACTGTCTTTTATCTCCAGTTTATTACATTGTCTGGAACATAGAGTTTAATAAATGGTTTTCTTGATTTGATTCTTAATCATAGCAGAGTCATCTTTCTGTTTAAGCATATAGACTCTTGTATTTATTGAGGGAAATAAGCAAAGCCTAAATTTCCTTTATGAGTATCACATTATTCTTTAGTTAGTGTTAAGATCTAAGTTTAAAAACTAATTAAATTTTTAGCTAAGTTTTCAATTTATGTTTCACTTTGTTTTCTGTATGTCTGCCCAGCTCAATGTAGAGAAAGATTGAAAAGAATAAGAGAGTTTATCTTTTTCCTTCCCTCCTATTTTAATTATTTAATTGGAACATAAACAATTCATTTCTTTAGGATGTTAATTTAACACCAGCTTCTAAAAATGGAATAGTAATATTTTCCCAACCTGTAAGCAACCAAAATACACAAGGATTTGTACAATTTGCCAAAGGCACATGCTCATGTACTTCTAGGTTAAAAACTATGCTGTCATTTTGAAGTTTTTGAGGTATTAACACAGCTCTCTTAACATAACTCTACTGATCTAAAGCCCTTTTGAATATGTGAAAATCAATTAATTAAAAATATATACACATACATACCGAGATAGATGGACAGACACAATTGAAGAAATAAGCAGAGGCAAAGAATCAATGAAATCCTTGATTTTAAGATGCTATGTTGTTTTACTTGAAGAATTCTGTCCAGTCAACTAAAAACATTAATTTGAAAAATTAATGATTTTAGTAGTTGTTGGGCATAATTCCATATAAACAATACAGATTTTGAATATTACAAACCAAATCCAAAAGAAAGATATAAAAAGAGAAATGCTATTTAAAATAACTATGGAAAGTTTTAAACTTTTGGGAGATAGGCTATTAGGCTTCACAAAAGAATTGTATGAACATAACTATAAAACACTCTTTATACAAATAAAGGCATATTTAAATGCACAAATATTAACTGATCACATATCAGTCACACCAATATAATAAAATGACAATATTACTTGAATCAATTTACTTATTCCATTCCATACCAAACTGATTACTAGTGGAATGCTTTTCAGAGCTTGGAAAAATAATAACAAAATTCATACAAAGGAGGGAAAAGTTTAAGAATCTTGAGGGAATTAGTGGAAAAAAGTGAGAAAGAATGAGGCCTATCTAGCAGGGCCAGATCTGAAACTATACTTCAAGGCAATTAAAATCAATTGATATTGGCTTAACAATGAAGAGTTTGAACAGGGAAACGTATTATGTATATAATATAAAGAAACAAATGAGTGGCTGATATACCCAAAGGTCTTGATGACTGGGGCGAGAACTAACACTATTCTACAAAAAGGACAAGGGCAAGGGAGGAGTATTTATATAGTGAGTATTATGGGCTAGATAGTATTCTAAGGGCTTTACAAATATTCTCCCATTTGATCCTCACAATAACCCTGTGAAGTAGTTGATGTTTTTAACCCCATTTTGTATTCCAGAGATCTGATGCAGAGATTTGGTGACTGTCCCAGCATCATGTTACTTGTTTCTGAGAGTAAAGTCGAAATCAAATCTTCCTATTTTCAGGCTCTAATAACTGCACCACCATTTACTTCTGCATATAGTCAACAAAAACTCCTGCAAAACTAGGAAGTACTTTGGCAAAAACTAGATATATGCCAACATCTCACATTATATACACTATACATTTCAAATGGGTACATGACTAAGGTATAAAGGGTGAAATCATAAATTACGTGAGAAAAGCAAGGGAAAAAATTATCCTTTAGATCTCATGATAGGGGAAAAGTTCATGATCAGAGAAGACATACAGAGAATCACATAAGATAAAATAGACAATTTTGATAAATGGTCAAAGGATATGAATAGATAATTTCCAGGAGAATAAATCCAAACCATTGATAGCCATATTCTTAAAAATGAACAACATCATTAATTACTAGGGAAATGAAAATTATACCAACTCTGGAGTTCTACTTCAAATTAGAAGAGTCTGATAGAATTTAATAAATATATTATTAAAACTGGCAACTTGATAGGAAATCCATAAGCTCGTGTGTTTTTGGTAATGATGACCTTTAACTATTTAATCACTTCATTATTAGTAATTATGTCAAGATTAAAGTATAAAACACAAACTATGATTGTAAACAAAATTCTTCCTTATTTTTTACACAATGAGGAAGTATTATGCTTCAACACTGAGTATCTTCCTCCAAAATTTTTCTTAGAACCCAACCATCCAATACAGAAGCAGTCTAAATTTAAGAATTGGGAAGAATGGGTTTAAACACACACACACACACACACACACACATTACTGGAACTGTCCTCCTGTTTCATATACGGCATTTCTTCTCCTTCCTCCATACTTTTCTTCATGAATGAAATATACTTCCTTCTCACCTCTCCTTCATATAATCCTTAGCTTCCTTCAAAGGACAATTTGGAAGTTGACTCCTACATGAAATCTTTTTATATATACAGCATGATTATCACACTTTTACATTCTTCTTGAAATTATTTTGCATATGTTTTATATTTACTTTTTTGTACACATGTTTTGTCACCGCAGCAGAATGGGCACAATGGATAGAGCATTCAATTGAGAGTCAGGAAGTCCAGAAATCAAAGCTCATTTCAGACACTTAACACAGCTAGATGACCTCAGACAAGTCATACATCAAGTCATAAGACAAGGATAATCTCTTTGAGCCTAATTTTCCTCACCTGTAAAATGAGGAATTCGTATTCAACAATTTTCAAGTTTCCTTCCAACTTTCAATTAAAGATTCAATAATATAAACATATTTATTGCAAGAATCAGTATGCTTTTATTTCTACGTATATGTGTGTGTGTATGTGTGTGTATATGCACATATATATAATATTTAAATTTTTAAATTGCTTTAACCTTGTTAATGCTAAAACAAAAATCCAAGAGGCAACATGGCCAGAGCATTTGGAGTCAGAGGATCTAGATTAAAATCTCAGTTTTGCCTCTTGCTATCTACGTTGCTTTGAACACCTAATTTAGTCTCTATGAAGCTCATTCTCCTCATCTATAAAATGAAAATTTTGGTTTCAAAGATCCATTTCTTCTCTAAATCCAGGAATTTGTAATCCATGTAAAGAAAGACTCAACTTTTCAGACATTAGAATATTAATTAATCTGATGGACTCCTCATCAATAATAACATAATTTCATTAACAGAAATTCTGTATTTCTTTGTTGCTACAATTAATAAGCGGAACATGCTACTATATCAGAGGCATATATTATCCTATATCTAATCAAGTACACTGTTGCTTACATGCTCTGAAAAATGACAGTTAAATATGTAAATGACAAAAGAATTTTTTGCTGAGTTGGCAAGAGTTTGGGTAATGATCACCAATCCATGCCAACCACTACAGTATTATTAAAGGCTTCTTGCTGAGGTATATTGATGCTTCAAGGCAATTTATGTAGTCCAGGTGCTAGCTGCTGAATGCATTGATGGAAGAAGAGGGAAGGGGCAATAAAAACCAGTGCATATGTGATCCCCTTTCCAAGGAAAAATGAGCAAGAGTTGTAGATAGCTCAGCCTATGCTCTGAAGTGAAAAAGAAATAAAATGACTTTATTTGTCCTGACTTAACTAGGATTTAAGACCTCGTGGAGAACAATTGGGAAGGTAATTAGGCAGAGATCTGGACCAAAAAAAATCTAATGCTTTAAGTGAAAGTTAAGTGTGATGAGACTTCACTTTTTAAAAAAGGAAAATGTATTGATAAGTTTATGACAAATAGTAGTAATATAAAGTAGTGATAATACCATACTTAGTGAAAGAAATGGAAACACAAACAATTCCCTTCATTGGTTTTAGGATAAGGGAGAAGCAGTGAAGCAGTGAATCATCATCAATGGGCAACAGAGAGAGCTATAAGTCTCTTTCTAGACATAATTCAACCCTCTTTCTCAGATTGAGTTCTCCATGGAATGTTTCTTCCCCTATTTACAGGGAATCAACTGGAAATTGTTGTTGTTGTTGTTGTGTGTGTGTGAGAGAGAGAGAGAGAGAGAGAGAGAGAGAGAGAGAGAGAGAGAGAGAGAGAGAGAGAGAAAGAGAAAGAGGAATAGAGACAGAGAGAAAATGTATGTGTGTGTGTGAGATAGAGAGAGAGAGAGAGAGAGAGAGAGAGAGAGAGAGAGAGAGAGAGAGAGAGAGAGGAATAGAGACAGAGAGAAAATGTGTGTGTGTGTGTGTAGTAGGATCCCGAAAATTGTCCTAATACTTGATTTCCCCTTGATATTTATGTTGCTTCAATTGTAATTCCTGTCTTTTGATAGAAAATGCAATGAATAGGCCTTAAACCATATCTACTTAATTGTGATTACTCCAAATAACACTAGTAAAATTAGAGTAACAATGGTTTCAGGTCTAGGTAAGGTGGAATTGTGCTACAAATATATAACAATGAAGTATTCATATACACTTCCAAGAAAAATAGAATTGGTAGAAGGATTTTTCTCATTGGGGGAAAAAAAACTCTACTGATTCAGATCCACCACTTAGCTTCACTTGAAGTCTCAGAAATTTACCTATGGCTGCTACAGATTGGAATAGATCATACAAGCAGTATTAATCTTAACTGAAGAACAGTACGCCTCTATATGGGAAGGTCGTCCTTTTTGACCCAGCTTGCACCTTTGAGAGAAATGCACAAGGAGTGGTAAGAGAGGAAGGGAACACCTGCAAAGCCAGACAGATAGCTGAATCAACCCTGGAGATCAATGGGGTGACTGATGTCACAATTAGATCACCCTCACATCCAACAAGCAGTATTATCAAAGGTGAGTCTTACACCAAGGTCTTTTGCACACCAAATTTCTTTATTTATTGAACTATGATACTTATTATGGCCTTTGTATAGGCATATTATTCCTTTCATTTTTTTTTAATGATACATCCCTTTCTCTGCAGTTATTGAAATCTTTACTATGTTTAAAGATGCTTTTAAAAATATGTAAGTCATTGTTATTACTATTATTAATTTTGGCAGCAATTAGAATTAAATGACTTGCCTAGATTCATCTAGTTTGTATTGTCTGGGGTCAGATTTGAACTCAGGTCCTCCTGACTCTAAAACCAATTCATCTATTGCATCTCCTATCTGCCTCATACACATTTATACTCACGTAGTTTTGAACACTCTGATCTACCTCTTTTCTGAATTCCTATTGCAGGCTCTTAATTGTTCTCTAGTGGTGTCATGAAAGTATAGTGAATAGAGTGCTGGGCCTGGAGACAGCAGAACCCAAGTTCAAATCTATCCCTAGACACTAGAAGTGCCATCCCTCTAGGCAAGATATTTAATTGCTTGCCTTAGTTCCCTCATCAGTCAAATGAGCTGGTGAAGGACATGGCAAACCAGTTCAGTATCTTTGTTAAGAAAATTCCAAAATGGGAGCAAGAAGAGTTGGACATGACTGAAACAAACAAATAACAAGATGTCATAAATGTTCATTTAAATCTGTTGACAAAATTTATTGAATCCAAATCATGTATCCATTCAATGTCAAGTTCAAGATATAGGAAAGATCCAACAAAGGACAGGGAGTAAATATTCAATCCCAATAGGTAATTTAGAAAATCTAAAAGTGGTTATGAAATCATCCTCTTATATATCATAAAATCATACATGACACTATTTTAAAGTCTGATTCTTTTTATGCAGCAAAATAACTGTATGGACATGTATACATATATTGTATTTGACTTATACTTTAACATATTTAACATATATCGGTCAACCTGCCATTTAGGGGAAGGAGTGGGGGGAAGGAAGGGAAAAGTTGGAACAAAAGGTTTTGCAACTGTCATTGCTGAAAAATTACACATGCATATATCTGGTAAATTAAAAGCTATATAATAATAAAACATCAACAACAACAAAAAAACATACATGGATTGATTTTCTTCATTTCAAAATACTGAGTCATCAGGAAAAATCATTCTCAAAGATTGTGCTAATAATGATGACTTCATTTAAACAATGTCTCATCTTATAGATTGTAAGTTCCTTGATGACAGAGACTTTCATTTCTGTTTTTATGTCCTTGCTGCCAAATTTAGTATATGGAACACATCTGACAGTGATCTTCTGATTGATGTTAAATACCAATATTGATTTGGAGCTTTTGTTGATTTACAATTTTAATTATAGCCTGAATCTGTTCTATCTCCCAAGAAGATTCTGTAACAAAATCAATCTTTTCCAAACTTATGCCATCCATCGTAGGGACATAAGAAAGACAAAGGGCTGTCAATCAATATCTCAGGCATCCTTCTTTCCTCCTCAAAAAGAAGATCCATCTCTCTTGGCTTTTCCTGCAGTTTTGTCTAGGGTTTTGACATCAGAATCAAAATTCTTCACATTTATACCTTCTCAGGAAATAAGTTGGGTACTTAAAGAAGCTTCTTTTACTCTTTTAAGCTTCCTGACTTCCACTTGGTCTATGGAAAAAAAAATATCAGATATATGTCTTCCTACGTGTCCCATATGTTTATACAAGTAGGTCACTCCTCCTTTTCAACTAAAATATCTATTTGTCTTCCACAAAATTTTTTTCTAAAAAAGAAATATTATTGCACTCATTGCACTGATTGCTAAAGCAAACAAAGGATATAAAAATTTTCTCAAGACAATTAAACTTGAGAGCAAAACAGTTACTATCAAGCTGTAGATAAAGGTGATGGTCCCATAAGACAGGCATTGAATTATCCACCAATGATGGAAAATCAGAGCTGCTTAAAGCATTCTTGGATATTACAGAAAATCAACAGACTCTTTAGTTATCTCTGTGTTTGATTTGATAGTTCTCAGGAGGGTAGGCAAAAGCCAAAGTGTTTTCCCAAATTGTTGAAATGCTTATTTAATGGGCTCAAATGGGTTAGGGTCAGTGAACTAAGTCCTGACATATGTTGTGTGTAAACCAGGTGCTCTTGTTCTCAACTTATTAATCCAAAAGTTATAAGTAAGTGAACATTTCATTCACTGAGGACTTGTACAACAGTTTTTAGAGAAATTTGACTAGAGGAATAAAAGGAAACAGGGATTACTTAGTATGATGTAAGGAAATTAAAATATTTTGCTGCATCTCTTTTTGCTACTTTTTAGTTTATTCTTTCAAAAAGAATGACTAATGGATTTCATTTTGGGGCATTTGGTATATCATATATTGGTTTCATAATTGATTGGACAACCGTTAAAAAGTGAAAGAAATTGGGGCATCAATAATAACAAAAGAAATCTAGAAACTTAGTTGCATTTCTTGTACCTTAATCAATAAATTTTAATTATTATAGCATTCTTAACATACTATATGTTCTAATACTCCAAAAAATACAATTTAATTCTAATACTCTAAAAATACAAAAACCACTCATAATTATTTCCAACTCATATTCTATACAATATTACACATATGTTTTTGTGTATAGACACAAATATACATATATAATTAATAAAGAACATATTTTTTTCATTTACAAGAAGTGATTTGTGGTTGTTCCATAGGGGGCACTTTTCCTTTTATAATTTTCCAAGATAAAAGGAATTCTTTTAATACCAGCCTGGTGCCTATGTGGTTATGTACCATATTATTAAACAGGCAACCTGGATTTGATTCCCAACCCAGAACTCACACTCCCCAGGCTACTGTGCTCCACACCTGTAGAAAAGAAAATGGCTCATGTTACATGAAAATTTCTATTTTAAAAATAACACCTACATTTATTTTTTTAAAATAAAAGTCCTACTTTTTAAGAGGAGGATTATATTCTCCAAAGAAAAAGGAAACTTGATTTTGTTTTGTCTTCTAGAGATTTTTTTTTTTAGTCAGAGAGATGAAATAATCTGGCAGTCTCTTCCACATAAGAATGTCTCCATACACCAAT
This sequence comes from Antechinus flavipes, assembly GCF_016432865.1. NCBI lineage: Eukaryota > Metazoa > Chordata > Mammalia > Dasyuromorphia > Dasyuridae > Antechinus > Antechinus flavipes. The sequence goes on from NC_067402.1 coordinate 156,578,982, forward strand.
AACATTTTTTTAAAGGAGAAAAATGAATCCAACTATTACATATGCTTATCATACATTTTTCCTCTAAAGAGTGAATTAGTACTGGGAAATTGAGAGTGTTTAGGCTTGACTTTTTTATGTATTGGAGGACCAGTACAGTTCTGATCTTAGGCTAAGATCTCTGACTTTTGACCTAGGTAGTCTGCATCTGATAGCTATAGGGCAATAATAGCTACAATTTTTCAGACAGAGGCATTTACTGGATCAGAGATTCTATACCTTTACATGGTAGTTCTGGTTTTCAGGCCCCTCAAGCCTTGAGATCACATCAATGAAGTGAGGTGAAGTGGGAGGGGATATTGAGAAATTCCTGAGTGCATGCAGGTGGTGAAGGCAAAAGTTCATTTAAAAGGCAACTGAGTTGAATGCATTCATCTAATTGAAATCACAGAACATAGGGGCAACAACCAGTTGCCATATCTGCTGGATGTGACCTAGAATTCCACTACAATATTCCAACAATGGACCACAGATAACAAAAATCATAGAATCAGAAAATTTTAAGGAACCACAGTAGTCATTTTGTTTACTTATATCCCCACCCCCCAAAAAAAATAAATAAAAAAATGGAATCCCCACTGTATTCCCATTCTTTGACAAGTGATTATTTGGCCACTGCTTGAAGATCTCCAAGGAAGAGAAATCCATCAATTCTCAAGATAAGGGGCCAGCTAGATGAACAACACCCCTCTTCATGACAGCCCTTCAAATACTTAACAGCAATTGTCATGACCCTCCTTCTTTTCTCCAGGGTAAGCATGTCCAGTACTTCCAGTTGATGCTCATATTTTATGGACTTATGACTCTTCAACATCTTGGTTGTACTCCTCTGGATAGTCTACAATTTATCAGTCTAGTACTGTGAGGACACCCTCAGAGACTGATCCTCCCTGCCTCACACTACATGAGCTAGGGCAGCCTTTGTCAGAATTCATGTGACTTCATGGTCACCTAAAAGCATATAAAAGACCTAAGCACCTGAAGTCTTTTAGACTTGGTGTTATGTCCCAAGAGCATATATTGCAGTAAACCCTGTCCTATTAATTAGACCATATGGAGAGTGGATGGGGAAATGTGTCTACATGAGCTAAGAGACACTATATCCTCATTAAATGCTGGTCTTGGCAATTTCCTCTAACATCCACCGAGTTAACTGTACTAGATGTACTAGATGTATGGGGGCCTGTTCCTTATTCTACTGAGAGGCAAAAAAAAAAAAAAAAAAAAAGCCTACAGTGTACCACAATACCATTATAAAGTCACCTATACCCAACCTTTTTAATTTGCAGTGCAAATCTTAACTAAGTGAAGATATGAGTCTCAAGGTCTTCTTACCCATTAAATTAAATCTTAGTGATAGGCCTGACTCAGGTTGATATTCTGTTTAGGTTCAATGTTGAGACGAAATGAAGCACTCAGAGGTCATGGAAAAATTAACAAAAGGAAGTTGACTGAGCCTTAAAGTAGAAAGGACATTTAACAAAACAAGAGTCCTTCTATTGTATCATGCTTGTCCACTTTTCTTTACACCTCAGAGCACAATGCATGGCAAATAACCGGCACTTAAATGCTTGCTGATTTGACTTGTATTATATTTTAAATTATTTTTAAAGCAAGTAGCAGAAATACCATTCATTGTGCAATATAAATATGGGTAGTGAGAATTTGAAAATTACATTTTAGGGAATTACCTTCTCTCTCAGTAATATGCAAAGTGACATATAAAGGGATTCCTTGTTTTCTAAATTCTAGGGGTCACAATGTTTAGACTTTGTTTTTTCCAGTATGGTGTTAAAAATATTCAATATTAAGCAGATTAGTAATAAGAACATTGCCCTCGAGAAATCATTCTTTTAGGCTTTCTAGTACTTATAATATGTATAGTGGGATACAAAGACCCTTGGATTTGTGGTCATAATACCAGAGTTCTTGGCTCTGGTATTTACTACAAGAGTGATTTGGAGCAAGTAACTTCCTATCTCTGGAGTTCAGTTTTTTCATTTGCAAAATGAGAGGCTTGAACCAAACAATCCCTAATGGCCCTTCCAGCTCAAAATCCTATGATTCTATTAGACCATTAAAAGGAAGAAACTGAATGTGGTAGGGTGGGGTCAGTTTCACTCCATATTGTGTAGTTCAAAAGCCATGTAAAAATTCCAATGGAAAATCGTAAATTTTTTGCTAAATAAGTTAAGATATATTTTTCCAGTCATGTTTTTCTCATGACACATGAAACAGCTGTTATGCCAGACAATGTTTCAGAATGAAGTAGGAAAGAAAGAAAAGGAAAAAGATAAAAGGAAGGAAGAAATATAGGAAAGAAAATATAACAGGAATAAAAGAAAAGACAAAAAAAAAAAAGGAGGAAATAAAGAAAAAGAAAAAAACAAAGCAGAAGTTTTTTTTTTGTTTGTTTTTTGTTTTCTGAAAGAGTGTTAAAACTACTTGAAATACCTATAAATTTGCCCTGGGGGTGGGGTGTGGGACAAAAAGGAGAAACTTATGAAAATTAAGTCTACAAATGTTACTGAAATTTCTTTTCTTTTTCAATCCAGTTACATTTTCTTTAAGCTATTCCTTAATCCATAATAAGCTAATTTCAAAATCTAGGAATTCTACAGCCTCCCACAGCATTCCACCCCCTCTTCTTTCCCAAAGTACTTATAAGTGACCTTTCTCACCCTGCTTGGCAAATGTTGAAAAGTATATTCTCAGATCCTATTTATGACAGCTCAAAAGCAGATGCCTTGATAAGGCCCCAAAGCAAGCTAATGGTTTTAAAAGCCCAGTGATGAAAAGGTTGGTGGGGAGGCAGTGCTAACTATATATGTGGATCATGGAAGAGGCTGCAGGAGGTCACAGATTTTAAGGGGACAGGATCAAGCAGGGTCAGATTGGTTAGAGCCAATTGCACAGTAGCATTCTTGTCCATTCATTCCCAGCCAATCTCTAATTATGGGTTCAACAATCAGAAAGCAGAGTTCTAAATGGTGGAAATGTATTGTTCCATGGTGAGTCCCTAGCAAAAAGGAAAGAATCTGATACTTGGTCACAGTTTACAAGCATGCAGTTGGACAACCTGAGGGGGTAACCTTTTTATGTTGAGTCAATTTATTAGCAACAGTACCTGTCAGTTGGAAAGTCCCCCAAAGCCCCTTCCTTATTAAAGATAACTTTGATATAGAAAGAGTTCAAAATAAGAACTAAATCACTTAAAAGAACTCATTTTCCCATGGTTCTTTTTAGACAAACTATTCATCAATATTTCTGACTTTAAATAGCATTCTAATCTATTAGCAAAAGATCACCTGGGCCTAGTTATTTTTAAAGAAATAAAGTTTTGAAGTATCTGTGTGAAGGTTCTCAGTCTTCATACTTTCTGATATTTTAACATGAATGCAAACAGTAGCTGACACTGTTTTGGTAGAGCTTTAACACACCTTCACATGCTTCATGTTTGCCCCACAGAAATGATTCAATGTTTGGAAAACATGTCTGAATTTGATAACAGTCTGAAGTAAAGATGCCCAACAACTGCTCCCCCTGCCTTTTTTTTTTAAACACCAAGACCTTTCCTCTGAATTCATATGGTTTTCAGTCTGTTAACCACTTTTCATTCAAGAAAAATAAAGAAATTACTTTCCTCTCCTTGAGGCAAAAATAACACACTCCAAAAACAGATGAGAGTTCAATTATATTTTCTTGCTTTTATTTTATTTTTATTTTCCCAGCAAAAAGTATTAAATCTTTAATCTTAAATGTTTCCTTCCATACATTACTGGCTTCTGTTTGGAATTTATCATTTTATAACCTCTGTATATATAATTTCACACCATGCCTAGCCATCTGGGTGAAGTTATTTTGGTCTTGCCCTATAAGAAGTATTTTAAAAAATATATTGAAAATCTAATTCCCTAAGGATTTTGCATGGGCAAGTTAAATAAGACTTAGGGAATAGTTTAAAAAGGAAATAATCAAGTGACAAAGAATGATTAGGAAGCACAGAGATTTAAAGATATATGAGAGGCCTCCCCCAAACAACTCTTTCTCAGGAGGTGGGAGGTCCACAGGTGCTGTAAATTGTATGTTTTCAGAGTTTTTCAATATATTGATGGATTGAACTATTTTTTTTTCCTTTTCCTTTTTTTATTTTTTTTTTTTGTCTCAAAAATACTATTAGTTACATTATATAGTTTTCTGGGAGGAAGAAAGGGAAAGATACTGAAGAAATTAGGATAATATAAAAATAAGAATAATAAAAAAGTATAGAATTTGAAAAGTTGCCCAGTTTTAGAGATTATATGTGTGTGTATATGTATATATGTACATGTGTATATGTACAACATATACTTATATATAGAATTTTCTTTCTTAAAAATTAAGAAATCATTTCCTTTAAAATTGTTTTTAGTTCTTCTGGGACACAAAAGGGAAAAAAATGATTTAAACATTTAAAAAGCTAAATTTTCCAATGAAAGAACCAGACCACTTTACCTCTCTAAGATAAAACCTCTGCATGAGTTCTCTTTGTAACACAATTCTGGGTATAGAAATTTAGCATCAATTAGTTCATGGCCATTTATACCCTATCATTAGTGCTTCCTCTGTATCACTCACTTTGTTGCACCTTCTCCTGCCATCTACAACCTCTGGCATCTATTATTTGAAGCCTTCGTTGCCAAACCTGGAAACTCATTTAACACTAATTGCAAGAGTAATTTAGTTACAAAAAAAAAAAAAATTGAGATCCCATTGCTAACCCTGGGTCATATTGTATGAAATCAAAGGCCTCTTTTGCAAGGGACTATGTTTTATTGAACATTCTTTGGGATTTGGGGACAATTTAAGCCATATAGCTGTCGGTGCTCTTTCTTGTCCCCAATCTGGTAATACTTTGAACCACTGATAGACCACTTAAAAGCTAACACTAATGGGGGGTGGAGGGAAAAGTGAATAACTCAATGGAGATTTCTTGCTGGATTATTCATTGTGGTTACTTCTAATTTACCATTATTAGATGATAGACTGAGCGTAGACACATATTTTTCTTTGGAATTTATTCTAATCAGCAAATGCACTTTTTGTGTTTTTAAATTTCTACTTGGAACTGGAAAAGGAACAGGAGCCTTCATTTTCAGTGGGTACTTAGGAGAAAAATTAAGTCTTATTTTGATTATTCTAATTATAGTATGTTTCCCTAGAAATTAAACCCTAGGAAATCACCTGTCTGCTCAATTAACTGGACCAGGCTTGCTAATTCTTCTAATTCTTTAATTTTTCTATAGTCTAATAGAGTTAGTTCAAATAAGCTTATTGGGGGAAAACCTTCAAGGGAAAGGTAAACCATAATAGATAGCTATATATTTTTAATCAGTAAGGCACAAAGTATACCATATTGAGAATGATTCTATTTCTAAAAGTGGTTATAATTGAATTCCTGACTTATTTACAAAGATTCTAAGGCACTTCCAAGTTTCTAAGATATAATATTCCCCCAAAACTCAATTTACTTCATTGCATTCTTACCATAGTTTTGACCACACACATACATACACAAATATATATAGTATAAGTTGAATATAACATACAATAGGCATGTACATTTGCAATATGTATACAAATATGTAATTTCCCACAGGTCCTGAACCAAACATTTTTATAATTTGATCTTTTGATAAATATTTGAGGGGGCATTTTACTGTAGCAGAAGCATCATAAGCGACACGAGTAAAGGAGTATTTTCATCTTTCCTCTATCTTTATAATAATTCTGTTTTTTCTCCACAAACAATTTTCAGATTTCTCAGATATTTAGCTCTTACTACAAGGGATTTCATAAAAACTAGAAACTTGTAAGAAATATGGAATGCCTGCAATATCATTTAGTCCAGATTCTGTAATCTGATTAAAACCACACTTCAAATTTATTCCACAACTAGGCCATATTCTTTTGGGTGTTTACATGCATCCTTACTCATAAGAACATTTACTTTGAAGCTTCTGAAAGACTAAATTCATTCAGACATGCAGCAAATTCATTACATCACACCAAAGGACTTGTATCTAGTTTATGTTTTCATTATAAAGTTTCATTATGTTTAAATTATAAAATTGTGATCCCCCTGGACAGCTCTGTTCAAACAGTACTAATGCTATAATGAACTGAGTTGATCCAATGCCATAGACCAATTTCCTTCAAGATTTGCTTTTTTTTTTTAAGCTATAACTTTTTAGTTGTTCCTCAATCATGATAATAAACAGTTAAATTCAAGAAAGGTATTTTCCTTTTAATGATTTTTTCTACCAACTTCTACCAAGTTGCCTTTTAAGGTTCAAATTTTCTCATGTAACATGCAAGTGAGATTTTAGTATTGTGACAAAAGGGGTAAATGTGTTAATTCCAAATACTACAACTGTAGTGTAATCAGTTTTCTTGAGAAGGAAAACTGACAGTGTTATTGTGGGTCTGATTATTTCGCTTAAGATCATAGTGAACTTCTAAGGAGAAGCAAAAGGCACTTCAAACCACCACTAATATATTATTAGAGAAGAGGAAAAATCCATTGCATTAAGTCATGAGAATGAATATATAACCATATAAAATTGTAATTTGAAATGTTTTATTATTTCACTCTGTGACCTCTGGCAAAGCTGTTGTAAGTATGTATATAAGGCAATGATTCTGCTTCCTGGACAGAGAACTAATTCTGGAGTCAGGAAGACCTGAGTTCAAATCTAATGTCAGACAATTAACATGTGTGTGAACTTAGGCAAATCACTTAACTTCAGTTTTCCTCAAATGTAATATAAAGAATAACAGCATCAAACTTTAGGTTTAAACATGAGGATCAAAATAAAATAATATTTGTAAAGTATTCAGCTTGGCATATAGTAAGCACTTAATGCATGCACATTTTCTTCTTTCCCCCCGTATCTTTGATTTAAATTAAATTAAATTAATTTGTAAATAAATTGAATTAATTAAATTAAATATCCTACATATTTTAATAAATTAATTGAATAAATATATAATAAATAAGTTAAATTAAATTAAGTAAAATGTCCTACAATAGACATAAATTTATCAAAAGTTTTTGCCTGCTTTATGCTGAAGCTTTTAAAAAATGCTCAAAGACCAGATAAATAGCATATATCAGTGTCAACCTGACACTTCATTATGGTAAGTAATACACTTTTAAAACCTGTGTGTTTCACATATACACACACACACACACATATATGTATGTATGTGTAGTATACATACATATATAATATATATATATGTACATATACACACATATATATATATGTGTGTGTGTGTGTGTGTGTGTGTGTGTGTGTGTGTGTGTGTGTGTATAATCCAAATCTTCCCTACAGCAATTTAATTTTTACTCTGCCTTTGTGCTGGGTCATCATTTGAGATGGTCTGGTCACCATCAGTCTGAAGCTATCCTTTTTCATTCTTGAGAATTTATTAATTCACTAATCCAAGTCTACTCCTTTCCAGGACAAATAGTCTTTCAACATTTCCCCTGAAGTCATACTTTCCTTTGGATCATCTCCAAATTCTCTACATCTATCTTAAGAACTTGGGACATAGTTATCTAACAAGGACCAGGCCAATTTCAAGAACAGGGAAAGATTACTTCATTGTTCTTTCATGTTGTATTCTATTAATAAATTGTACTATTGTGGTTATTTTTTTTTTTAAATGAACAACTGGATTATATATGGTGCTAATTGTGGACTATTTATGGTGCTGATTCATAGTCTTGTGTTTCATTGAATTGAAGTTTGGGGCCTTGTTGGATCAAACTTGCATGCTATTTTTCTTACCAGATATGCCTCTACCACATTCACCCCCAAAAAACATGGTTACAAGGTAATATGAAATCACATATATAAAGTTCAAGAAGAAAAGGACAAATGAGGAAGTTTAATATCTAGAGAATTAATATATTCAAAAAATTCAGTTCAACAAACATTTTTTAATTGAATATGGGTAAGGAACTGAGGTCTCAAAAATAGTCCTTGCTCTAGAAAATATTATAGTTTACTTCAAAGATGCAAGATACAAGAACAAATTCAGGAGAAAATGAATATTAAATCAATGGAAATTAGGAAATTCTTCCTGAAAGAGGTGTCATCTAAGCTGAAATTGTAAGAAAACCAAAGATTCTAAGAAGTAGAAATGAAAAGCAAATATATTTCATGTATTGTAAACCACATAGTCTAAGTAAATGAGCAGGAACAGTGGAGTGTTAAGTTTGGGGAAGAACTTTTCAGATGACCAATTTGACTTTAATATTCAGTCTAATTTTATTTTTATTACTTTCATCTAATGGTAAATTACTACAAAAAACACACAGGTTTTAAAAGTGTATTACTTACCATAATGAAGCAATATGTGTCTCCTAGTAAATCCCCTAGTTCTCTAACTCAAAGATTTTGCAATATCCTAGTCAATCCACATGGATAAATAATGTACAAAAAGAAACTAGCTTATTCATATTGACTTGCTATAGACAAGGATATTTAAGGCAAGAATGTATATATAGCTAGGTAGTATAGTAGATAGAGAACTAATTGTGGAATCAAGAGCACTTGAGTTCATGTCTTGCCTCAGACACTTGACAGTTATTGAGCATGAACAAATCACATAACCTAGATTGCCTTGCCCCCCCCCAAAAAAAAGATAAAAAAAGAATGAGAAAATTAAACTTCTATGTGATATACTATTGATTCTGTTTGTTCCAAACATTTTCATAGTCAATAAATTCCCCAAATAATAAAAGTAGTATCTTGCTTTCCCAGTAAAGCCATAGATAATAAATCTGGCTGGCACTGCCCCCCCCCATTTTTTTATCTCCTTCCCTCCCATCCATCCTTTTGTCCTTCCTGCTTTCCTTTTTTTTCCTCCTTTCCTTTTTCCTTTCCATCTTCCCTCTCTCGATATTTTCTCTCTCCCTCTGTCCCTTCTTTCTTCCCTTCCTCCCTCCCTTCCTTCTTTCTTTCCTTCCTTCCTCCCTTCCCCCTCACTCTTCTTCCTTTCCTCCCTCCCTTCCTTTCCCTGTCTCTGTCTCCCTCTCCCATATACACATTTTTCATCCCCATTCTCCAAAACCTCCGTCCCTCATACCCTTCTAAGAAGAAATTCCCTGGAAGTATACTGGAAAACACCAAACATCAACCTGATAGTTTCTTGCCAAGAAAATACCAAACACACTAGTGAGATCTGTTACAACACCATCTAGTGGCTCCTCAGAAAACCAACACAAAAAATAGCAATAGACCCTAGCTGGAAATTAGAATCACAATATTTTTTAGAAGTAAACAGAACCTTAGAGATCATAAAGTCTCATTCTTTCATTTTACAAACTAAAGTACCAGAGGTGTGAAATGGCTTTCATAGAGTGATAAGCTGGTTAGTATTGGAGCTAAAACCTAGATCTTTTTCGAATCCAGTCCATTATTTTTTTTTCCAGTTGTACTACACAAATGCCCTAGTTACAGATCAGGATTACCAATATTTACTAAGTGAGTATTTATCTCCATATATATGTGCTTATCATATCTCCCTGAGAGAATGTTTAATTTGTTTATTAGGTCTTTTTTTTTTTTTTTTATAATTCTGTTAACTGAATATAACTTAAATTTTCTAAATGAAGATCAGTAATTGGTTTTATTTCTCAGAAATGTTTTATTAGTATGTGCTACCTAAAAATACCTGAAAATAATGTTCCTCATGCAGTTATACTAAATCTATATTAAAAAAAAAAATCAATGGGTCTAGAATCAGAAAACCTATTATTTGCTTCCTGTATGACAATGAGCAGCTAAGTGGCAAAGTGAATAGATTGCAAGGTTTGAAATCAAGAAGATTCATCTTCTTGAGTTAAAATTTAGCCAGGTGCTTGCTATGTGATCCCAGAGGGACAAGTCACTTAAAGTTGTTGGTATCCATTTTCTCATCTGTAAAATGACCTGGAGAGAAAATGGTAAACCGCTCTCATGCCTTCACTAAGAAAACCCCTAGTGGTGTCATAAAATCAGGTACATAGGAAAAATGACTAAATAGCAAACAACAGCAACAAAATTTCATGATCCTACTAATTAGGGATGCCTATTTTGCCTTATGTAAAGTAGGTATAAAGGATATATATGGAAATAATTCTGCTTTTCTTCCTTTAGGAGTTAGGAAGTTCTTTAATCAAATTTGATGGAATTATATAGGGAGATAAATCACTCTTAGTGGCCCTAAAAGACAAGTGGGACAGGTAATTTAATAGTATGTATGTATGTATGTGTGTGTGTGTGTGTGTATATATATATATATGACAATAGAAAAAAAAAAGCTATGGAGAAAGAACCTAGATTTTGGAAAGGAATCATTCTTTATCTTGCTCCTAATACTGCTTCTTGTGGGAGTCGATTGGAATGAGAGTCAGAGCAGAAAAGCTTTCTCCTTTCAGCTCATCATCAGTCATATTTTGATAGCTAGTAGGTATTCATAGATAAGGTAAGGTTCTTGTTTTTGTTTATTTTCTGGCTGGAAATGCAAGTGCCCTTAAGTCACAAATTTCCTATGTTTTTGGAATTCAAATAATTTAATAGACTTAATAGCTTAAAGACTTTAGGGATAACCTGTATAAGTAGGCTCAGTGCTTCAATTGAAGCTATGCTCATTTATGGGAAAATTGTTTTCAACATCATAGGAAAAATGTATCAATACTGTTTATATCATGCCAGTTCAGTAAAGCTAAAAGTTATACTTTCCCCTTCTGGGGAACTCAACCAGCAATTAAAAATTGTTAAGGATCATTAACACTCATAAGCATATCCTCCTCCCTCTCCAGAAGTGTCATTGACATTCATAAACACATACATCCTCCTCCTCCCCCACTTCAGAAAATGAAACAAAACAAAATAAAAAACAAATTGAGTACCATTTGTCATCTAACCAACTTAAATCTTTTCATCCTTTCTACAATCTACCTAGAAATACAGAATGGCATATTAGGAACCGAATACACACACACACATACACACACACACACACACACACACACACACACACACATATACATATATATATGCACACACACACACACATATATATATCATGTATTTTATGCTATGTTTTGAGTTTCTATATTAAGTATTATATTACTTATTTTAAACTATTTTTACATGAACAGAAGAATGTAGAAATAGAAACAATAAACTGATGTTGGCAAAATGGAATATTCATATTCATTCCATTTATCTCTGATACTAACTTTGTCATCTATTCATCTACAAACCTACTATTCCCCAAATAGTCAAGGACAAACTTTTTTTTTTTCCTTCTTGGCACATGCCTGGCACACCATTAATAAATGATTGTTGACTTTTTAGTCTAAAAGTACAGGGCAGAATTAAAATGCATGAAAATAGCTCAGCTAAGCTAGAGATTACTTGGATTAAATACACAAAATAGTGAAGTACAAGAAAAATCACAAATAAAGTATTTTCAATAGTTCAAAAATCATGTATTATTCCATGTACTAAAAGTCACTACCAAAACCTATAAAGTACATTTCAATTCTCTCCAAAAATGTAACTTTTGGATCTCATAACTCCATGTTTGAAATTCACCTGAGATATTACATTGAATACTTTACATTTATTACATAAATAACATTCAAAACATGGAAGAATGTGTGGTTTATAATAATGCCAAATTAAATGGACCTTATTATTTGCTCAATTAAATCTTAATGCAAAGAAAAATATTTCACTGACAATTGTTTAATTGCATTAAATTATTTCTTTGTTTCTATTTTTAAAATTCCAGGATAATTTAAATTATGATTCAACATCATAAAAAATAAGATATATTACCTTGAATATTTTTAATAATGAGAGGAATTGATATATTTAGCACTAGATAAATGCCTTTTAAAACAGTTAATTATTAAATACAAATGCAATGTAACAAGTATCAATATGTCTGATAAACTGACCTTAAAAGGGATCTATCAAACAAAGAAGTCAGCACACAGGGAACAAAGGATAATAAAACATAAACATTTCCAAATTGTGGTGCACCAAGTGGACGTTAATTTAATTGAAGACATATTCAATTTAATAATGTCAAATTTTGCAACTGATAAAGATTTCCTATGGACAATTTAAAGAAAGGAATTATCATTAGCAGCCGCATTTACCACTTATTAATCACATATCTTGTATTAGCTTCCAAGGCATTTAGAAATTGTCTTACTCAAAACATTATAAAAAATATTTCAAATAATAGAAATATATTCAGTAAATCATTAATAAAAAAGACTGGGCAGATAAATAAATGTATGAGAGAACAACATACTCACATAGACTAGAAAGAACATTCTTGCTTCCCATTGTGATGGTAATTAAAATTAAAAGGACTTAGTAGTTCATGCATTTTACTTTCAAGACAAGTGGATTAATAAGAATCAAACCAGCAGGATATGAACACTAAATGATTATCCCAATTCATACACATAGTTACTGTCTTTGAATTGTCTGAGGGTCCATAAAAGGAATGGGACCCCTATCGTGCAGAGCAAAGGTATATCTAGGGAACTGTGATGAGGGTGGGAGTAGAGAGAAAAGCAATCGATTATTTCAAGAAATACATCATACATTCCCCTGTAGATCCTTTCTTTCTCATAAGGCAACATGTCACTTTGACAAAAAAGAAAAAAATTAACTGATCTATGTAATGTTCTCAAGAACTTTTCTTTGAATAGTGCATTTTATTAGGTGCAAAGTTTAAAAAAAAAAATGTCTACATAGAATATAATCCTGGAAGGCAATATGATGCCATGAAGATGATAAAATGGAACTTAAAATTAATGACTACTATATCCATTTGTTTACAAAACAGCTTCTACTAATAAGCTAGTTTTCCATACTAAGATGGATCTTACTTGGTGGCACTGGGAAAACAGACATCATTTCAAATAATATTTCATCTTTGTATATTTAACAAAATAAAAATGCCTTTAAATTGGCCTTTTTCCTCTAGTGCAACTCATTTATACTTGAGGGGAACTGTTATCCTCATGATTGTTACTCCTTGAAACCCAATTCATTGAATGCTATTTTATGAGTGCTATTTGATGTTTAAGAAGTCTTTTGAGTTGTTTCTAATGGTCTCTTAAAGCTTTTATTCTTTAAACCAGAATGTTTTGCTTTGTCAGCTTAAAATCCAAAAAGATTTCAAAAGGTCTTGTGTTCATTTATGTCAAAAATCCCTAACTATGAAATGGAACCATGGCTAAGTGCACATACTCATTTATACTCTGCCCCCATAAAGAAGGATGAAATGTGTTAAATAAAGCATAAGGAAACTGCAAAAAATTATACTGGTATTATGCCATTAGCTGGGTAACCCCACCACATACTGGATACTTGATTTAGAAAATAAAAAAATATATATTTAATGAAATTTGAAGATTTCAAGTAATAGTACAGGAAAATCCATAAAGCCAATTTTAGTTAAAGTGAAAAATATACATAGCTAATAGAAAAGGTGGTCTAATGAAAGCATAATAACAATAGTTTACAGCTAAATTATACTTTAATATTTATCCAGTATCTTCCTTATAACAACACTGTAAGATTGGCATAATCAACATAGGGATACATAAGAATGGTGCAGAATAGCAGAATGATAGGAGCATTACTTATTTCATGGATCATAATAGGTATGATTTCCTCAGTTACACTGCTAGAAGCATTAGAGGCACTATTATAATCCCAGCTCTGATCCAAGATTTAAACCCTAAACAGTCCTTTTCATTACCAGGCTGTATTATATTTCATTTTAACAAGATTCAGGGATCACAGGATTGTAGATGAAGAACTAGAAGGGAGCTTTGATACTTTTTAATGGCATTCACCCACTTGTACAGGAGAGAAGATCCTGAGATTTGTCTAAGGGAAGAATCCAAGATTTCTTTTTATTTAGTTGATTCACTTGTGTCCAATTCTTTGTGATCCCATTTGGGCTTTGTTGGCAAAGATGCTAGAATAGTTTGTGATATCTTCTGCTCATTTTATAGATAAAAAAATCAAGACAAACAAGATTAAAGGACTTACACAGTGTTTGACGTGAAATTGGAACTCAGGTTTGCCCAAATGCTCTATCTCCTTCATTATATAGCTGCCCTTGTCTAAGATTACACAGGAAAAATAAGTGAATACCTATTTTTTTTTTTTTTGCAGTATTATCATTGAGGTATTCAAGAAGGTACCTTGGTTTTTTCCCTACCTCTTTACCATTATTAGATTTTTTTTGTTTGTTTTATTTTTATTATTATTTTAGTTTCTATTATGTCTCTGGCACAGTAATTGATAAGCTGCTGGTGGTTTTTTTTTCTTTTAAAAATGAAAATATTATCATTTAGTCTATAAATATTCTTATCTCATAAATGCCTCATTGTTGTTCACTATGAATTTATATTCTTTTTCATCAAAAGAATTTAATGTGCAAATAAGCATTTTAAGGATATAGGGAAGTGTTTCTTGGGAGGTTTCCCTTATGCAAAATGGCACTGATTAAGTCCACAATGTGCTGCAGACAGGCTATTGTAAGCCTCAATTTCATTAATAACCTACTTACCCCATATTCTTACAACCTGCAATTACTAAGATTATGTGTCTCTCTCAACAGGACAAAGAGATACATTTTCAAGCTAAAATGGAGCAAGCTGTTTTATCTAATTTCAAACACTCTTTTCATTAGGACCACTCTAAACTAGTCTTAAACTGGCATTTAAGTTGGGTCAAGTACAAGTAATTCACTTCTCTGATAGAAACACAGACAAAGCTGGATTACCGTGACTGTCATATACAACAACTCCCCAGTGCTATTTACTTCTATATAGCATTCTTCAGAATGAGAGATCACAAAGCTGCTCACAATGGAAAGAAGAAGGCAGTGACTCCCAGGAGGGGCCCAAACAAAGGATGATCAATGGTTAAGTCAAAGAAAGGTAAGTTTCAGAGGTTAATCTTCTTAGAAGACTAAGTACAACAAAGTAAGAATAATAAGATGTGAATTGAGGACAGGAATAGTTAATAAGTTTTAGTGTCATTTAGCTAACAATTAGTTTTATTACTGGTATTTAAAGTACTTCCCTTCTCAGGTCATTTCTTGTTTTCATGGTTTCTTTAGAGTTAACATTCCAATTTACACTTTGATTTTGTTATTTGATTATTCTGAAGTCATTTGGGCTGAGTAAAATGATAGTACTGAGGCCATAATTTTTC
Source organism: Antechinus flavipes (assembly GCF_016432865.1). Taxonomy (NCBI): domain Eukaryota; kingdom Metazoa; phylum Chordata; class Mammalia; order Dasyuromorphia; family Dasyuridae; genus Antechinus; species Antechinus flavipes. Next base: position 156,594,320 of record NC_067402.1, read on the forward strand.
TCTCATTTTTCAAAGTAGTCTGGAGCATATTTCATTTTTACACTTTTCTTCTATAATTACCTTTTTGCTGTTTTCCAGTATTGCTTTTATTCTCCTTTTAAATTGGTGGGTAGGCAAGAAAGGGAGCTTTAAAAGAAAATGTGAAAGAAAAAAAGTTGAGTTAAGCTTTGGAATTACTGAAATGTGAGAACACTGAGTATTAGACATATGAAATAGGTTTAGAGAGTTGAGGAGATTTTGCAAAGTGTGAAAAATCACAGGAAGGTAATTTGAAGTATATCATATTAGTTTTAGTGAGATTACATGGGAGGCGGAAGCACTCACCAAAATCTCCAGAGAAATATTCCTCAGATACAGTGACCAAATTGGATTCTCTAAAGGCAGTTAAATATGTTGTTCAAGATACAATGATTCCTTAGCCCAACATGATAGGAACCACTTACATCCTTTCCTCAAGCACCTAAACCCAGAATATTTAGGAAAATTGAAATACATTTAGTAAGGATGAACAGAATCAGGTAAAGTTAGGGATGTGTGAGTGATTAAGGTCTAGGGAAGAAACTAATTGGCCATTCATGTCATAGGGGATTTCAGATCTTAAAAGATACTAAAATTGCTTATGCCCATTGACAAGTAGAGATTTAGTTTAGTGAGAGGCCACACCAATGGACCCCCATCTCTGAAACATGTTCTTTGGTCAGATATCCTGTTATGGGAAAGATAATAAGCCTTCATGTCAAGTATGTGGTCTGAACCTACCTGAATCACTCATGGTCCAGTGGACAAGAGATAAGATCAACTTTAAGGCTATCTTTTGATCTTGGAATCTTGAGACTAGGTATATCTGAAAAGCAATCTGGCCACTTCAAGACAATATGAGACTAATGCAGGAGATTACACTGAGTTAAACAGTCATTTGGCAGACATATCAAACTGGCTATTGTGAGGACTGGGACTAGTAGAACCAGATTGATCCAGTTCTAGACACATTAAAGACCCAGAAATAGGATTATTGTAGAAAACAGGAACTAATTCTTTGTGAGATATATCAATCTCTGCTTATGATCTATGGAAACTAGATAGGCTCAAGGCAATCCATGAGATAATAATGACTGAGAAGAAGGGCAGTCTATCTTCCTTCTCCATATTCTCTTCTATGTCTTCACAGTACTAAAAACCAGTTTGGTGGATAAAGGGCAAAAGGATAGAGAGAGGAGTACTTAGGCACAGGGAAAGGAAGGTGGCTGTATTTAGGAATAAATTACTAATTTTTTATCTTATTTCCATGTATGCTTCAGGCATAGAATTTTTATTCTTGGTTACATTTTAAGAAATAAAATGATTTTGTTTATTTTAGATTACTGGCTGTGAGAGTGGTTTTATTTACACTAATGTTTCTATCAAGCATAAGCAAGCCAACAGCCCTAACTATTTTATTTTGACAGACCGAATATGTATGCTTTGAAATTTGTTGGACTAAGCTTGATATTAAAACAGTGCCATGGCAAAAGCAGATAATTCTGATGTGATTTTTCAAACAGTGGCTGAGAAGCCTGTCAGAGGTTAGCCACCCACAAAGATGATTTAGGTTAAGGCTATAAAAGGCTTGCTTTTGGTTTTACAGAAGATAGAGAGAAAGAGAGACACAAAGTGAAAGATAGAGGAAGACAGGAAAGACTATGAACATCTGCTATGAAATCTCTGTTAATAATGCCCTAAAGAAAGCAGGACATAAAGAAGAATTAATTACATATTGGAATGGTAAAGTAAGAATATCCATGTTATGAAAAGCATGGTATATTGGGAAAAGCATTGACCCTTGGAGTAAGCAGAGAAGGAGACAATGAAGTTTGGGTCCCAACTCTGACAAGTTATTTAGTTTATCTTAATTTTAATTTCTCCACCTATCAAATGGAACTAATATTACAGCATACCTCACAGTGTTATTATGAAGTTAACATAAGGTCAGCCCTTCACCTATCCATTATCTCATATTACTTTTTATGGTAACATTTAAAAAACTAAAAAGAAACAAAAAATTCTGATATTTGAAATGGATTTTCCAATTTCTTTGTTCATATGCCAGAAAAAAAAAAGTTTGTAAGATGAGTGTGCTACAGTTAAATTTTCAGTGTCAGCTTTCACATCTAAGAAATCAGAAAACTGCATAAATCGGGATTGATTTATTGTTTTGGTCATTGTTTAGACTAAAGAAATCAAAAGAGAAAATGTTAATGGAATAATAATAAACTTAAAAAGTGTATTATATTATAAAATAGTTGTTAAACAGTAAATGCTTATTTTTGAACCTATCTCTGCCCTCTAAAAAAGTTTCACACATTTGCAATTTGAAATAAAGCACTCATTTAAATTTCAACTATTTCAATAGCATATATCAGTATTTCCCAACCTAATTCACCAAGAAAATATCATGATAGTAGTATGAGATCATCTATTGAGATCTACCTTTTATTATAAATGAAAACCATGAAAGTATATCAAATTAATTATTTGAGTTATTGGAGATTATATTTCCTATTATCTATTTATCCAACAAAATTATCAAAATATAAATTATATTTAATCATCTACTACATTGATTTGTAAAGCTAAATCTAACTTCTCAGAAGCTATGCAAGTTCAGCAAAAGTTCTAGAAAGTCCATTCAAAATTGAAAAACTTTAAATATGAATTGAAAAGAAATTATCTAATGCCATGCTGACTAAATATCAGAGAGGCTTATCACAGAAAGGTTAGTTATTAGATGACTATTTTTATGGCCAAAATGACAGAAAACTATGATTAAATAAGAAAAGTAAATACTCAGAAAAGCAGGATCTTTTAAGGTAATAGAGTTTCCATGTTTTGCATATCAAATAATCTATGAATAGTCATCTGAAATAAATCCACTGTATTAATATCAAAAATGATTATATCATAAAAAGAATTATTGTAACTATGAGTAATGTATCTTCATTTCCATTACCAGAACAACAGAGGGGCATCTGTAGATTCTAAAAGAACTTGCTATATCATTCAATAATCAACATGTGCTTTTTTCATTATCTTATCGCTTAAAACTGGAAGTAAGGGTAACCTGGAAGATATCAATTTTAAATCTTTTTAATTCAAGTTATTAATCCAAACCCATCCTCTCTTCAGCAATTTAGAAATGAGAGTCTAATAAGAAGGGTTTTGCCTTTTGCTCATTATTATAAAAACAGGTATTAGTCTGCCAAAAGAGGGCACTTAGAGTTTGAAGTTTTTCTTGGCAAGACAAACCATGCTAGGGTAAATGTGATAATTTGTTATACAATAAGGGCTTTAAAAAAAAAGCACAGACTGCCACAGCAAGTTGTGCAAGTAAAAACTAAAAATGTGATCTTTCAGGTTATTTTCACCACAGTTCATTTGCGGCTTGCAATTATATATACTTTTTTACTTTAAGGACAGGGAAGCGGGAAAGAGGCAAAGTATGTGTGATACATAATATATTCATTGTAAAGGTAATCAGACTTCTAAATTTGAATAGATCATTTATATTTATGGCATCAAATCTTTAAAATATTTCATTTTTTTCAACAAGCATGTACTATGAAAAAAAAAAAAAACCTAAGCTAGACACTTAGATATATATCAATGAAAAAAAAATCAAATTTGAGATTTGAAATGTTTTTGTTTAACTCTTCTATCATTCTTAATCACCTTCCTTCAAATGAAGTAACTTCTAAAACTTCTCTTCTATTTGCATAAGTGCAATAAGGTTAAATTAGCTAGGCCGGTGTTATCTCTGTAGTGCATGCTTATAATTCAGGTAGCTAGGTTTTCCCATTGATAGACTGCTAAACCTGGAATCAGGAAGACCTGAATGCAGATTCTTAAATTTTCCATGTGATCTTGAAAAAGTGACTATCATTCACAGCTTCAGTGTTTCACAGATTTTGTCTGTGTTTATTTATTTATTTTTTTTAGTGTTCATGAATACCTTCAAATATTTATTTCATCCTTATTCATAGACAAGAAGAATTATAAGAAATAGAAGACTTAAACAACTTGGGAATTAAGTATATGTTAGAAAATAAACTTGGAAATATGAAAGTAGTAAAATTTCAGTAATAAACATGTGTGTAAATATTAGTACATATTTTCCTCTTTATATTATTCTCATTCTGTCTACACCTTCTATATGATGTTTTCCCAGAACTACAGTACAAACTCATTCAACATTCTCCCTTTTATTACCTAATTAGCCAACATGTGAGAAATTACTATATATGGAAGCTGTATCAATCAAAAAATGCCTAAGAAATAGCCTTTGATTTCAAAGTAGCATACATTATATTAGAACAAACGTGTTAAGACAAAAAGAGATTTATGCCATGCAAGTGGTACAAGACTTAGAGAGTTAGAGATTCTGATGTAGGAAACATGAAAATTCCAGGCATACAGAATGTAAGCAAAAGCACAGAGGCAGAAAAGGATGGAATATATTCAGGAAACAGGAAAGTGTTATACTGGATGATGGATGGGTACGAGTGAAGAATTGGGAAATAAAGTTGAAAAGGAAGGTTGGAGAGAAATTATGCGACTGAAGCAATGTCAGACTTCTGGCAACTGTAGAAATGTCCTGGGAGGGAGTCAGACTACACAGGGAATACCTTTGCTAATGTTATTCTGTCTGCTTGAAATACCATTCTTTTTTCTTTTCCTCACTTCACCCAACTCTGTCTTTTAAAATTCTACCTTTTCTGAAAAGCCAAGTTTATATGCTACTTCTTCCATGAAACATTCTCTGATTGCTTTTACTAGAGGTGACTTCACATTCCTTGAGGTCACGCTTCACTTTCCATGCTGTAGTTTTAGAATGAAGGTGTTGAACTAAATAGTCTCTATTTTTCTTCAGATATCTCTTCACATGCCGATTACCATGAAGATATCCTGGTTCCTTCACAGGAAAAAATTATATCTCCTGAACTCTCACTGTATCTCAGAAAAGGGAGGAGCAAAATGGTATCTCAATAAGAATTCCCTCTAGAGTGCACCTAAAATGCCTTTGGGTGCAGCTAGGTGGCACAGTGGATACAAGTCTGAAGTTGGGAAGATCCGAGTTCAAATCCAACTGACATTTTTTTAACTGTATGTATGACTTTAGGCAAGTCACTCAACTGTGTTTGCCTTAGTTTTCTTATTTATAAAATGAGTTGAAGGAGGAAATAGCAATAGGATCACTAAGAGTTGGACATGACTGAAAGGACTTAACAACAACAGGCCTTTGATGGTAATTCTCAAAGAAGAAGTAATCCATTATCCCATCAATTCTTGAGGCAGCTCATTATACTTTTGAATAACTTTAATTATTGTCTTTTTTTCCCCTTGACATTAAGCCTAAATCTGATTTTCTCCTCTTCAACTCATTGTTCCTATCATTATTCTTGGTGGCCAAAAAAGAAAAAAAAAATCCATATTTACACACACACACACACACACACACACACACAAATACATATATACAAACATTATATCTACACACATATATATACATATGTCTATATCTATTTTTACTTTTCCTTCCACATAATCAAATATCAAATTTCAAATTATGAAATGTTTATCTCAAATTATATTCTATCTCCACCTATGTCTTCAGGTTAAATATCTCCAGTATTTATATCTGAAGATCATCACATAAATAATATTTAGACTTCCCATTCTCCTCATCATCTCTTTTGAATACTATATAGCTATATAGTATTAGCTTACCAAAGAAGTAGCGACAATGATAGTTTTTGCTATTATCTAATATTATTTGTACCATGAACACTACTCCTATTCCTTCGTTGATCTTCATGTTTTCAAAAATATTTTTTAAAAGTTTTTAATTTTCTTTCTTGCCAGTCAGCTTCTTCTGAATTTTAGTGCTGCTGACACCATTTTTACAGTACCATATCAAGCTTTTATATTTATTCTTCATTACCTGCTCTTGTACCCTTTTCCCTGTATATGGCTTCTTAACATTCCAAGTTGGTCAGTGAGTTTTATGGGCATAAGCCTAGTAATCTTTAGATGACTTTCCCTTTTTATTTATTCCTGGACTTATATCTTCCAAATTTCACTCTTTTAAATTTTTTATGTTAATGGTATATTATTTTTCCAATTATAGGTATAGTTTTCAACATTCATTTTTGCAAGATTTTGAGTTCTAAATTTTTTCTCCTTTCCTTCTTCTCATCCTCCCCTCTCAAGATATAGATTATATATGTATAATCAATATTATATATTGATATATATATGTATAAACATATTTCCATATGAGTTATATGAGAAAAGAAAAATCAGAATAAAAGGGAAAAACTACGATAAAATAACAACAAAAATGGTAAAAATAGTATGCTTCAATCCACATTCAATCTCCATAGTTCTTTCTCTGAAGGAACATGGCATTTTCTATTCAAAGTCTTTTGGAACTTTCCTGGATCACTATATTGCTGAGAAGAAGGAAGTCTATCATAGTTGATCAACAATGTTTGCTTGGTGCTACTCACTTAGCATCAATTCACTTAAGTCTTCCCATGCTTTTTTGAAATCAACCTGTTCATCATATCTTATAAAACAATAATATTCTATTATATTTGTATAGAATAACTTATTTACCCATTCCCCAATTGATAGACATCTCTCAATTTCCAAATCCTTGCTACTACAAAAAGAAGTGCTAAAAACATGTTTTGCATATATAGGTTCATTTCCCTCTTTTATGATCTCTTTGGGTCACAGATCTAGAAGTAGACTGCAGGATCAAAGGATATGCATAGTTTTATAGCCTTTTGTACACAGTTCTAACTTTGTCTCCATAATGGCTAGATCACTTCACAACTCCACCAATAATGCATTACATCACCTCCAACATTTAAATGTTACCTATCATCTTAGCCAATTTGATAGGCATGAAGTGGTACCTCAGAGTTCTCATTTGCATTTCTCTAATAGTGATTTGGAACATTTTTCATATGACTTAAATGGTTTTGATTTTTTCATCTTAAAAATTGCCTGTTCATATTTTTGACCATTTATCATTTGGGGAATAATTTATATTTTTATGAATTTGATTCCATTCTCAACATACCAAATTTCACTCTTGATAGCTTCTCATCCTTTTAGGGCTGACCTTCCTTCTAAATTTTAGCCCACACACTCCTAATTTTTCTCTTTGAACATGCTCTTCAAAATCTAAGCTATATCTCAATCTATGCATGGCTTTTTTCCCCCCATAAAATAATACTAGTACAGCACTTGTGGTAGTTCCTACCACATAATAAGTACTTTATAAATGTTTTTATTACTATCATCATAAATTCTGACACAAACGCTAATACAGAGCAGTGACTTCTTTATAAGTTGTCTATTATTTCTATTTTGGCAACTAGTTTATTCTTATTTTTAGCATTCTGTTCCAGAAGAACAGTTTTCCTTCTAGTCTTTTCTTTCTCCATCTTTTAAAGAATGAGACAATTATGGCAAATCCAGAATATGTTAGTGACTTGGCTTTTAACAAAAGAAAAAAACACTGCAATTGTTTAGAAGATGTAAATTCTTCATTGCTAATTTAGTATACCTCTGTGCTAAGCTTGTGGTGTTTGCTAAACACTTTATCTACTCCTCCTTTTTCCTCCAGGTGCTTCATAGAATACTTCGATGATTTGTTTGTTTCAGTTGTTACTCATCAGCACCATAATGTTCTTCTCTAAGTTTCTTACTTATAGTATTTAGGTTATCTCACATGAGAATGTCTACTTAATATAATATGCTATAGTATATTACATGTGAAATAATATATAATGTATATGATATACAATTATCTATTAATAAAATATAGTTATATAATATATAATAATATGTTTGCTTTTACTTATCTTATTCTTTTTGAACAAGGCATGTCCTTCCAAATCCATGTTCTAATCCTATGCTAACAAGTCTCAGTAGTTGCCTGTGTTGTAAAATTTGCTTCCTTGTGTTGAGATCCCTAATTTACCTTTTTTTCTATATTATATATTTATGCAATAATCATAATCTAGGATGTATTCTATTCTGCTCATTTTAATACTTTTTCATTTTGAAATACCTCAAGCTAAAATTTGTGTCATTTATTTACCAGCTGACAGTCTTATATAGGAGAGATGATTTATATATACGTACATATATACATATGTATATATATATATATATTGCTGAGGCAGTTGGGATTAAGTGACTTGCCCAGGGTCACACAGCTAGGAAGTGTAAGTGTCTGAGGTCAACTCAGGTTCTCTTGACTTCAGGGCTGGTGGTCTATTCACTGTGCCATCTAGCTGCCCCAATATATGTTTTTAATGAATGGAAACAGTTTGATTTAAAAAGCACCTGCAGGCTTCACTCTCATTCTCTGAATGATCAAAAGTTTAATTGGTTACAGTAGAAATTCTTCTCATATTTGACGTTTAGATTAGGTAAGAACTCAAAATATCCTTTCTCTTCATATTCCTTTCTTCTGAGCCAATATGAAAGTTAGAAACAAGGCAATGTCTCCTATCATTTTGCTTTATGTTAATCTAGTCCACCTCTGTAGTATTTCTTTCTAAATAAGAGTAATGGTACAAGGGCAAGTCACTATCTTGTTGAAATCTTCTTCTTCTTCTTTTCTTTCTACCACATCAGTCCAGTAGCATTCATTTATTTAACAAGCATTTATGAAGCATATACTACATGCCATGTACTATGCTAGGGGTTAGAAATACTAAAGTTTTAGTGTCTATTCAATGGTTTTCAGCTCATCAAGGCCTACCCATCCTGGGAGAGTCTTGTCTATGTCCTCCTGAAACTTCAGCACAAAGAACTTCCTTTATTTTCTCCCCATATTAAGAGTAAAAGAGTAATACCCTTGATTTAAAAGTGATATCCCTCACTTTCATCACTTGAATAGCCTATTTTCTTTTTCTGCCACACAATTCTTAGTGCTATTCTAGGTGCTGGTGATACAAAAATAAACATTTTAAAAGTTCCTTAACTCAAAGAACTTGCATTATGGTGAAAGGAAACAATATGTATACAATTAAGCAAATATAAAGTATATACAAAGCAATTTCCGGATGCAGTAGTAACTGAGATAATGAGAAAGTGCCTTTTTAATGGAGCTCTAAATGAAACTAAGTTTTCAGTGACATCAAGGTGAATAAGGAACATGTGCCAGGCATAGGAAAACAGCTTATAAAAAGATAGAGATGGACAGTTTGGCTAGAAATTAGAGTGTGTATAAAAGAATCGTAAGTAATAAGTCTAGACATGTAGCCTGAAACTAGTTTATAAAGGGCTTTAAACCCCAAAAGGGGAGTTTGTCTTTTATCCCAGAGATAAGAAGGAGCAATGGATTTTCTTGAACAGGGGAATAAGATGGTTGGACTAGTTTTTTTTGTTACATAAATAATCAAATAAATAATCAGCTGTGTTGAAAATAGATTAGAAATGAAAAGGACTGAATTGAGGTGGTGCAGGAAGTAAATGGTTACATGAGTGGAGAAAACAGGACAACAGGGAGAGATATTATATAGAATTAGTAAGACCTAACAAATACAACAACTTCAAGGTTTCACAATCAGAGGAAAGAGTAATACCTTCAATAGAAAAAGAAGTTAGGAACTGGCTACATTCACAGAGTGGGAAGGGGGAAAAAACAAGTTCTGTTTTTGACATAGAATCTCTGAGATATATATGGGAAATCTCATTGGGAATGCCCAGCAGGTGGGTGTAAGAATATAGTGCAAGAAAGAAAATGACACTAGGTATTGAGATCTGGGACTCAATTGTATAAAAATGATGATTGAATTCATAGAAGTTAGTGAAATCAAGAGAAGAGGTGTAGAAATGGGGGAGGGGAAGCATATGAGACAAGATCTTTTTGTATATTCATGCAAAGGGAGTGGGGCATCAGTGATGAAGTAGAAAAAGAAACTGAGAAAGTAGTCAGGCAGGTCAAAGAAGAGCTGAGAGAAAATATCTTCACAAAATTCTAGGAAGAGAAATTGTCAAGTTTAGAGAGTAGACAAGAATGATTTATTTTCTTCTTCCTTCATTTTTGAAGAGGACCAATGTCAACATGGATGCATCTAGACTTGTGTATTAAGTGGATTTAAGAGTGAGAAAATGTTGTGCAGAATCATTAGTCTCATTCTCATTTCCAGCGTCACCAAAAACTAGTGACATGAAGTCAAGATGACTGGCAATAGCCCAATAACTCATGTATTATGTTATTTTGTATCAGGCCTTTGTATGAAAATCTAGGGTTTATATGAAGCTATAGAATTCATCCAATATTAAATAATCTTATAAGAGAAATAGTGGAAAATGTAATAATGTAGTTGTTTTCTGAGAAGACTTAGGAAGTATATAATTGTAATTTTACAGTACTTGAAAAATTATGAAAATGAAGATAAATTAGGTTTGTACTACTTTAACCATCTATATCTATCTATCTACCTATACAGGGACACCAAAGGACTGAAACCAGACCATCAAACTCACAGAATAGCCTTCAATTTTATCTGAAGAATAGAACTGGAAGCACAGCTCTCAATTCCAGTTGTATGGATTTACTCCTGCCTCTGAGATCTATAAGAGATAACAATTCTCTAACTCTCTGAACTTCTCATTCACTCATTTTAATGTGGAAAAGGTAGGGATGTTATAAAAGTGGAAGTATATATTAAGATATATATCCCTAAGAGAATGACTGGAAAATATCATCTTGTTGCTACACTAAACCCCACACCAACTGAAAAGATTCAGTGTGCTAACTGCTGCAGACTAAAAAAAGCAAAAGCAACAACAAAAAAACCTTGTCTTTAAGTACTACTTGAGAAATATAGTACTAGTTTTCTTCAAAATGTTCTCTACTAAGGAGTTGGAATGATTTGAGCTGGTAACCAAAGTCTTTGTTTCATGATATCATTCCCTACCAACACATGCATGTACAAGCATGAAGAAATTTTGTAGCTTAAGGTTGTGATTATTAGTGTCCAAGGATGGCCTGAGGCATTCATGTAGCCAAAGGATTTGGGAATATCATAAATCTGATTTATATATGATATGGTAATGGGATTCTTTTTCATGTTCTAAACATACCAAAGTACTTTTTTTTTTTTTAATATTAAGTATGTAAAGATAATGATGTTTACATACCTTGGTGGATCAATTCAAGAGACAATGACAAAAACAAAAAGTGTGTACCATAAGACCTCTATTACTCATCTCTACTGCAACCATTTATTTTTTCTATAGGGAAGACATGTTCGGAAGTCAATAATTAAATGACTCCTAGACAGAAGTACAAACTCTTCTATCTGTTTCCACCACCAATAGCTTGATGAATGCAAAGTTCATCTGTCAGTGACCAGAGATGCCATTTTTCTTTCACTTTAGTAACTTGTTTAACTTGCTATGCTGGGTCACTCTTCACTTTCTGTGGACATTTACACAAGCAAACAGGGGCCTTTATTTAGGAAGTAAATCTTGACAAACTGTCAGGACCTTTCTTCTTCCTGTTGTCAGCATTGAAATGAGTATAGACATTTTATTTCATTAAGTTAACATAGCTACACAGCTGGACTTTTGTGATGGGCTGAATGGTCCTATTATAAGATCATATAATTTCTAATATTAGCGTAACAATCTACCAAAATGTCTTTTTTCTTTATCTGTCTAATGAAAAGCCGTCAGAAAAAATGAAACATTGTGTCCTTATATAGATGGAACAACTTTGTTAAGTGAATAAAATACTATATAGCGAATATTATACACTGAATACAATATATCATATATATATATATGTTACATAATGAATATGATGAAACAAAACAAAACAAAAAACAACCTTGTGCAATTTACTTTATTTGCTTTGCTTTCATTTCTTAGAGTGGGGGTGGGAGGATATACTGGCTTTATGACTTCATTGACATAGTGAATAGGAGAATGGAATCCCAATGAGAAAACTACCTCAAATTCTTGTTTGTTTGCTTTTAATTTTATTGGTAGAGAATTACATTGAAAAAACTACCTGTACTCAAAGTAGTTCAGCACCAGTTCTGTGAAAGCATGTAAGGAGATTAAAAACAAGCAAACAAAACTAGCCTTAATTCAGGACTACCCAGAGTTCAAGACCACCTCTGATATGCTGTGTGAGCTTTTGAAAGTCACCTGACCTCTTCCATAAGATCATGTAATTATAGAGAGAAACTTCAATACAAATCGTACTTTACAGAAAACGTAAGTGGAAGTTAATATAATTTTCTCACAGAGAACACCCCCCCCCAAAGTCTATTTGCTATTATTTCTTCAAAACCTGCTAAAATTCTGAAGTATAAAATTTCAAAAAAGCCAGGATAAAGGCCTATTCTCCAGAGAAATATTTGTTAATGGGCTTCATTCATCAAAAGAAAATGCTAATTCTTTTTGCCTACACAAATCCACTTAATTTGCCTCATTTTAAATCACAACAGATTCCCAAGCAGTAGCTCAGAATTTCAATGGAATAAGGTTGCATATTTCCTTGAATTTTATTGCTAACAGAAATTTGATTCTGGGTGGTATCTTAGCAAGAAAAGAAGCACACATATATTTTCTACTTTTTCCACTAGAAACAAGAAAGTTCCATCAGTTACTTTTTTAACAGTGCAATTTAAGGGGAAAATAAAATTATGTGCATATCATAGAAAGCTATGTGGAGAATTGAAGTAATTCAATCATATCCTCCTCATCTACCTTCAAAAAAATTCTCAAAATAACAATTATTTGGAAAATATAGCTAAAAGTAATTTTGTCTTGACTTTTTAAAAAATAATAGCTTCAGTTTTTTCACCTTGTGCCAGATTTATGCATCCAATCTAAGTTCCCGTGGGTTTTCAGATGAAAGTCTAATGAGAAGTAAAAATTTTAGTGGGAATTTTGGAAATTCCTGTTTTAAACCCTAATGTTGTCAACTGTATGTGAATTGTCCTTTTGTAACACCAATTGTGTTTATACTATGGTTTTGAAGCTTTATAACTCTGTTTATTTAAGGAAATTGTAGGATATGCATTAGCAACACATAATTCCTAACTTGATCATGAGTTAAAGGAACTAACTTTAAGGTGAAAGATTGGCTCAATTTCCTTTCCCATTCATTCTCTGTCATCTCTGTGGGTAATGTTAACTGGTTATGTGCTTTATTGTGGTGTCATTCTTTTTAAGTGAATGCCTCCTGCAGAGAAGAATGAAGTCACCAACTTCTTTTGACCCAAAATAGAATAGTGTCTAGGGTTGTTCTGCAAAGATCACTAAATCATTTTGATGGCTTACAGGATTGTGTGGGAAACACATCTTGTCATTAAATATTACAATGTTTCTCCAATTTGTGGAAAAAGATGTTAGGATAAAAATGAATATATTACAAAATGATTTGTAAAAAGATGACAAAATAAATTTAAAGCCTTTACAAATAGCATATTAATGTCCATAAACTAATGACTGAGTACCATGTTTTAAATAGAGTTCTATTTGTTAACAGGACATTCTTTTTGGGGATTTTTTTTTTTTTTGAAGATTGCAATTCTGTTCAACAAAAATTGATTGATTGATTGTTCCTGCCATCTGGTGGCAGAATGAAAATTCAGACATCATACTTCATTTATTGTATATACAAATACTGTCACATTTAACAAATAGTAAGATCTTGCTGCCATATCAGGATATATTAGGATGGACCAAGTAATTAGTTTTATGTTTTCTAAATCAAGCAAGAGTTTAAAATTAGAATTAGAAAATACTATATGTAATATTTATGTTTGTGTATGTATATATATATGTCTTATTAAATATTTCTTCATAGTCAAACTGTTGAATCTAATTAAAATATTTGAGATAGTTTCAAAGAAAATGATTAACAGAAAAGTAGGAAATATAGGAACCTCAAACATGTTGAGTCTAACCATTTTGAGGGAGAAAAAACATTAAAGATAAAGAAAAAACATGAAAAGTTTTAAGATTAAAATCTTTTTCTTTTAAAAATATTTAGCATTTGATTTTTCCCATATTACATGTAAAAGCAATTTTAATATTCATTTTAAAAACAGTTCTAATTTTTTCCCCTTCCTTCATCCTTAACTCCCTTATGGAGAAGACAAGCAATTTGATATAAGTAATACATGTGTAGTCATGTAAAACATATCTCCATATTAATCATGTTGTGAAAGAAAATAGGCAAAAAAAAAACAAAAACACTAAAGAATTTTTTTTTTTAAAGTGTGCTTCAATCTCTATTCAGATACCATAAGTTCTTTGTCTGGGGATGGATAGCATTTTTTGTCCTAAGTCTTTTAGAGTTGTCTTGGAACATTGTATTATTGAGAATAGTTAAATAATTGACAGCTTATCTTACAATATCACTGTTATTCTGAACACAGTACATTTCAGCTTATGGAAGTCTTTCCAACTTTTTCTATGAGCATCCTGTTCATCATTTCTGATAGCACAAGTTTATTCCATCACAATCAAATAGCACAATTTGTTCAGCCATTCTCCAATTGATGGGCATCCTTCTAATTTCTAACTCCCAGCCACCACAAAAGAGCTTCTATAAATATTTTTATACCTATAGGCTTCCCCCCTCCCACCTTGTTTTATATCTCTTTTGGATTTAGTCATGGCACTAATAGGTCAGGAAGTATAAAGTGTTATGGCCCTTTGGACATAATTCCACATTTTTCTCAACAATGGTTGAATCAGTTCACAACTCCATCAACAATGCACTAACATTTCATTTTCCCATATCCCTTTCAACATTTGTAATTCTTTTCTGTCCTATTAGATAGAATCTAAGGTAGTCAATATAAAGTAGTACTTCAGAATTGTTTCTATTTGCTTTCTTCTAATCGATAGTGATTTATAATAACTTCTCATATGGCTATGGATAACTTTGATCACTTCATCTGAAAAATTTTCATATCTCTTGATCATTCATCAACTGAGGATTGACTTTTTTTTTTTTTTTTACTAATTTGACTTATCATATAGATGAGAAACTGAGAAATTCTCATTAAAAAATGAGACCTTTATCACTGAAATTTGCTTCAAACTTTGTGACAATCGGGATTGCTAGATATTTTCACCAAGCTATTTCTTCTCCCCATTTATTCTTTCCTCTCTCTCCTTTCACCCTGACGCTTTTAAAAAGTGTTTTATATCTGACCACCACTTCCTCAAATTTGTCCTCCCTTCTTTCACTTCACCCCCTTATCCCATCCCCTTCTCCTACTACTTTCCTGTAGGATAAGAAAGATGTCTATATCCAACAGAGTGTGAATGTTATTCCCTCTTTGAGTCATTTCTGATGAGCACAAGATTCACTCACTCGGGCATTCCCTTCTCCATCTTCCCCTTCACTATAAAAACTTTTTCCTGATGCTTTTATATAAGATAATTTGCCCCATTCTACCTCTCCCTTTTCCTTTTCCCAGTGAATTCCTTTCTCACCCCTTAATTTTATTTTTGTAGATATCATCTCTTTACATTCAATGCACACCTGTGCCCTCTGTCTATAAATACTCTTTCCAACTGTCCTAAAAATGAAAAACTTTTTTTGAGTTATAAGTCTCATCTTCCCACATAGGAATGTAAACAGTTTAATCTTATTAAATCCCTTATTATTTCACTTTCTTGTTTATCTTTTGAGTCTTGTAATTTGAAAGACACATTTTCTATTCAGCTCAGGCCATTTTTTATCAAGAATGCTTGAAAGTCTTCTATTTGAATGACTACACATTTCCCCCTGGAGAATTATACTCAATTTTTCTGGGTAGGTGAATGTTGGTAGGTGATTGTTAGTAGGTGATTTGTCTTCCAGACTATCATATTCTAAGTCCTCCAAACTTAGAATGTAGATTCTAAATCTTTCATTATCTTGACTTTGGGTCCACAACACTTAAATTATTTCTTTCTGGCTGCTGCAATATTTTCTTCGTAGCCTGGGATGTCTGGCATTTGGCTATAATATTCTGGGATGAACTTTTCTAGGAGGTGATCAGTGGATTCTTTTAATTTCTATTTCACCCTCCAGTTCTAGAATGTCAAGGCAATTTTCCTTGAAAATTTCTTGGAAGATCATATCTAGATTTTTTTTTTTGATCATGCAATTTAGAAAGTCCAATAATTTTTAAATGATTTCTTCTGGATTTATTTTCCAAGCCAGTTGTTTTTTCAAGGAGATATTTCACACAGATATTTTACAATCTTCTATTCTTTTTCATTCTTTTAGTTTTGTTTTATTTATTTATTTTTTTTTTTGATTTCTCATAAAGTTATTAGTTTCCAAGTGCTCAATTCTTATTTTTAAGGAATTTTTTTTTTCAGTTAGCTTTTGTACCTCTTTTCCATTTGGTCAATTCTGCTTTTTAAGGTATCCCCTTCCTCATTAGCTTTTTACACCTCTTTTATCATTTGGCCCAATTTGTTTTATAAATGTTATGTCTTTCAGTTTTCTTCCCCCACCCACCTTCATCCCCGCCATGGGGGAGTGTGTGTCCTTTTTTTTATTAAACTGTTCACTTTTTTCATGATATCCTTTCATCACTCTCATTTCTTCTCCCAATTTTCCCTCTACCTCTTATAACTTATTTTCAAAATCTTTTCTGAAGTCTTCCCTGTTTTGAAATCAATTCATATTTTTTCTTGGAGGGTTTGAATGTAGGAGCTTTTACTTTATCTTCTTCTATGTGTTCTGATCTTCCTTGTCACCATAGCAATTTTCTATTGTCAGAATTTTTTTCTGTTATTGTACATTTTCTTGTCTATTTTTGGACTTTTATCTCTTTCTTAAAGTGGAGCTTTACTTCCAGGATGATGCACTGCCTTAAGCTTCAGAGGGTCTTGTGCAGTTACTTTTGGAAATACTTCAGGAACCTGTAAATATTCAATTCTTCTAAGGTGGTATGATCTAAGGAGAAGTATGTTTACTACTCTTTTGGCCTGTGATCATGTCCATGAGTGACCATGAGCCCTGGAACTATAGTGAGGTCCCTGATCTATTATGGCTAAAGGTTTAGGGTGCTAGGGCTCTTCCTCAGCTTGGGATTGCTACACAAGATTGTGACACAGATCTGAGCAAGAGCAAAGCAACAGAGTCCTACCCTTTCAGTGCCACCAAAGAGACCTCTGAAATTTCCTTTTTGACCAGTTGTTCAACATCCTTATTGTCTGTGGACTGAGAGGTTCTGATGCAGCTTTTGTGGCTGCTGATTTAACGCCTCCCTCAAGGACTGCTCCTGGTTTGCTGGGGGTTGGCCTGTGCTGGCCTCTGCTGGCCTGTGCTCCACTCTCATCCAGATGCAACAAACCTTGCCCAATGATCTTCTAAGTTAGTCTTGGCTGGAAAATTATTTCCTCCCATGCCTTTGTGGGTTCATTTGCTTGTTTTATATAATTATTAAAGGGTATTATGGGGGGGGGGGGGGTTGGCCTTTTGGCATCTTGGATCTGTTTCCAAAATCTTTTTCTTAAGACATTGTGTACATTAAACATTTTGTATAATTTTTTTCAGATGAGATTCAAGTTTATTTGAAAATTCTATCTTTTGTCCATCAATTGGAGAATGGTTGAGTAAATTGTGGTATATGAATGTTATGGAATATTATTGTTCTGTAAGGAATGACCAGCAGGATGAATACAGAGAGGACTGGCGAGACTTACATGAACTGATGCTGAGTGAAATGAGCAGAACCAGGAGATCATTATATACCTCAACAACGATACTGTTTGAGGATGTATTCTGATGGAAGTGGATCTCTTCGATAAAGAGAGCCTTAATTGATCAAAGATGGACAGAAGCAGCTACACCCAGAGAAAGAACACTGGGAAATGAATATAAACTGCTTGCATTTTTGTTTTTCTTCCTGGGTTATTTCTACCTTCTGAATTCAATTCTCCTTGTACAACAAGAAAACTGTCCGGTTCTGCACAAATATATTGTATCCAGGATATACTGTAACCTATTCAACATGTAAAGGACTGCTTGCCATCTGGGGGAAGAGGTGGAGGGAGGGAGGGGAAAAATCGGAACATAAATGAATGCAAGGGATAATGCTATTAAAAAATTACCCTGGCATGCGTTCTATCAATAAAAAGATATTAAAATTAAAAAAAAAGAAAAAAAAAAAGAAAATTCTCTTTTGTTTTGTAAAGACAAGTCCTAGAATTCTTAAATTCTATAACTCATTTTAAATCAACTCTCTAATGTTTTTAGAAATTCACTATGCATACTTGTCTATATACAGAACTTCCATTATGTTTCCCCTAATATCTTGTTAAGATAGGGAAAATAGTTTTATATCTTGCTCTACACATGATTTCCCTTTATGCAATTAAACCACTATGACAACCATTAGCAAGATCAAAGTGATTTTGGGGGTAATCTTTCAGAAGTATAATCTCTCAAACACCAAAAATTATTTGATTCATTTCCTTAATAAAGTTTAAATTCTTTCTCAGGTACATGTTGCTAAAGTAAGAATGATTTCTCACTTTAGAATTGCTTATGGCATTAGATTTGAAACTAATTTACATTAGAATTTTATTTCTTACTATCATTGTTTTATATCAACTCCCTTTGTTAGGTTATAAGTAAGCTACCTAAGGATTATTTTCTCTTCATCCTTTATTCCAAGTTTTTGACCCATGCCTAATAGATAAAGATGATTAATATATTTATTTGAGGAATTGAATACTTTAACTCATCTCATTTTGCATGGCTCCCACAATATACAAATTCCTTCAAGTAGTCACAGAATTGGTTGAAGACCTCTCATGAATGGTAATCCACTTTTGTGTAGTTTGAACAGGAAGTTTTTTCCCTTATATCAATTTTAAATTTCTGTTTCTTCAAGGTTCACCCATCAGTTTTAGTTCATCACAATCATTTGGATACTTAAGTACAACTATCAATCATGTCTTCCTTAAGCTTTACTCTTCACATTAGACATAATCAATTCCTTCAACTGATGAACTCAAATTCAACTCACATGAATTTGATATCCTTAGCCAGCAGTATTACATGGCTAAAATAAGGGGGGAAGGAAAAAATGTAAAGCACTTTGCAAATGTTAAGGCATCATATAAATGCCAGTTATTATTATTATTATAAATAGCCTTCAGTCTGCTGATGACTTCATTCCCTGAGCCTTCTATTGTACTCGTATTGAAGTCAAGCAGTGTTTATAGAGCAATACAAATGTATACTGGTAAATGTATAACAAGTGATCTCTCTGGGGAAAAGACATATTAAAAAGATAGATAGGAAGGAAGGAGGAATTAAGGAAGGAAGGCAGGAAGGAAAGAAGGCAGGAAGGAAGGAAGGGAAGAAGGGAGGGAGGAAAGCAGAGAGGGAGGAAGGAGGAAGGGAGAGAGGAAAATGTTGGCTAGAGCTGAATAAAGTGGTTTGATCAAGGATGAATAAAATATAACTACAATCTTCCCAGAACTGGCATCCAGACTACTCTTAATGCAGTTTATTAACCTCCTATGTTTTTGATTGCCTCATTACACTTTTTTAATACTGAAATTGCAATCCACTGAAACTTCCAGATCTTCCTTAAGTAACCTCTTGTCTAATCATACTTCTCTCATCTTAGATTTGTAAAAAATAATAGCTAGAATTTCCATAAAGCATTTGCAGATTTCTTTACAAATATCTGGAAAATGTTTTACAATTATTAATCTGATTCTCACAACCATCATGGGAGATGGGTGTTTTTACTATCCCTATTTTGCAGATGAAGAAATTGAGAGGTGAGAGTAAATGGTTTGTAAAAAGTTCTTGTAAGAACAAAACTAATGCGACAAGATTAGAAGGGAAGCAATAAAGTGGGAAAATATTTTTACATTCAAAGGTTCTGATAAAGGCCTCATTTCTAAAATATATAGAGAATTGATTCAAATTTATAAGAGTTCAGGCCATTCTCTAATTGATAAATGGTCAAAGAATACAAATAGACAATTTTCAGATGAAGAAACAAACTATTTGTAGTCATATGAAAAGGTGCTGTAAATCATTATTGATCATAGAAATGCAACTCTGAGATACCACTACATACCTTTCAAATTCGCTAAGATGACAGGAAAGGAAAATGATGAATGTTGGAAGGGATGTGGGAAAACTGGGACATTAATAATGTTGGTGGAACTATGAGTGGATCTAACCATTCTGGAAAGCAATTTGGAACTATGCTCAAAAAGTTATCAAACTGTGCACACCCTTTGATCCAGCAGTGTTACTGCTGGGCTTATATCCCAAGAGATACTAAAGAAGGAAAGGGACCCACATGTGCAAAAATGTTTGTGGCAGCCCTTTGTGTAGTGGCAAGAAAATGGAAACTGAATAAATGCACATCAAATGGGAAATGGCTGAATAAGCTGTAGTATATGAATGTTATGGAATATTATCGTTCTTTAAGACATAATTAGCAGTATGATTTCAGAAAGGTGTAGAGAGACTGAACTGATGCTGAGTGAAATGGGCAGAACCAGGAGATCATTATATGAGGCAACAAGAAGATTATATAAGGATCAATTCTCATGGATGTGGTTTTCTTCAATAATGAGATGATTCAAACCAATTCCAATTGTTCATTGATGAAGAGAGCCATCTACACTCAGAGAGAGGACTGTGGGAATTGAATGTGGACCACAGCATAACATCCTCACTCTTCCTATTGTTATTTGCTTGCATTTTGTTTTCTTTCTCAGTTTTTTTCTTCTTTCTTCATCTGATTTTTCTTGTGCAGCAAAATAATTGTATAAATATGCATACATATATTGGATTTAACAAATATACATATTTAACATGTGTTGGACTACCTGCCAACTAGGGGATAGAGTCAGGGGAAGGAATGGATAATTTGAAAGGCTTTGCAAAGGTCAATGTTGAAAAATTACCCATGCATATGTTTTATAAACAAAAAGCTTTAATTAATAAAAAATGCCCCCAAAACAATTAAAAAGTGCTTTTAAGATTTACAAATGTTTACCCTTACCAAAAACTTGGATAAAGTTTGCTTATATAATTTGTAGGTAACAAAAAATCAAGAGGAAATTAACAAAAGTGAATGACAGATTGAAAAATCAATAAAAGTGATAAAAATGCAATAATTGGGTCATGTTGTTCAGTCATTTCAGTTGGAGGGAAGTACATTTTAGAATCTGATCTATCAATAATACTATTCCATAAGTTCAAAAGTCTATCTTCTTTTTATGAAAATTGGTATAACATTTGCCTCTCTAGTTGTGTAAGCACTTGTCCTTTCACCAGAATTTATTAAATATGATTAATAGTTGATCAACAATCACACCTGTCAATTTAAAAAATATTTTAGAATGTATTTTGTCTAGGTAAGAGAACTTGAGGTCATTTTCGTACTTGTCTTACCTATAAATGCAATCTAACTCTTTATTAGACATATTTTTGCTCTGACTTTGAAGTTCAAAGATAAATTTTTGTGGTATTGAAAACAGGCAAAATAGCATTTCTCAGCAATGTTTTTCCTCTATCATTTGTTATCATTGATCCATCCACCAAAAGCTATGATCCAATCCCCTGTGTGATTTCTTTCTTTTTTTTCCCTAGTGTATTTTTGTTGTTCTTAGCTTTCCATACTAGCTTTAGCTCATTCTCCAAACTGTCAGGTAACAAGAGGAAAGCAAATATCAGATAATATCAACATCTCTAAAATGCCTGAAATCTAGTTAGGAAGCAATGACTAATCCAAGAAAACTATCAAGAATGACTGTATGGTGTTGATTATGTTTAACAAAAATTTAGATAAAAGTTAAGATAAAAGTAAATTATGAGAGTCAGAGAAAGCTTAATAATGTTTAAAAAATTCCAAAGAATATTGAGAATTTGTAATGTTTTTAAATAAATGTCTTATTGATTCTATTTAGAAACACTTCTCTCAACAAAAAACTATAGACAAACAAACTAAATCAACACATTTTACCTAGTCTGATAACTTTGTTCTCATTATTAGATATATAGAGTTCATTACCTCTTTCTTCTGAAAGGTGGAAGATGTTTCAATCACTCTTCTAAAGTAATTGTTGATCACTAAATTAACTAGAGTTCTAGTTTTGTCCATGTTAGTTTTCTTTACAGTATTGTGCTTCTGATTTTATTTATTACAAAATATTGAATAGTTATAGGAAGTGATCTTTTAATTTTAAAGACATTATATTTGGTACCTAAAAAGTGTAGCCCACTAGAATTTTGCCTAAAAGTTAAAACTGATAAATATTATATTGTAATTCTACAATGATGACATGATTAAAATGTCATTGTCATTTAAATTATTTATTATTAAATTAAATTATTTAAATTATAATTTAAATTATATTTAAGCCAATCTAAATTCTATTTAAATCTTAATATATACTCTAGTAGGTACAGAGAGCTTTATCCACATCTTAGTGAATTTTGTATATTCACATTCTCCCAAAATGAACTAAGAGTAGTTAGATGACTTGGGGTATTATTTAAAATCAGTAATGATTTAAGGACAATGTTCTTGTGTTGTAATCTTCTAGTTAGCTCTCTGTAGGTCCTCTGAATGGGCCTTGGTTTCAGCAGAATAATCACCCTAAGAATAGTCAGGAATAAAGTCCAAAGCCTTTATTATCTCCTTCATAATCTGTCTCCTTCTCCTGGGGCCGAGCTAGCTTTGTGGGGAATCTTCAGATGGGCATTGGTCTTAGGAGAGAAGTGAAGGAGGACAGGCCAGTACCACCATGATCTCTGTCTTCAAATCTCTTCAAGTCTTCCTCTAGGTCTGACTCTGATCTCTTAAATAATCTATTACAATTAAATCCATTCATTATACTGAGTATAAGCCAATCATTATATCATTAGGGAACCATTATTTGTTGTAAGATTAAATCAATCATACTGAACTAGAGAACTATTAATCACCATGCTAAATTAGATAACCATCTTCTTATCAATTCCACTGAGTTAACACCTTGTTGTAAGAATCCTTGCCTCAAGGATATTTCTCTAGAGTTCTGGCCCATTACATTGTGTTAGAAATATTTTTCAGTAGCTACTCTAAAAATACTAAAATTGCCTTTAAAAGTAGCTTTAAAATACTTTTGACTACTTATGTTTTCTTATGTTACTGCAAAGAACTGAAGAGATTGATGTATTTAATCTCTCAGAGTGTGATAATTTTGAATCTGATAAATCAGTATTGAATCGCTTTCTGCATTACCCACCAATAAAGTTATCTTACATAATTCTTAGATACTTTAAATCCTGGCTGACTTTTTTTTTTAACCTTATAAATATACATTTGGGAAGGCATCTTTTTCAATAACTTCTTTTTTCTATAATTAAAATTTGTTTTCCTTGTATCTGTGTACATGGTCAAGGCATCAAGATGTTTAGCTATAACATCTTCATATGTACTGTACATAGATAACTTCATATGGCTTCCTCTCCCATGATTTTAATGTTATTCAGTTGAACTCAGTTTTTAAAGTGATCAAAAGAACTAATATTTGCTATAAATATTTCTTTACAATGAACTTTATTTCCATTTTCTTTCAATGTCTTAAATAAATTTGAAAGCTTTTGTCTTAATGGATTTTTTCCTAAATAGAATGTATTTTAAAATTTATTATTTAATCCATACAGTTAAAAAATGTTCCATTTCTATCTTCATGACACTTTAATCCCTTGTAGTTGTTTTACCTGCCACAAAAAAACAAAAAACAAAAAACAAAACTTTTTTTCGGTTTTAATTCCACTTCTCCTGTGCATTTTATAATATTCCATACTGTTGATTCAGAGGCACTTAGATGGTACCGTAGATAGAATGCTGGGTCTGAAGTCAAGAAGTTATTCAGTTATGTCCCCAGTTCTTCCTTAAATAATTTGGGGTTTTCTTGACAAAGATGTTGGAGTGGTTTTCCATTTCCCCCTCCAGCTGATTTAATAAATAAGGAAATGGAGGTAAATACATTGAGTGACTTTCCCCAGGTTACATAGCTAGCAAGTTTCTGAAGCCAGATTTGAACTCAAGAAGATAAGTCTTTCTGTCTCCAGACCTGGCATAGTCTCTACTGTGCCACTTAACTGTCCTGAAGCCAGGAAAACCTTCAAATTTGACTTCAGACACTTTCTAATTGTATGATCCTGGGGAAACCTCAATTTCCTCATTTTTAAATGAGCTGGAGAAGAAAATAGAAAAAGAAACATGCCAGTATCTTTGCTAAGAAAACCTCAAATGGGAACATGAAGAGTTGGACAGTACTGAAACAACTGATTAACAATTCATCCTATTTTAGAGTTATAACCATATTCATATACAATTACTTCGAATTTTCATTCTAATGGAATAACAAGCCTCTTTTGTGTGTGTGCTAGTGGTGTTTATATTTGAAGTATTTTTTCTCTTGTCTATTTCATTAAGAACTCAAAAAAATTGAAACAAATATTGGTAACATGGCACACAGAAGAATAAGCAACTAAGGACAAGTGTTAATTGATGATGTAGTATCAGGATAAAATAGTAGCAAGATAAAGATAAAAAAATAATTTTCATACTTCATTCACATTAATGTACATTTAAATGTAACCTATTATTATTCTATAACTTATAATAAATCAAATTTCATATTACCAAACCTAAATTAATTGCAATCTAGCAGTATAGTAAACTAAAGCATAAACTGGAAACTCATTACTGAGGAAAATATATTCATACTCTAAAACTACTATTAGTCAGTTATTATAGTTATACACAAAGTAAATACTCACACTAGGATTTATTACTAAGAAGTTTATAAAATATTTTGCATTTGAAATACCTGCATTAAAAAAAAAATAAAAAGAAATACCTGCATGGTATAACCTTTATCAAATTACTTGCTGTCTTGAGTAAGAAGGAAATAAGGGAGGGAAAGAGAAAAAATTTGGAACAAAACTCGTACAAAAACGAATGTTGAAAACTATCTTTACATGTATTTGGAAAAATAAATCATTGAGGAAAAAAAATCTATATGCTTAGAGTGGTTCAAATATACAAAAGTCAGAAGATTCTGGGAAGATGACAGAGTAGGTCAATAAATTTCCAGCTTTCCAAATTTCCTCCACAAATGAAACAAATTTGTGCCTCAGGAATGAACATAGACTGGCGAAAAACCAAGAAGATTTGCGGCAGAACATGGATTTCATGGGACAATCCAAGAAGAGCTAGAAGAAAAACCCAGTCCAGGGATTAACCAGTGTGAAGTGCAAACATCTCTGGGCTAGCTGCATAGAAACAAGTGAGAACCAATGGAGTAAGCTGGGTTTGGTTGGAGCCTCAGACCAAACTATAGAAACTTTCACCTTCTGGACAGTTTACAGAGTTCTGGATCTGAGTTCAGGGAGACTGGATGCCTCAGCTGATTAGGAACACCAGGCCCAGCTGTGTTGTAGATGCAACCCTAGGCAAGAACAAACCCAGCTCACCCAGTGAGTGCAGAGGTAGTGGGGCAGGGATGCTGCTGGCTGCAAGCACTTAGGGGGTAAGGAGGGCTTTTAGTTTGGGGTTTTAGATCAGATGGGAGAGCTGAAGTGAAGTGTGAGGCACTATCACCCCATCCATAATTAGAAAAGCTTATACTAATACTTCTTTAAAAACAACAAAAAAAAGAATAAGCAAAGAAGGAACCAATCATACAAAGGAAACAGAGAAGACTGGGCTTCATCTTCAGAGGAAGACACTAAAGTAAAAGACAAACAAAATAACAACAACAAACCAAAAACACTTCTTCTACCCCAAAAAGTAGCATTAAATGGCTCCCTGTTCAGAGAGAAGTTATAAAAGAATTAAAAAATAAACAAAAATGAAATTATAAATATTGAGGAAAAGCAAAAATTAAAAAAAAAATAATCCAAGAAAAACTAGAAAATTGTGAAAAAAAAAAAAAAAAAACCTTAACCAGTTAGAAAAGGAGACACAAAGTCTTAAAGTCAGAAATAATTCTTAAGAAATTAGAAGTGGGCAAGAGGAAGCCAGTGAAAGTTATTTAAAAAAAAAAAAACCAAACAAAACAAGAAATAACAAAACAGTACATAAAGAATGAAAACCATATAACAGAATATGAAACATCTTGTAAGAAAAAAAAAAGATCTAGAAAATAGATCAAAAAGAAAAAAATACAAGAATACTCAGGCTGTCTGAAAACTATGACCAAAAAATAAAAACAAAACAAAACAAAACAAAAAAAAAAAACTTTGACACGTTAATGCAAAAATAAGCCAAGAAAAGTATCCTGGAGTGATAGAACATGAGGAGAAAGTAGAAATAGAAAAAAATCCACTGATCTTCACCTCAACAAGATCTTTTGTGTAAAATGCTCATGAATACTACTGCTAAATTTCAAAAAACCCAGCTAAAATAAAAAATTTTGCAAGAACCAAGAAAAAAACCAATTCAAATATGCTGAAGCTACACTTAGAAGTGTAAAGAACTTTGCAGATGATATGATGATATACTTAGAGAATTCTAGAAAATCCTAGAAAAACCTACTTAAAACAATTCACAGTTTTAGCAAAGATACAGGATATAAAATAAACCCACAGAAATCATCATAATTCTATATATTACTGACAAAGTCCAATAACAAGAGATAGAAAGTAAAATTCCATTTAAAATAATTGTAGTTAAAATAAAATATGTGTGGTCTACCTGCCAAGACAAACCCAACTACAAAACACTTCTCACACAAATAAAGTCAGATGGAAACAATTGGAAAAATATTAATTGCTGGGTAGGCTGAACTAATATAATAAAAATGACAATTCTGCCTTAATTGATCTACTTGTTAAGTGTCATACCAATGAAACTGCCAAAAAATTATTTTACAGAAGTAGAAAAATATTAACAGAGCTCATCTGGAAGAACAAAAGGTCAAGAATATCAAGAAAATTAATGAAAAAAATACAAAGGATGGTGGCTTAGCAGTATCAAAACTAAAACTATATTATAAAGCAGCAGTCATCGAAACTATTTGATACTGGCTATGAAATAAAGTGGTGGA
This sequence comes from Antechinus flavipes, assembly GCF_016432865.1. NCBI lineage: Eukaryota > Metazoa > Chordata > Mammalia > Dasyuromorphia > Dasyuridae > Antechinus > Antechinus flavipes. The sequence continues at coordinate 156,621,449 of NC_067402.1, forward strand.
TTAGTGGAAAGGATCGAATACACATGACACAATAATCAAGCCCTATAATAATCTAGTATTTGATAACACCTCCCTCCCGCCCCTTCTTCCCCCCCCTCCCCAACTCCAGCTTCTGGAATAAGAACTCAGTTTTGAAAAAAATTGCTGGGAAAACCAGAAAATATGTCAGAAACTCAGCATAGACCTACATCTCACTCCTCATGATGAAGGGGATGTGAAAAGGTGTTTCCTTTAAAATTATCAATCTGAAATTGTGTTCCCTTTTAATCTGTAAAATTATGACTCTGAAATTGTGTTCCCTTTCGATCCAAGGATCCAGGGAAGCCTGGATGAGACAAGCAACATTATTCAAGAGCAAATCAACTCCCATTCATCTTTTGGACAGTCACATCTTTATTCATGAAATTCTAAATTCTCATTCAATTGAGAAATCCTGGACTGATCAGCTCAAATTGTCCCCACCCCCCTCTCTCCCACCCCAGCCAAGAGCTGCTCATAAAATAGGTTTCCTTTTACTCATTTCTTTGTAGAATGTCCATAGTAGGACCCTGTCTGCTGAGAAAGTATTCTCTTCTCAGTGCCAGCCTCCATTTCCCTAATAGGATTCTGCCACTGAGAAAGTCAGTCTTTTAGCAAAACTGGGTTCCTATCCAACAATAAACCTCCATCTTTGCCATTAATATTTCAGGTTCATGAATTCTTTCACAAAGAGCCTGTGCCTCTGAACAAAAGGGGATTTCCACAACTCTCTGCACTGCCACTAACCTCGTAAATACCAAAATAGGGTCAAAATGAGTACATGATTTGGGCATAAAAAATGATACCATAAACAAATTAGAAGAGTGAGGAATAGTTTACCTATAAGATCTTTGGAGAAGGGAGTTATTTATGAACAAAGAAAAACTAGAGAGCATTGTAAAAGGCAAAATTGACAACTTTGATTATATTAAATTAAAAAGATTTTGCACAAATAAAACCAACAGAAACAAGATAAAAAGGAAAGTACAAAGCTGGGAAAAGTTTATAGCCAGTGTTTTTGATAAAGGTCTCATTTCTAAAATATATATAGAATTGTGTCAAATTTATAAGAATGCAAGTCATTCCCCCATTCATAAATAGTCCAAAAATATGACCAGGCAATTTTCAGATGACAAAATTAAAGCCATCTATAGTCATGTGAAAAAATGTTCTAAATCATTATTGATTAGATAAATGCCAATTAAAAACTCTGAGATACTACCTCACACTTCTCAGATTGGCTAAAATGACAGGAAATGATAATGATAAATGTTGGAGGGGATGTGGGAAAACTGGGACACTAATGAAGTGTTGGTGGAGTTGTGAAATAATCTAACCATTCTGGAGAGCAATCTGGAACTATGTCCAAAGGGCTATCAAACTGTGCACATCCCTTGACTCAGCAGTATAAGTATTGGATCTGTATCCCAAGAAAATCATAAAGAAGGGTAAAAGAACCATATGTACAAGAAAAGATTTGTGGTAGCTCTTTTTATGGTAGCAAAGAATTGGAAAATGAGCAGATGTCCATCAATTGGGGAATGACTGAACAAGTTGTGGTATATGAAGGTAATAGTATCTTATTGTTTTATAAAAAATGATGAACAAACTGATTTTAGAAAGGCCTAGAAAGATTTACATGAACTGATGCTGAGTGAAACAAGCAGAACCACAAATATATTGTACACAATAACAGCAAGAATGGTACAATGATCAGCTATGAATGACTTGGTTCTACTTTGATTCATTGATCCAAAGCAATCCTAAGAAATTGCCATCTGCATTCTCCTTCCCCCCCCCCCAAAAAAAAAGAACTATGGAGATAGGATGTATTGATTTACATTCAATGTTCACTTTTTCTTTTTTTTTTTCCCTCTCCCATGGTCTTTCCCTTTTGCTCTGATTTTTCTCTTCCAACATGAATCATAAAGCAATGTATTTTAAAAATAAATAAATCTTTAAAAATTGTACTGGGTTTTTCAATAACCACAATAAAAGACCACAGGTCCTGGAATCATATACACCAGAATTCAAAACAACTAGGCCTGTAGCCAAAAATATCATATCCAGTAAAATTATCCATAATACTAAATAGGGAAAAAAAAGGTAATTCAATGAACTCACAAATTTTCAGGTCTTTTTTCCTCCCCAGTCAGAACTTAATAGAAAATTTAACATATAAAAGCCAATACCAAAGATCAATTTTAAGGAATTTAACATGGACAAAGTTTTTTATGATTTTTACATGGAAATGCATACCATATGTTAAAGATTGACATCAGCAATTGGGTAGCTCAAAAGAAAGATTAAGAAAAAAAAAAAAGATTAGGACAGAGTTGAGTGTGATCTGATTCTAAAATGCAAAACTGCCTAGGAAAAGGCAAAAATAATAATTATGATATACAAATGAAGTGCAGCAGAAGAATAAACAGAGGGGTGAGGAGGGCTCATAATTCTGAAAACCTATCTAGATTTCTTCACTTAACCCACTTCAGGAGTGAGATAAATAGGCAACATTTCATATATAATGGGAAAGGTAGAGCACTCTCCAAAATCTATAAAGAAATAACTGGAGGAGGGATTTGGGAGGGGCAAGGGAGGGAAGCAAAAGGTGGAGGGAAAAGATAAGGAGGGATCCATGGGTGGAGGAAATTAAGTAATAGAAAGGTAAATTAAGGAGCAGAATTAAAGTAGAAGAGTTAGCAGGGATAAGAAAGATTATATACAATCACTACAAAAAAAAGTATGACTAATAATCACTGGTCTTAGACAAACTCAAACTTAAAGATTCAAACAAGAGAGAAATCACCATTATATTTCAGATATTCTAATATTGTTTTAGAGACATATTTAGATATTAGTTTCACTTCACAAGATGGTGCTACTTCAGTCAGTTGAAAAATCGTTCATACTATTTGCCCTACAACAAAAATCTTAATTATGGTTTCATCCAGGAATAGTCTCTTTCACCTCTAGCATTCAGTTAGACAAGTCAGAAATTTTTAACTAATTTCTCTTATTAGCACATATATTTACTTTTTAACTTAGCTGTTTATTAGAATTTTAAAGTAAAAAAAGAACAAACTGCTTATATATAAATTTTTAATGTGGCACAAGAAGCAGGATTTCATATAGAAAAGAGTAATATTCATTACCATGAGGACCTAAGTTCAAGTATACATACTATTACTGGTCTGACTCTGAGCCAAATCACTTAATCTCTCCCTGCCCCTGGAAAATCTCTAAAACTATAAATTGTATAAGAGGTACAAATCTGTATAGACACAGGAAGTTCCTTTCTGAGAACTCCCTACATAGATGAAATCATAGGTCTGTTTAAACTTAACAAAGCTGTTACTTACATAGTCATTATATCGCAAGTATCTATTCAGGCTTCCCACTGAAAAGAAGGTGTAAAAATTACTCTGCTTTTCTTATTTCTCTAATCTTGCATATTTTTTCTATTAGTAACAAATTTACAAAATATCTCCAAATATGTATTATTTTCTTAATCATACTTTTCTGATGTTTAATTCATTTGACGATATGGTATATTAAAAGTGTTATATTTTCTTTTTTACATAAGATTAGCTCTGTGAACAAAACATTATTATAAGGAAAGCATGTGCCTTTTCAAGGACCACAATATAACTGTGGAGGATAACCTGGTGAACTGTGTCCTCCCAGACATTGCAAAAAGACTCAGTTTGCATGTTATTATGAGGCCTACATTATTTTTTAAAATTACTTAATTTTATTAATTTCTGTACAGAATTCTGTCCACATAATTCTACCTCCTGCACTGCATTTTTATGCTTTTATGTATCAATTCCCAAAACTAGGCACTCACTAGTTAGAGTCAGTTGAAGTATTTTTTTTTAAATTAGTGTGCTTGAATAAGGAATTTAAATGCTCTAGGATTCCATTTCCTCTGTCATGATATGGCTGGATGAACTAACCTCTAAAAGAATTTTCAACTCTATATCTTACCACATATAATGGAAAAGTTGTCCAAAATTTTTACACACAATAGGAATTATAAATTTGAGAAAATGTGGAGACACACAAAAAATTTCCTAGATTTATAATGATATTAAAAGAAGCCACACCTAGAGTTCACTTAGGAAGTACACTGATTAAATAAAACAATATACTCCATCTTTTTTATCCTTTAACATGAATATTCATTTTTTCTATCATTTGTGACATATCAATATCAAACTATATATGTATACATGCATAGGTATGTGTATAGGACAGAAAGAATTCACTGATTTTATTAATTTAGGGATTTAATTTATTAAATTAGGGAGTTTAGGGAATGTATGAGCAAAATTTTCCTAAGACTGATTGTCAGCACCTTCTTCTGTATTTTATAGTCTTAGAAAGTTATCTACAACACAGAGGTTGAGACTTTATGATCACAGGGCTAGCATGTGTCAGTCAAACTTTGATCCCAGAACTTTTTAGCTTTAAATCAAGTTCTCTATCCACTGTTAGTATCTCTATATGTGTGTATGGATGTTTTTCAATTCAAGAAATGAATTTAGGTTTAAAATATTTTTAAAATGGACTACATAGTAGACTGGATACATAATAGGATATTTATATGAGACACAACTGGTTTATTCTGTCAATTTAATGAGAAAAAATCAAGACACATATTTAGCATAATTTTGGATCTAGAAAATCCCAACTGAAAGCTTTTTAACTTAACTGTTTATTTTTGGTAGCATCATCTATGTGTAATCAAAAATCGGATTCAAAAACTGCTTTAAAATCATATTGTATGTAGGTGATAATTTATATGCTGTCATTCCCCATCTGAAAGCTATGTTCTAACTTCTTTCCTTTACTCTGTTGGAGGAAACCTTAACTCATTCTAAACTTTCCCCTTTGCTCCAGATAGAAATCCTCCCAGCTGACCCTGCCTCATTTACCTTGCCCTGCCTTGTCATTCCTAGCTCACTATGTTCACCTTTCCACTTGGCTCCTCCTCACCTCCTCAGATTTGTTAAAGGACCCTGCCTCTTCCCACTGGAGCCCTCACTTTTCCCAGGAATGGTTTTCTTTTTAAAATGTATCTTTATTCCTACCACCTACATAAATTCTATGTGAATTGCTTGATGATCCATCATGTAATTCCTTTGAATATTGTAGAAAGGAACCATTATATTTGGAAAAGAAACAGTGAGTAGGATAGGACATATTTTATTTACAAAATAAACAATCCCCAAAGTGGTTTCAAATATATATATTTTTAAAGACAAAACTTGTCTTTTGTGTATGCTAAAACTAAGAAGTTATGTAGTATCATTAAGAGTTTACTATTAAAAATGTCTTTTCTTTAAGTCCGACTTCTGAATCAACTCAGGCAAATTCTAAGTGGTTAGATTCTTCTCCCCTTTGCCTGATGAACAACACTTCATAAGCATGCAAAAGAACCTTACTTCTTCCTGATGGAGATATATACTAGTTAAAAACATTTTATTTTAGGGAAAAGAGTAAAAATCTTAGGAAAATTTCTAAGGGAATAGAAGAGAAAAGGAGATTCTTGAGAAACCTAAATTCTCTTGTGTATTTTTCAAAAGTTTCTGAAACACCTCAGAATGTTTCTCAACATTGCTTTTGTGATAAACCAGATGGTTTTGATTATCTTGAATATCTCAAAACCTCCTATCCCCCCATTAACTTTAATTCATTTAATTGAAAAATAAATAAACTTTCTTACATAGCACTTCTTAGGAAGAGATGACAAAATGGTGGTGGAGTGTAGAATGGAATGGAGGGAAGAAAGAGAAAGAATTGTTATTCGTGAAATTAATCCAAATCTACGCATTTCCCACAATGTTAAAAAACACAATCATAGAAAACTTTTCTTTGGATAAGTTTAAAGAATATCTGAGATAAAACAACAATAACAACAGCAGCAGTAGCATGTTTGGGCTTTCAAATTCTGCTGACATCTTAATTTAGCATAATTTACTGAATAAAGGATAAAATAAGTGACTGATTTGCATTATTTCATTCACCTCCCTATCCACTGGAATTAGAATAGGTTATCTCTCATTTGACATAATTATAGACTAGATCATGAGAGTTAAAACTAGAGTGAACCTTAGAGATCAATCTTTCTTCCAGATATTTATTTTCTGATAAAGACATACAACACTGCAGTTTTATTATGATTTACTGCTCATATGGAGGGGAAAGTTAAAAAAAAAGAAAAGAAGAAGAAGGAAAGGAATTATCATTATTATGATCCTCACCGTGATTCTGTTATTAGGGGATATTGTAACACAAGCCATGAAGCTTTAAAAACTTTTCTTCTCATTTGGTTGAAAAGCCAGTAAAATCAATCAACAAACATTTATTAAGTTCTTACTATGCTCCAGATGCCATGTTAGTCATTGAAGATAGAAATGCAATAAATGAATGAGTGACTAATATGTCAAAGCAAGTTGTACTTGATAGTTCAATGGGAAAAAAAAAAATCCTGTTTGGAATGACTCACAGAGGTGTTAAACTAGATCACTCCCTTTATCCCATTCCTAGTCCACTAAATGAGAATATCTGTGGTCAGTTATTTGAAATAACTTAACCCAATTGTTACACTCTTCTGCCAAAGTATGCAATACATAGGATGTTGCATTGGCTGTATGGAAAATTCCACAGACAAAAAAAAAAAAATAAAAGGGATAAAAATGGAGGAAGAAAGATGAGAAGCCCTGTGATAAATATGCAGTTGAAAAAAAGGCTTCTTTATTTTGACACCATGTGTTTCCCTTTAAAATATTTTAAGGCCTCCAAACAGAACACTGAAATTTATATGATATATGGCATTTTACTTATTCAAGAAGGTGCTGTGTATTTCAGACATACTTAAGCTTACATTCCATGCAATAGGTTCAATACTCTGGTAACCACAAGATGTGAAATGAATCTCAGATTAAATATGTTGATAAATGTGTTCTGTGCACAAGCTGCAGCTGCCTGGGTTTTTCAGTCATTTACCTTTTTAAAAATCACTCCTCCCTTCCTCCCAGTCAATATTTCTGAATATGCATCCCTGAGCAAAAACAATAGAGAATCACTACCAGTATAGCCTGCATTATCCATAAGGAGTTAAACACCTACTTGGGTACTTGGGTGAGAGGTTATAACTTATGCAAACTAAACTGTCACCCATTCCTGAGAACACATTTTGGGGTGGGTGATTTTCCATCATGAATATGTATTTTTGTTGCACACATACTTGGAAAGCTCTTTTTCCAGCTGTCTTCACTTCTTTTAGATTAAGGCATCCTTTGGATGCATAATTCATCCATTTATGCATGAAGAAATAGTATTTTGTGAATACAAACAAGTATAGGATATGCACAAATAATGGGAAAAGGTGCCTTCTACAATTTCCTGTAAATATTGAAAAGATCCCCAAGGACCAAAATAAACAATTATTTAAAAAAAAATAAGTTAAGATTTACTTAAGGCCTCACACCTATTAATATCCAACTAATTAAAATACCATTATGTTGTAGGCAGTTCTGGGGGGAATGAATTAATTGTGTATTATATATATATAAACAAATCTCACATTCAACCTATGCTTCTGCAATTCTGATCCCTGCGTTGTTTCCAGAGTATATCAAAACATTCCAATAGCAGAGTTTTATGCTCTTGGTCACTAAGACCAACAATGAATTAACATGATTTGAAGGTGTTTGGGAAGACTCTTTTGCCTCAGAAATTTTTCTATTTAAAGTTTATGTTACTATTTATGTTATTTCTTCCAGAAATTTCTTATATTAAGAAGGAAACAAGCAGATTGCAGAATTCCATCATTTTATATATTTAATGTATAGAACAATTCTTAGAAATGAGTGCTCATATACAGTATTGGAAGTTAGATGAAAGAATACTAAATGAAGAGTTAAAAGACTTAGGTTTGAATATAGCCTCTTATACTTACTAGTTTGGTGACCTCATTTGTAACATGGAAATGCCATCTGTTCACCTCAGGAATGATGTAAAATTCTGTTGAGATTTCTTATCCAAATTTGTATATATATAAGTGTATGTCTGTATATCTGTGTGTGTTTACATATAAGTACATATTTCTATTTTTCTGCAAAACACTTTAAACATGGATAATGATTTTAAAAATTATATTACTGTTATTTTTATGGAAAAATGTTAAGTTATAGATACTGTAGCAAGTCATAAATAAAAAACCAATTGGCTTCTTTTCATTTTAAAATATCTATAATTCTTTATAATTTATTAAGTATTCCAAAGACAAAAGTCATAAATTCCTGTATTCTGTGCAGTCTTATGCACAAAAATCCAAAGTTCATATCCAAAGAATATGAAAAACAAGTTTTCATCAGGGTTAACCTTGACAAAAGAGATATGGGAGTAACAGCCATTCGTAATAATACTTTTTACTTTGACCTTTATAGTTCAAAATGTTCTTTCCTCTCTGTAGCCATGCAAGGTAGGATGTGCAAGTAATATTGCTTCCATGTTTTGAATGAAAAAGTTTCCAGCTTGAAATATTAAATGATGTGCTCAACCAAGGTTACAAAGCTAAAAAAAGGCAGATTTTCTTGCTCTGTGTCCAGCATTGCTTTCCTTGGGCCATACACTTTTACTCACTGGGTGAGAGCAAAACACTTAAGTAATATTTTGTCTATGCCTAGCTCTTCTGACTGTTTTTTACAGGTTGATGTTATTCTAAATAGGCATTCCTAGTATGCTCTTGTTCCAGTGCTGTATATGTAGAGGAATACGATGTGTATCTGTGAGATCCAAAATAGAGATATTTCTGAGACCCAATGAAAATACAACATGGAAACGTAATGTAACTGTTTAGTCTTTTAAGAAGTCAGTTGCCCCTGAGCATGGCTGAAGGGATCATAGCATGCACCATTTATCCATTATATGTTCACATGAGGATAGATGGTCACATTGATGTCATTCTCATCACTGAAAAAATGAAAGAAATAAAGCATGCTGCAAACTGTTTGGTATTAGAAAAGACATATAGGCCAACTCATTTTATCACCATATCAATTCAATCCAACAAATATTTATCAAGTAACCATGATACTCAATGAAAGATTCTGGTAATAAAGACAGAAAACTCAAAATTGTTTTCAAAGACCTTACCATCTAAAGATGGGGGAAAAATAAACATTGATATATGATATAGGAAATATGGGAAAACTGCAACAAATCAATAAACAAATATGTACAATCTGCCTGTTATGTGCAAGGCACTGTGCTAAAAGCAAAAAAGAGCACTATTTGTTCACACAAGTTTCTCCTTTTATATCTATGTTAGGTTTTCTGTACATGATCTGATGGTTTTTCATATCAGTATTCCTAACATTATATTCATCTAGATTCTTCTCTTAATGTAGTGATGAAAGATTTGTAATATGGTTACATGATGCATTTTTAAGTAGGAAGAAGGAAAAAAAATAATTTTCTCTCTTTTTAAAACTGGAAATACTTAGCAGGCTACAAAGTCACAACTATCACAAATTTGCTATGATGGCATAAAAATATTTTAAGGCTACAGGAAGCCCTTGAATTACTTTTTTGAATCCATTGTCCTCAAAAAACATTTGCTATAGCTGCAGTAGAAAGCTAGCAGGAAGCAACTTTAGTCCTAGCATAAGGAGGAATGAATAGGGATTATTTTTTAATTGTAGATTTATGATTATATTCTGACCTATATGGTGAGTACCCTTTATCAAAGAACTGAAAATAGAGTATATTCTTGTTAATTATGGGATGGCTAAAACAATTATGGCACATGGATGCAATGGAATAATATTGTGCATCAGGAAATAAGGAATGTGATGCATACAGAGAAACATGAAAGACATTAACTGACACAAAGAGAAGTAAGCAAGGACAGGTAAACAACATAAACAATGACTATAATAATGTAAATAATGTAAAATAAGAACTTTAAACAATTGAAAAATAAGTTTTCAAACTTACTAGATTATCTAGTTTTCAATAAATCCAAAGATGCATATTATTAAAGCAAGAACTCACTATTCAAAAAAATCTGCTGAAAAAAATTTGGTAAGCAGTTTGAGAGAAATTAGGCATTAACCAAAATCTTATAACAAATAGCAAAAATAAGCTCAAATCAGTTACTTGATTTAGATAAAAGATGACATCATAAGCAATTTAGGAGAAATAGGGAATACATACATACATACATACACACACACACACACACACACACACACACACACATATGTAATGCCAAAGCAACAGAGGCAAGATAATGATTAGAGAGTTTTTAATATTTTATTTGAGAGGGAGAGATTATCTGGGGCCAAAACAGGATCCATGTTGGCCCCAGGGCTGATTGGGACTTTTGTCTCAAAGAATCCAGCATCAAATGTGAGATAACAATGGATTATATATAGCTATAATGGAGTATATATAAAGACAAGGGGTGGAGTCCAAACACTGAGAGTGCAGGAATTTCCAGAAATGGACTATCATTCTGGTTTTGACAGAGATGGGGTGAGGACCATAAATTCTAATAAACTGGGAGTGAATGGGGTAGTCATTAGAGACAGAAAGACTAGAATTTAGAGATAGAGGATGCCAATTAGGTATCAGAGATAGGACATCTGGAGTCTTATCTTTTGGAATGCCAGAATGGCCAAATCTCTACAACCCTAATTATCTCAGCCCTAATGAACAGGAAAGGAGGGTTGCAACCAGGAGGATTGAGAGAACAATTCAAGGAACTGAGGCAGAACTATTTGAGGAAACTATGGCACAACAATATACAATATATACATGTGTATATATGTATGTGTGTGTATGCCAGATTTATATATAAAGGAAGAGTTCATGATCAAATGAGAAATAGAGTCAAGGGAGGTAAAAATGGATAATGTTGATTACATTAAATTAAAAGATTATTGTCCATACAAAACCATTGCAGCCAAAATAATAGAAAGGTAGGAAAATGGAGGAAAATTATAGCTAGTTTCTCAAATAAAAGTCTCAATTTTCAAATAAATGGAACTAAGCCAAATTTACAAAACAAAGTTATTCTCCAATTGAAAATGAAATGACATGAATAAGTAGTTTTCAGAAGAATAAAATTTATAAATCATAAAAATACTCTACATCATTCATAATTAGAGAAATAAAAATAATCCTGAGGTACTGATAGTACAGTCTTATCAGATTGACTAACATGCCAGAAAAGGAAAATGATAAGTGTTGGATGGTGTTGGAATCCTTACTAACTGCTAAGTAATTAGAGTTGATCTAATCTTACAAGAAGTTGTTTTGGCCAGAACCTGAAACAAGGTACTAAGTAGAACTAATCAAGACAAGGCTTGTGTTCCCACCTTTACTCATTGGAGTCCATAAGTATGCTAGCTTCACAAAGTACACTTTCTAACTTCAAGAGAGTCCACACCTTAAAACTCTTTGGGCCAGAGAGCACTATGGGAGAAAACCCATAATCCCATTCTTTCAGAAGGTTCACATATAAGGCGAGACAGCCATTCCAGAATACACATTTTTTCCTCTTGGCTGGCTGATCGCGCTAGACTCGAAAGGAACGACTCTTGTGCAGAGAACACTTTAACGGATTTCAGTGGAGCTACACCAGAAGCCCTCTCTCCGCGTCAAGTTGGTAGCTGGGCTCCCCAGAAGGAGATAAGAGAGACCTTCCATCTCTGTCTTGGTTGGAGGCTGAAGAAAGCAGAGTCAGAGGCTGAAGGACAGAACCTTTGGATTTGGAGACATCCGAAGGGCTCCAAGCCTCTAAACCGGCTGTGCTTTGAGAAGAACAAACTCCAACATTTGAACTCTAACAGGATGGGATATGGAAAAATAGGAAAATCAATGAATGCACTATTAGTAGACTTGTAAACTTATCCAATTATTCTGGAGAACAATTTGCAATGATCCAAAGAGCATATACATATCCTTTTATTTAACAATATTACTACTAGGTTTATATATCAAAGAGAGCAAAGAAAAATGAAAAAGACCTATGTGTAAAAAATATTTATAACATCTCTTTCTGTGGTAGCAAAGTATTGGAAATTGAGGGGATATCCATGATTGGGTAATGGTTGAAAAAGTTACAGTCTATTATTGTGACTATTATTCTTATAGAAATAAGAGAAATGGCTTTAGGGGAAAAAACATTTTATATAAGCTAATAAAAAAATGAAGTGAGTAGAACACTGCACCAAAATAACAGTAATATTGCATAATTAATTATGAAAAAATGATATATGACAGTTCCAAAGAGTTCATGATGAAAAATATCATTCACCACCAGAAAGATAACTGATGGACTCAGTGCAGATTAAAGATTTTTAAAAATTCTTAATTTTTCTTGCTTTTATTTTTGATATAAGGACAATGTAAATTTTTTTAAAAAATTATACACAACCAATTTGACTTCAAACAAAAGAGTTTTGTAGAGTTCATTGCTATATAACATTATATATAAGATTTTTCATTTGATTGATGTTGCTAAGCTTTTTCTCTTCCTTTAATTTCTTTTTTTTTTTTTTTTTTAAGATTCTTCACTATAAAGAAAGCCTCTCTAAGAAGAGGAGAAAGAAGATACACAAAGGGAATTTTGGACAATGAAAAAAATCAATCAAAATGTATTTTAAAATAGTGATAATCCTCATCTGTAAAGAGGGTTAGCTTTACTATTTTTGATGCTGTCAAGAAAATTATATTTCTGGTACATGGAACTGAAAAAATGTTAGAAAGGTCAAGGAAAATATCTTTCTTATGTATCTAGTGAAGTTTAATGTTAGTGTTCTTCCAGTTTCCATGGGAAGTACTAGACATTATTATATATAATATGAAATAAAAGGTGAATGTGTCAGGAACTCTCTCAGGGATAAAAATGTGTATTATATATACATATAGATAGATAGATAGATATACATATAGATATAGATAGATATAGATATGTATGTATAGCTATCTATATCTATATCCATCCATCTATCTATCTATATATACACACACATATTACTATATGCACAGAAAAAGAAACACAGGAATGTATAAAATACTGGCAAACCAAAATAAATAGAAAAAAAGCTTTGAAAAAAATCATTCTATAGTATACTGCCCCCAACTTAGAAAAAATCTTCAACAACCTTTAATAATGTATTTTGTTCAGTATTCAGATTTCATTTCTGTTCACTTTTCAGTGAAAGCAGATGCAAAAATATAAGATTCTTGACAAAATGTAAGGTTGCTGAGTTTGTTGTATGCATTTCATGCCAATAAGATTTTACATAATTCTTTAAATATAAAGTAGCTAAAATTATGAATAATCTTTTTTTTTAAATTTTTTTTTTGCTGAGGCAATTGGGGTTAAGTGACTTGCCCAGGGTCACACAGCTAGACAGTGTCTGAGACCAGATTTGAACTCAGGTTCTCCTGACTTCAGGGCTGGTGCTCTATCCACTGCGCCACCTAGCTGCCCCCAAATTATGAATAATCAAAGAGAGCTCATACAATAGGGCCAAGTAGAAAAGAATGGAGAAGTGATAATTCCATTTTAGAACAATATAATTGGATGATGTGGAAAGCATAATCTGTGTATTTCAAAAGTAATACTCATGTTTGTTTCAACCAGTGACATTTTCATATAATAAACACTACAAACAGCATTAGGAAGGGGACAGTATGTTTTTACATATATGTAACTAAATGATGTAATATTACTTCCTGTAGCTATGGAGACCTTTGCTCTTGTTAGTGCTGCAATTCCATTTGACTGTGACCCTGCATAATCTTTAAAGAATGTTTTTAGTCATGGGCCTTCACCTTCCAATGATTTCATCCAGATACAATTTCCATAGGCTTTACTGGTTTAGACAGAAGAAAAGAGTGGACCATCTGAATAAAATAAAATGTCACCATTAAATTGGTTTTTGTAGCTTAAGGTATAATGTAATGATATTTTCCTAACAGCTGCTTTCAGTTGGACTTGAAGTTTTGAAAACTCTTTGCATCTGATTCAAAGTAATAAAGCACAGGTTGTGTGACTTCCTCCTTCTGTGTCCCTGACCATAAGGAAAGTTTTGATACTTTACATGGCAACTTATAGTCATTAAAGACTTTTTATTTTATGTGAACATTAATCATTACCCAGATGTACCAAATATAGCCTATAAAAAAAAAAAAAAACATTCCTAAAATTAATACCGATAAAACTTTGGTCAGCATCTTATTTCTCATAGGCATTGTTTATTTTCTCAAATAAAACAGTCAATTGCTTATGTAAAAAGAGATCTCTAGACAATATTTTCTAATGTAAATGCAAAGGAGCATAGAAATCTTTCACAAATTACAATTTATGATTTATTCTTTCCCATCCACAGAGAGACTTTTGATCAGCATGTAAGCACTTAAGAAAATAATAATTTAATAAAAACTCAAAATTTAGTTTATCTTCAATAAGGAAAAGCAAACTATAGCCTCAAGTATAAAAGGATGCAGAGTATTTTTGAAAATCAAAGTTTATTGAAAACTTTTTTCTGAAGGTACATATAAAAGAACTTTTCATTTCTCCTGAGATTAATATAGTGAGTACATATACTCAAAAATAATTAAACTCTAATATATCTACTAGGTAATTTGAAGAACAGCAAGAGGAAATCACAAAATAATAGAAAATTCTTCATGTTCCCTCTATCCATATAAAATTTACAGTTTATGAAAGACCATCATTTATCAATTTTTTCCTTTGTCATTGTATTCAAGGATAGCTCAGATTATAAGAAATGTCTAGTAGCCAAGTATACTGATAAATCTTCTGTTTTGGGGTCTTGCAGTAAAGTCAGTTCATTTAATGCAAACAACTAAAATGCATGTTAGACTAAATTAGTTTTAGGATTAGATATCAAGCAAGTCTGGGAATTAACACAGATTTCTTAGCAAAAAACACTTATCTGCTCTGTTTCTCAGTTTCCTCACTTGTAAAATTAGATGGTTGAATGATTTCTAAGTTTTCTTTCAGTTCAAAATCCTATGATTATCCAACAATAATAACAGGGTTTGGCTTTTTTGACCTTATACATTAATTTCCATCTTAAAGAGAATACTGGACTCTGATTCAAGAAGATCAGGTTGAAATCAAACACTGGTTTCCTGAAACCAAGTGCACGCGCACGCGCGCACACACACACACACACACACACACAGATATAAACATAGATATACAGATACACAATATAAATATAAATATATATATGCATATCTATATATGAATGTGTATCTATATATGTGTATAAGTATGTATGTATATATGTCTGTATATGTATATTTATATGTATACATATCTATATTTTTCACCTTGGATTTACAGATGCTATCAGAACTTTTCTTTTTCCAGAATTTCTTCAACTGGTTTAAGGGCAAAAAGAAAGAATAAATGTTCACTCCTCCCTCAAACTCTTATACTCTGTATAGGCTCATTCTTCATTCTGTGACTTCTTCAGGATCCTGCATCAGCACCAGATTCCAGGCAGCAGCCTCCAGGCCAAAGTCTTCATTCCAGGGCCCTCTGTGGTGTCCTCTGCCAGCTGAATATCTGTCTTTTTCAAGGGATCTTAACTAGCCAACTGGGAAGCTATCTCTAAAAAAAGATCCTGTGCAGTCTGGCATTATGACTTCTTCCCATCCAATTAGTATTCTTTAGAGTCATAGACCATAATTCCATCTACTCCAGCTTACTGTGACCTGTACAGAGCTCCCTAGTGCAGTATATAGCATCGCTACCTGCTATAAATTAATACCATATAGTCTAGTCAACTGCTTCCCTAAATAGACCTCTCTTCCACAACTGATACTGTATTTGTACTCATTTCTCAGCTATCACCATATACCCATTATGCAAATCCTATAGTCCAACATCTCCCTCTTTCACACCCCACTGGCTCAACTTTAGCTCTTCCAATGTCCTACCCCTTCTGGGTAGTAAATATTTATTAAGGGGCAACTAGGTGGCTCAGTGAATAGAACACAAGACCTGAAGTCAGGAGGACTTGAGTTCAAATCTGATCTCAGACACATAACATTTTCTAGCTATGTAATCCTAAGCAAGTCACTTAACTCCAATTGCCTCAGCAAATATATATATATATATATATATATATATATATATATATATATATATGTATGTATACACACACACACACACACACATACATTTGTTAAATACTTGATGATGACATGTTCTTATTTATGTCATTAACTGGATCTTAGAACGCCAATATTTTTATTGTTACAGAAGAAGAAATTCAAGCCCTGAGAAGTTATGCTTTTTTCAAGGTCACATTGCTAGTAAAGGGGGAATATATAGAAATTGAATCTAGTTCTTTAACTCCAAAATTCAACCCTCTTTGGATTAAACTCTTCAAAGCAGTCTGGCATCAGGTCTCTAAATTTCTGATTTCATCTCTTTGACTTCCCTCTCCCTGATGTCTTCTGCATATAGTAACTTACTGAGTCTGGTCTTTTCTGCTTACAAACAAATCTGTGAATTTCTTTTTATTATCCTACCAGTACCCTAATTCTTTTATTTTAAAAAAAATTAAATGTTATTTTAAGTTACATGCAAAACAACATTTTTGGTAATACATACATTCATTTTTTACATATTTCCATATAAATCAATTATGTTGGGAGAAAAAAAATCAGAACAAAAGGGAAAAACCATGAGAAAAGAAACAGAAGAAACAAAAGTGAATGTAGCATATGTTGATTTACATTTAGTCTCCATAAGTTCTCTCTCTGGATATGGATGTCACTTTCCATCCAAAGTTTATTGGGATTGCCTAGTTGATATAGTTGATCATCACACAATCTTGCTGTTCAATCTCTCGTTGCTTCTCACATTAACTAGCTTAGTAGCTTCTCAGCTGATCTCCATCTCCAGTCTTTCCCCACTCTGACAGTTGCCAAAACAATATTCCTTTTTTAGTTCTTATTGTCCCTCTATGCAAAATGATTTCTAATGTTTCCTCATTGTGTACAAGATAAAATATCACTTCCTTATTTGTGCATTTAAGAACTTACATAGTTAGCTCTAATCTTCCTTATCAATTTTATTAGCAATTTTCAGATTTCATTCTTTATTATCTTATATCTGTATATTTTCACAGCTCATCAAAAAAAAAAAAAAAAACTCCTTTGAATAGACTCCTTCCAAATGTCCTATGTTAAAATGCTTCTTCAAGTCCCATCTTAGGTATCACTTCTTCCAGGAAGCTTTCTGCTTTCTCCAAACCTTCCAGTCAGAATTTTTGCAAGCACTCATTTTGCCTCTCTCTCTCTTGATCCTTTCTTACATACATACCACATTCTAATTTGTATTACAGGGACTGGATATTATAACATGACTCTCTCATCCAGTCTTATATTGTGATTATAGTAAGCATTTAATAACCATTTGGTGACTTGAATGCTAAACAAAAATTAAGTTGGTCCTAACTATTCTGAGAACAAAAAGGCCTGCAATAAGCATTTCACACTCTCAATTTAGAATAGTTTTGTCTTGTTTCTTTGATGGTTCTTTCTTCTCCTGAAGTCTTATAAAATATTAATATTTGTGAAAGTCTTCCAAATGAATGGACATTAAAGTAATATATTTTTAAAAATAATATTTCATTATTATTTGTAAAATGACTATAGGGCATGACAGAGTATCTTTTTAAAGCTTACCATTTATTCATTCTCATCTTTCTACCTCCCATGTTAGGAATATTCATAAAGCTTTAAAGTATACATGGAAATAACCTAAGGAGCCTTTGGTAACCTTTCTGAGGCTGTATTACATATAGCCAATCACATTCATTTTTTGATAGAACAAATAACTAAATCTACCTATTAGGAATCAAAGTCTGGTGATCTATAAAGAGAAAGAAAGCAAAACAAGGATTTTTCTTCTATAATTCCACTCTTTTGAGTGATTAAAAATAGAAAGTGTGTTAGCAACACATCCCTATGGATTTGATTTCCTCAGGAGGGAAAGAAAGGAGAGAGACAAAGTGTTACGAAACTTGGACTTGAAATTGCTAGAGTGCATCAAAATCCCTAACTCCCTCTGCTGAAAAGAGGCACTCTGAACCATCTATATCATCATGTGTGTTTTTGTGGTTTCTAGGGAAACAAGCTTTTATACTTAAGTTGGAGTGGGAAATCTTTTTTTAGCTCCTTTGTCCTCAATAAAAACCTTCTATAATTATGATCAACACATGAGGATCAGTGGACCTTCGACTCTTCATACAAACTGGGACTTGATTTTTCCTTCAGCAGTTAACCTTAAAGGCCAAAATTGACAATAATTGCATGGATGGTTATTGTTAACAAAATTTAAAGGACAGTTAAGTTCCTAAACCAATAAATAGAAGGAGATGACTCTGTAGAAACTCTATTTCAAACATGCAAGGAAACTGGGGAAAATATATATCTATAGTAGAAAAAAATATGTTAGTAAAGAAAGGGAAGATGTAAAATTAAAAACAAGTGGCAGAGCCTAGTCATGCTAGTTAGTGTCTCTCCATCATTAATAACACTTCTCTTATACCAAATAAAGATGGAACCTCTCATGATCATTTCTGTTTTCATCACTTTTTATCCAGCTTCACAAACTACCAAACTACCATCACATAGTGACTGTTTAAATAGTGCATATAAATGTCTCATCAAAATAAGTGTCCTTCAAGGAAAGATGTAACTGAGAACATTGTAATCCTAACAAAAGTGGAAAGGTTTGGAGATGGAAGATTTTCAAGATATATAGCAATATATATTTGATTTAACTCTGTTCCATTCAATAGCCTGCTTCCCCAGTGTCCAATATTCCAATGTCCATAACTGCCCATGATCCTTTACTGTCACAGTACCATATCCCAAAGTAATATTTCATGTACTGAACTTTTTCTACCCATCAAAATGGTTTCCCCTATTATTTCATGTCCTTTGAGGAGAAAATGAATGGAATAGAAGACTAGTAGGTAACCACAGAGTAGAAATAAGACCTATCAATCATTTAAAATCACGCCATGTATGGTGTTCCATTTGGAAGGGTAACAAGTTTAACTCTGATTTTGTTTTCCAATAAAACACTACTACCAATTTTCCCTATATTTCTTGTTTTTTTCAGAAATGGAAGGTAATATAGGACCACTTTTACTCATTTCAGTATTGGTCATTTTATCTTCATTTTTAGAAGAGTTAAAAACATCAAAGTTCTTTCTCTACCTTTAATCATTCATGCAATAGATGTCTTTTTCCCCTTCTTTTTACACACTAAATTTGTCTCATTTTACAAATACTGTGGCCCCAACTTTGTTATCTTGTCTCTCAGTGTATTTTGAAATTTTGTAACATTTCTTATTGTACTTTTACTAACAAGTAAAATTGTAAAACAAACTTTATGGACCATAGCATTCAGCAATGTAGATGCATTTATTTAAGCAAGAGGTAAAGCAATCCTCAGCCAGAAATGTGTCCTCACATCAACATTTTGGCACACCAGATCCATAAAAAGTAGTGATTGTCTTTTGTTTTCTCTATATTCCCAGTGCTCATCACAGTGTCTGGTATATAGTAATTGCTTAATAAATATTTATTGACTTGTATACTAACAAAACAGAGCAGTATGTCAAAATCACTTCAATCTGAGAACATCAAAAATAGCTGATAAAGAAAGCCACATCATTAAAGTTATTTTGCAAGAGATGTGAGTTCAGTTCAACAAATATTAATCATCTGTGTGACTCTAGGATAAGTCCCTTTACATCCCTGGATCTCAGTTTCCTCATCAGTAAAAGTGGGGGTTGGATAATCCCTGAGTTCCCTTTTAGCTCTAAATATATACTTCTATTTTTTTATCAATGCTTTTTTAATTTTCAAAAGATATGCCTGCATAATTTTCCAACATTAACTCCTTTGTAAAACTTCATGTTCCAACCCCACCTCCTTTCTCCACCCCAACACACCCCTAAATAGCATATACTTCTACTTTCTTAACACTGCAGGATCCTGTATGAGGAATTGAGGGAGATTCAAAGAAAAACAAAATATTGTCCTTTCCCTCATGGAATTTATAAGAGACATTTCCAAATAAACTAAGATCGTCATACCAAAGGGAACCTGATAAATGTATAAAAGATATGATTAAAGTAAAAAAAAATAAAAAATAAAAAAAGATGTTAAGCCTCAAAGACCTTGAGACTATTGGAACTTCTGCTAGAGATAATTATATTTTTTTAATTTGACAATGTACAGATTTAACAGAAACATTGTGGCATGTTATAATATGCATTTTACTAGTAATATTACTTTGGAGGTATTGACAACTGTCCCTATATTTTTATTTCTTCCTAATTCTTCTAAAAAATAAAGACTGGAGTTAGCCCACAAAATATATGTGAACAAATGATAGACAAATTAGGCATTCAATTATTTGGAAATTAATTTCAAAAATATAGCATCTAAATGCTTCAAAATTATTATTTCACCCCAAACCATAATAAAAGGACTTAAGCAAAATATAAGCAGACTGATGTAAACTGAGACAACATACAAGGAAAACTAAAATAATAATAAAATGGTTACAATAATGTAAACAGTTCCCAAAGGCAACCAAACCCAAATTAGCAGTGATGCTCAATTTTGGTTTTAGCAAAGAGTTGTTGAAAAATGCTTATTCCTTTTAGATATATGGGAGGAATTCTAAATAGAGAATGCTGAATATTCTTTCATATCAGATGTCTCAATTGTTAGGTTTTGCTTAACTCATTGTTATGAGTGTAAGAGGGATATTCTATCCCATCTCAATAATTACAAATGGCTCAAACTTATCAAGTGAATCAACCAGAGATATGTACTAGATAAGAACAAAGTCTAGCTCTCTATTTAATTAATCAAAGGTACCCAAAGTGACAAACAAGTTAATCAAGTATAAAAAGGTCTTAAAACATCTATCCATTGGATGAAATAAAATCTTACACAAGGTATATGTTGGGGTTGTTTATAGAGACGTAGTCACTATCCACTGTGCAACCTAGGTGCCCCTAATATTTTTTTTAAAGATTTGAAAAATTGTGCCACAAATGAGAGGGAATTTTTGCATATTCCACTAAGGGGAGAAAAAAGGATTCTCCTGAAAGTACTTCTAAGATTTGTAATTTACCCTTTTTCCATTATAAACATTATAAACATGGATCCACTTTCCCCTGGACTTTGTGTATACCTGTAGAAAAGGGTGGTACCATATTTTTAGGAGAATGTTACATATAATTTGTTTTTATTATATCATCTTACTATATACTCTTATCCAAAGCTAATTAAATGTCATTGGATAATTACTATCAACTGGTAATAATTGGGATAGGAAAGGAGCACACCTCTTGGGATTCATGAGATAATACTTAAAAAGCCACTTAATCCCTTAAGGATTCCATAAGTCTCAGAGGAGAAGTAGCAGTTATCTTTGGGGGACCTGACCTGACCATTTGAGTGAAAGTTGAGAGAATACAAAGCTGAATTGGGAAAGAAAAGCATATCAGGGGGAAAAAAAATAAGTGTAAAGACCAACAAAACTTTTTTTTCTTTTTTTTTTTTTTTAGTAGATCTATTGATTAAAAAAAAGAAATGAAAATACATGCATGTGTTTTAAATGGAAGTAATAAGCTTGCTTTGGTATTCTAGTTCATATGCTTAAACCAAACTTTGTAAGTTAATATCCTTGAGATTGTATGAGAGAACCCATTTAGGAATTAATACGATCCTATAGAATGTGAGCAAGAAAGAATTACTCATATCTTAAACAATAATCAGCAGTGATGAAAGTCGCATTAAATATTATGTAAAAATACAATGCATTGAGCACAAAAACATAAAATAAATTTAACTAAAAGACTTCCACTGTGAAAATCACCAATATTAATATTATGGCCCATAGCTTTTTGCTCTGAAATACTAATTTTCAGGAGTCAGAAGTACAAAATCTATTCTAAACAACCATAAACACAGTCATATCTACCATCGTGCCAGAGCATGCATGGTACCTTGGTTTTTGTTACAATCAAGTTAAAATCTATGTTTTCTATTCTTCCCAATTAGAAAATGGATACACAAAGTTGCCAGTTCCTCAATCTAAAACAAAATGTTGAATCAGAAAATGATATGGTCTTATGTACTAAGATCAAAGGGAAACTGAATATGATGAGTCTGAACCAAGCCAATGCAGAAAGCCATATTCCAACTATTTCAAATAGAAGAAGTCACCATGCCCTTGGATTAATGTCCTCTTATTCAGGTAGGATACATCCCCACGAGGTCACAAAAAGAAGCTTTGGGAAAAATACATCCAAAACTTTCCATTGACTTCTTTGATGATGAGGTGCTGACCAGATAGAAAATGGAGAAGACAAGTGTAGGGGATTCCACTTTCCTATCCAACTGTGTAGTTCTCAAAGAACATCCATTCTCCCATTCAACTACCATGGTGAAGACTGTACTTCTACAGGGAGACAATTACCATCACTTTGAAATGTGTGTGACTATTTTGCTCTAGAAGCAGCCTATGTACTTGGCATGCTTTCTGCTAGGTAGGTGCTATTGGGAGAATGGCTCATTTTCTTCCTCAAGAGGGTGAATAGCTTATGTCTCCTGGGCCCAAAGGAGAGAATAGAGCTGAATTATTACTATTTGGCATTTATATAGTGTCTTTCCTCTAAAGAGTGCAAGGCACATTATAAAACCTTAATTAATAGGCAGTATTCTTCCATGCATCCCAAGGGTTGGATAAATGCATCATTGATAATATTGCCATCCTCATTCCTACCCCGGGAAAAAGTCAGGCCCAGCTACATTAAAAATTAAGAGGATACAATACTTTACAATGAGAAAGGATACTGTTTATCGATCAGCAGGGTTTTCCCCCTTTATTGTGAAAACCAGAAAATTGGGGGGAGGGGAAGGAAAGAGGACTAAATAAAAGAGGTGAGAAAGAAAAAGGGAAAGATTTCTGTGAGCTGAAAGGAGGAGGTAGAAACGGATGGTTGAAAGGGAAGAAATACATCAGTGACATCATTGCCCTTCCAGGAAAGCCTCTGGTGGACTGCTGGCGCCAGAGAAGTTTGCACCCTGACAATCACTGGTAGTAGTAGGTAGATCCCCAGAGAGCAAAGGACTTGGGGGAGGGGAAAACAGAAAAGAAATGGAGATTGTTTCTCTCATGCTCTTTAAGAATTCTCTCTCTCTCACTCTCTCGCTCTGTATATATGTTTGTGTATGTGTATGTATAATGTATGTATACATATATATATAATGTGTATATATATAGTGTGTGTATATAGTGTATGTATATATAATGTATATAGTGAATGTATATATGTATATATAGTATGTATATATAAATATATAGTGTATGTGTATGTATATATGTATATACACAGTATGTGTATAGTGTGTGTGTATATATATATATATACATATAATGTATACGTTTTGTATGCATATATACACATATGTATAGTGTGCATGTGTATATATGTAGTGTGTGTATATATAGTATATATGGAGTATATATGTGTATGTATATATAGTGTGTATATGTATATACACTATATATATATATACACTATACACACTATATATAGGCACACACACATGTGTACATACACTATATATATGCACATACTCTATATATACACACTATATATGTTCATACATGCACTATATATATACACACAAGCATTATATATATATGTGTGTGTATATGTACACACACACACACACATATATATACATTCACTATATACACATACACATAGAGATAGAAATAGATATTGAGCTAGAGATAGATATAGATAGATACACACATATATATCAAGGACAAAAACATTATTTCAATAGAAATCTACTCAGAAATTTTTTCCTAACAACAACACAAACAAAACAAAAAATTAAACTGAAAACGATGGAGAAAAGAGGGGAAAGAAAGGGAAAAGAGGAGGGGAGAGAATTATAGAATTGGAAAAAATCTTATTTATGATTTAGCCTAGTAAGCAGATAAGGAAATTAAGATTAGGAAATTAAGATCTAGTTGTAACCTGCCCAAGTTCAATCAAATTCCACCTCTATTTTCATTTTGTTATGACTAAATTGACTCCATTGTCATTTGCATTTCAGGGACTTGTTAAATTCTTAATAATTGCCTTATTCCTATGTAAATAATTTCATTCTAGTTTTAAAACAAAATATAATTAGCACAATTTTTTCAGATTTGAAAAACCCTCAGAATTATAAAAGTGATATAAATTCACTTTCTTTTTTCATAATTTCTGCTTAAACTTTATGTAGATCATCGCCAAGTTCAATTAATGAACCTTTTTTTTTCCTGAGCTAAATATGCATAGCAATTTTTCAGTTATATTAACACTAGTAAATTTCTGACTTCTTAAGGATTTCTAAGACTCTCTATGGTCTCTGATATCCAGGAGAAAATGGAATAAAGTTATAGATGGCAATTGAACTAGAAAAAGGGAAATAGGTTGATCATTGCTTGATTTCTGTCATAAGAATATAAAAATCTATTGGCCAAAGAATTAATACCTCTTTAATCAGTCCTGACAATAAGTCAATAGTATTTGATTAATTCCTTCAGTGGCCATGTTAATAGGAGTAAGTTAATGAAAGTCATTCTTTGATGAAAAAATTTTCATTCTACTCTGAAGCCTTCTAAATATATACATAAACAATTTACTTCATTAAGAAAATGAATCATTGTCCTTTCTTGGCAGATCAAGTATTTCACAAGATGGAACCAATATGCTACACTGTTTTCGTTAAGAAATTTCACTTTCATGAATCTATATCCTGAAATGCAACTGTAATTGAGAACTTTTAGAACTTACTGGCTTACACTTTGTTGTGTTGGGCTCCCCCTCTGGGAGCAGAATAACTGCTGAGCACTTTGGTAAATTTACATATATCAATCCATTAGTATCAAGTTGCTTTCCTGATTGTAGCAAGATGCTTTTCATTCTCCTTTGAAGCTATATTAAGTTCAGAATACATATAAAATTTTGCTGACTATTGTTCTGCTATCAAAGATTGAGCAGAAAATAATGAATTACATGTACTATTAAGGGTTTTTTTTTTTTCTTCCCCTTAATAATAGGCCCAGGCCTATAATTTCTTTTTTATCAGTGAAGGAAACAGTGAAGTCTCTATATGGATAGAAAACTTCTCTGAAACTTAATATCTTTCTAAATTGATTGGGGCCTATGAGATGATAAATGGCTTTGTTACCACAGATATTAGGTATTAGAGGTCTTCTTCACTCCTATATGTAATTCTGCCTCATTAAATCTCCATACAAAAATTATTTCAAATATATAGTTTAACTTTATGAGAATCACTGAGGTAGAGAAAGTATGGGAACTAGTCACCTCAGGAGGTCATAGATCTGTGCCAGTATCAATGTAATTGGATTTTAATGAATAAACTGAAATTATTTATTATCTGCTTATTCTGTGCTAAAGACTGTGATAAATATAGGGAATAAAACAGGGAAATAAACCCACACACACATCAAGTTTGTGAAAAAAAAAATGTTTCAGTCCCATAAATATATGAGTTATCTTGATAATGTCCTGAATGTGATACTTATAAAGGAGGATTTAAAAATAAAAGAATTTAAAGCTATCTTAAAGGAATAACTTTATCCTCAAGTCACAAGAGTAAGCATGTTTCTCTGAATATATAACATATCCTAGACACAAACACACATGAATATATACATATATAGTCAGATTCTCCTCTTTTTCAGCAGACCAGAAATGTCTGCAGTTCCACCAGTGTCTGTCTACAAAGAGATGCTTTTCATCCAAGACACATCATAGTATTCATATTGACAGGAAGAATCCATTTTTATGGCTGGACCTACTGTCAAACAGAAAATCAGTCAACAGCTATGAGCTCAGAATAAAGAGGAAGAAATCTTGGGGGCTTAAAGGTTAATGTCTTATACTTAACCTTAAGAACTAAGCCATTAACCTTAAGTGCTATATTTACATAGCTATCAATTTCATTTATAAAGAGATTCCATGGCTATCAATCATTTATAGCTACTAGTCAATCACATACCAAACAATATTTAAATTAGAAGGAAAAAAAAACAAACTTATCTGAATAGTTTGGCAAATTGGTCATGTTAGCAGGGAATTTAATTTTCTTCAATTAAATTGATTACCTATGATGTGTTGTTGGGAATATGAAGTATAGTAATATTTTCTTCCTCTAAACTCATACAGCATTTTGTATATTTGCTGCCAGTCATATCTTACATTTTTTTCAAATTTTATAATTATTTGTTTATACATTTGTCACCTTTAATAGATTATGAACTCTAAGAGTATTGAGGATTTCTGTGTATTACTAGCATAGCATTAACCATACAATAGGTTGATTTGGATTTATTTGATAAATACACCATGTATATCAAGCGATTTACAAATGGCAAAAGCTTTAGAGATCATTTAAGTTTCCTGTCTCAAGTGGTTCACAGTCTAGTTTGAGAGATAAAACAAGAAGAAAAGAAATGACCACAAAAAATATTATAAGGGAAGTAAAAAGTGAGACAATAAATGCTAGCCAAGTTCATAGGATAGAAATATAGACCTAAGAATCTGACGAGGGGGGACCCCAAACTCTTTCTCTAAAACTCCTTCAAGGAGAAAGTCTCTTTGAATGCTGCCACTAACCTCATCATTTAATTCCCTGATCACCAGGAACGCTAAACCTCATCATTTTGGTTCCCTGACAGAGAACCCTGAATTCTAAACCTCATCATTTGGTTCCCTAACCAGGGAACCTAGTGAGAGTGCTGAATCCTAGCCACTAGATCACCCCCACCAGATTAAGCTTCCCATTGAATTAAAGATCAGCCTAAAAACACTTATTCAATTCTAAAATTCTCTATTCAAATTTCAGCTCAAAGCTGCACCAGCCCCCATCAAGAGCAAACCCCAGCTTATAGCCAAGACTTCTATTATCAAATGAGCCAACTTGGGGCTTAGTCCTTGCAGAGGACCTAACATGCCATGCCATGCATAGCCGCAACCCTCTGCTGAAATGACATTTTCTTTCGTGTTACCCTCTCTTTTATCTTTTTCAACTATTTCCCTAACAAAACTTTATACCTCTCTGTCGGAATTTCTCTGCTAGAAATTCTCTATCTCTCTTCCAGGACTCCTCCACTAGAAACTTTACTTCTCTTTCTGGATCTTACAACAAAGGAATTTAGTTTTTCTATCCATGCATAAGGATCCAGCAAAGGCTGACTTCCCAATGCCAACAATAAACTTCTTTTTACCAGTCTAGTTTTTTGGGATCATAAATTCCTTTATGAAGGACTTCTGAACTGCCAGAAGGGGGTTTCCACAACTCCCTGCCGTGTGCCGAATTCTAGGGGGATTTAAGAGAGCCAACCTTCTTCATTTGGTTCCTTGAACCTCAAACCTCATCATTTAACTCCCTGACCACCAGAAACCCTAATTTCATCACTGGACTTTCCCTTCTTTTAACATACACTCATTTATAGCTTTACATTTTGAATTCCCTCTTTTAGTAAACTTGTCTTTATTTTATTTGTTTTGGATTCTAATTGTTAACTTAAAACTTTTGGTTTTATGTATATGTTTGGTAATTCAATATAATGCATCCCATATCTTCTGTATTTGATACTTTAAAACTACCTTAGATTGCTAAATTTACAATTAGGAAAAAAAAGAAAACATCAACAAATTCAATTCCAAAGGATAACAGAGAGGATTACATAATAAACTAGACTTCTGTTAATTTATTTTTTCAATTCATTAAATTTAATATGTTTTTCCCACAACACATTTTTATTTTTTTTCTGTGATTACTCCAAGAGTTTTAAACTTCTTTTATAAGTTTAACATTATGCAATGATGATGATGATGATGATGATAAACATCTTTCTACATTTAGGTGCTACTTAATACTAAACAATAAATAATTTAAAAGAAAAATTCTAAAGAGTTGGCATTTGAGTTGTTGGAATCCTTATAAACTGCTAACTCATTAGAGTTGATAGATTGTTGATCTAATCTTACAAGAAGATGTTTTGGGCAGAACCTGAAACAAGGTACTAAGTAGAACTAATTAGTACAGTGCTTGTGTTTGCACCTTGAGGTTCACAAGTATGCCAGCTTCACAAAGTAAACTTTGTAACTTTGTGAGTTCATACCTCCCTTGAAGCTCTTTGGGCCAGAGAGCACTATGGGAGAAAACTTATAATCCCTCTCTCTCGTATCCCACAATTCATCCCTCTTGTATAAAAGAAACAGACAGAGGCTCTCAGTCAGATTTCAGTGGAATTATGCCAGAAGAAAGCAGAGGCAGAGGCTAAAGGACAGAACCTTTGGATTCTTCAGAGAGACAGGCCTCTAAGCTAACCGGGCTATATTGGAGATAATAAAAGATCTGAACTTTTATCACCTGGCTACATTTGGGAAGAAGATCACCACATGAGTAATTTTGAAAATTATATGAGCTTTGAACTCAAAATTTCTTTGCCTGGATAAACTTATAAGATTTAAAAAAAATTAGGAGTAGAAAATGTAGAACACAAGGCAAATTCTCTCAGTAAATCAATCAGGCTAATGTGATTAATTACAGTACAAAAATGGAATTTAGTAAAATAAGATTGATGTCATTTCTATAGAAGCCACCAAAGTAATTACATATAGCAGTTGCATTTTTAACTGAATTAAGAACTTTTAGTTGTGTCTCCCCCACCTCCTCCTCTTCATATCTTTGAATTAATTTTAAAAGAAGAATAGGAAAGAAGAGGGAGAAGAAGAAGGGTGGAATAGAGAAGAGGGGAAAAAATGAGTGTGTAGAAAGAGTAATGGGTTAAATTCTTACTGGCAAAGAATTTGGTTAATCATTTAAAATATAAGTTTTTAACATTTATAATTTAGAAGCCATGGTTTATAAATTAGAAAATCTTGGATTGTATGTGTCTTCTGCAAGCATATTTTAAACAGAAAAAAAAAAACAGCAAAAGAAAGTTGTATATAAAACTAAAAATCTCCATTTTATAACACTTATTTTTCCCTAAGTATATAGAAATTCAACATATTTATATCAAGTCTATATTGTGTGACTTTGCTTCCTTCTGGACCTCCATCTTTTCCTTTATGTGTATTTAAAAAAAAATCTCTCTCTCTCTCTCTCTCTCTCTCCCCTCCTGTCAATTCTCTCTCCTAGAAATATGTTTCAGATTAATTATTATAGACACTTTAGATTTTATTTTTTCTCAAAAAGTCTTTAGATTTTATTCTAATATACCTTATGGTCTCATGGAGTCGTTCATTTCTCTTTAATCAATTCTAGGGAGCACACTATTTGAATAAGCCTATTATTTACCACTTTCTCTTATAAGCTATATATTATCCTCCCAATATTTTCTCCCAGAGCTTTTATTTCACATTTTATGTGTTGGGTCATTTCTTTTAGGTATTCATGAAGTCCTTGTGGTGAATCCTTTTTTATTGCTGTCAGATTCCTCAGGGATAAAGTCAGGAAAACATGTTCCAGAAACTTTGAGCATAGGGATATATCCAAAGGCCCACTTCCCATTATCCTCTGGGAAATGATAGAGGGGGAAAAAAAATGATAGCTGCTATTAGTCTTTGGATCAGGAATGTGGCCATTGGGACTTCTTTCATTAGTCTTGAGGACAATGGAAAAGCCATGATTAAAGTTCAAGGTAGTTATGGATTCAAGAATAAATCTATGAGCACTGCTGCCAAGAGCACTACAGCGCAGAGTACTCGAAGTCAGTTGAGGTTGGGAGAGGTAATAGGGTAATTGTCTAATTCTGTTTTTCCTTTTCCTACATCTGGAATGCTGCCAATATTTCTGGACAACTCTTTTTAGGAAGAAAATTGACAAACTGGAGAATCAAGTCAGAAATAATTTATTAGTCAACTACCATGTGCCAGAATTTCTGCTAAACTCTCAAAAATGAGGGAAGGTGATTGTCACATATTTTGTTGGTAATATAATGTAAATTAAGACTTCTTCTGTTTAGTTCCAGAGAGGCCTAAGTTATAAAGGCAGTTTAGGAATCATTTAAGATAACATTTCCCCCCAAAGAGCTAATCAATGATGAATCAACCTGCTTTGGGACATAGTGAGTTCTCTGTACTATAAGTTTTTAGGCAAAGACCAAATCAGATGACTATTTAATAGGCAAATAGTAAATGAGATTCATATTCAATTGTGGGAAGGACTGGATGAGATCTAAGTTCCTTTCCAAACAAACAAATAAAAATTTTTCTAAAAGCCCAGAAAGTATTTGAGCTAGCATATACATAGTTTAGTGGAAAGAACACTGGAATTGGAATCAAAGGTCTTGGGTTAGAATTCTACTACATTATATTATTGGCCATGTGGATTTATTCAGATCAATTAACTGCTGTATAAAATAAGAGGGAATTTTTTAAAAAAGCTTTTTTCTCCTCTAAATGCATGATCTGATTTTTAAAATTCTTTCCTCAGGAAGAGATATGAATGGCAAAGGAAACACTAATTTAGAACATAAATTTGTTTATAAAATGTTATAGAGAAGAATGATAGAAGACTATTAGCATGACTTTTTCAAAATCAGTGAGATACAATAGAAGGAAAATGGAATTACAGAATAACAATGCCTGATCACACCAAATGAATTTGAATACAAATTTCGAAGAAGGACAATAAACAGAAAAAGAAAAGAGAGGAAAGATCTGCACAGGTTGCTATAACAAATTTTGTGGCATGAGAGATAAATATTAAGCGAGTGGGAAAGATAGCAAGCCTGGAGATGTGTATAAAGATGTAAAACAAAAACATGTTGCTTCTAAACATTTCTAAGCATATCACTAAATTGCGAAAGACAGTGAATAGCACTTTGGTGTGTAGGGCATTTTTTTTAATACACAAAATAATCCTGGTGAAAGAGTAAACCAGTAAAAAAATCAGTATGGAGGGGCGGCTAGATGTTTCAGTGTATAGAATACCAGCCCTAGAGTTAGGAAGATCTGAATTCAAATTTGACCTTGGATATAACAATTCCTAGCTCTCTGAGTAAGTCATTTAACACTAATTGCCTTGCAAAATTGAAAAAGAAAAATCAGTATGCATCAGTGAAGGTACAATACCACAGTGCCTGTCAGTTAGGAAGTATAATATATCGTTATTATTGTTATAATTATTATTATTTAGTATTTGCCTCAAATGCCCATGAATATTTACTCTTGCCCTAGATTAAATGCTAATTCACATTTTAAGCTATTGTAAAGCTAATGTTAACATAAAGCTAATGTTGCTGATAAGGGAAAGGCCTTAATTTGAAAGTTTTTGTGAAAGCTTGATTTTGTAAATTAGGGGCAGAGAAAAGGTGACTTTGAAATTCAGGATAAAATATCTAAAACAATAAGTATCACAAAATAAAAAAAGTCTAAAGGAAAGGCTCATATGTCTTTGACAAATGTTTAAAATTCATAGCTAGGATAACATAAGGAGAATATGATATTATAATTGGGTTATACTTTCCTAAATTCTTTAAGAAATGCTTAATGTGGATTTTCTCTCTTTCTCCTATTACACCTAATTAAAGGTAAATTAAATTCACCCATTTCAGCTAATTACATTGCTCCTGTATTTTATTATGGGGTCTACAGTTTGACAGAATAAAAAATTACCTTTAATCAAAAAAGGCAAATTATTTTCTATTTAAAGTGCTAGGATTGCATTTTAATTCCTTAATACTTGATAAGCATTGAACTAAAGCAGGCAAATTAACTGATAGAATCAATGTCTCCAATTGTAACTTGTGGCTCTTTAATTAAATACTTAGTAGTTTGTTACTTGTTTCCTAGCTGAATTTTCAATATCTTTAAGTTATTTAATCTATGTTAGGAAGATTCTTAACAACATTTGTATTTATAACTTTCTCAAATAAAACAAGGACACAAATTGTGATATCCATGTATGATAAATAACTTGTCTTAGCCTGGATGACATTGCATTGTGGCATGCACAAACACACACACACACACACACACACAGACAAGTTTAAAGTAAGAATAAATGATTCTATGTAAAGATATCATAGTAAGTCAGTGTCAATGGAAGGATAGAAAGCACATCTTTAAGTCTTCCTTGTTTCAAAACTAACCCTTTCTATCTGATTCACCAACCTGTTATAAAACACCTTTATGTTTTTTTTTTTTTCCTGTATCTGTGTACTTCTCTCTCCTTTCTAGATATTTTCCTTCATATTCTTTCTCTGTCTATCTTTCTCTGTGTCATCTGTCTCCTGTTTCAGTGTATCATCATCTGTCTGTATGTCTTGGTGAGTCCTGTCCATGTGTATGTCCCATCTGTATATGTCTGTGTCTCTGTGTCTGTCTGTGTGTTTGTGTATCTCTGTCTATCTGTGTCTCTGTGTGGCTGTCCCTCGCTGGCTGTCTGACTGTCTCTTGCTGATTGGCTGTCTGTTTCTTGCTCTCTCACTATCTGCCTGTGGGTCTTAGTCTCTCTTTAATATCTGTCTCTTACAGGGGTCCTCAAACTTTTAAAATAGGGGGCCATTCACTGTCCTTCAGACTGTTGGAGGGCCAGGCTATAGTAAAAACAAAAACGTTGCTTTGTGGGCCTTTAAATAAAGAAACTTCATAGCCCTGGGCGAGGGGGATAAATGTTCTCAGCTGGTGCATCTGGTCGGCGGGCCGTAGTTTGAGGACCCCTGAATTGTAGTATGTATGTTCTAGGGGTATCTGGACAAACATATTACTAGATAGATAGATGTAAATACATACATGAATATGTATAAAGAAATAGAGAGGGAGAGACATAAAATCCTAATTCATTTATGTCACAAATCAATATTCTTTCCATTTAAAAATAAAATGAATTAGCAAATCAGTAGATATCCTTTCATAGATTCATACTGAATTTTTAACTTTAGTTATCCTCCCTAGTGTTACTTGGTGCAATAGAAAGTGTTTGTTGTTTTTGTTGTTATTGTTTTTTAATTCAACATCTTGCCATGAGGGGAAAAGAAAGACAAGCAGAACTAAACATAATATTCTTATAATTAACCCAATTTCATTATGTGAACAATCTCCAATGAAAAGCTGAAAATAGTAATGGTGCTTAGTATGTTAGTGGATTAATTATCTTATTGATATGAATATTTCCACCAAATATGAAGTTTCTAATACACCTGGGGTCTTCTGTGCAATCTTTGTCCAATTGTTCACTGCAAACTACCTACTCAGTCTTCTGAAGGTCTTCCTTTAGGTCCTTTGATGTTGATCATCCATCAGTATTTTGATTATCTCTTATGCCTTGGCACTTTATATGGCAATAAAGACATTCTGTCATGTTTCTATTTCTTGTTAAACTAATATCTTTACAAGATTAGAAATGCAGAAATGTCATAATTTCATTTTGCAACAACTCTCTAACACATACAGGTACAGAATATTGATACTTCATAACATTGCAATTATTCATACTTTTATAATAAAACTAATACTTGTACTTTTAAAAATAAAATTTAATGCTATTTGTTTTCATATTAACTGTTAATTATTAATTTCTTTATTTTTCTTTTTCCTCTATTCACCAGAATAATTTCATTTAATAATGGATATTTCTAAAGAAAAAAAATCAGCAAAATAATCAATGTATTAAAAATAGAAAACACATAATATTTCATACCAATTGAATGCCTACCTGTATTGTTTCCTAAGAACTGTGATTTTTTGTAATTTTTGCAAAAAAAAAATTCATTCATTTAATAGTTTTATAATTCTTTCTGATATGTTGCCACAGTTGTGTATATGGTATTCTTGGTTCAAATTTCTTCACTTTGTTTCAGTTCATGTAAATTTTTTATGTTTCCCTTTATTCATCATACTCAATTTTTGTACTTTTATTAAAATTATTTGAAGAGTTAAAAAATAAATTGTACAAATGTACTGTAGTCTCAATTACAAAGGTAATGGGAAGAAAGACCTCAGAGCAACTTGAAATGCAGTATGTGATTTTCATATATAAAATTTAAATATTGACTTTGATAGAGATTAATAGCAGGTATGTCTTTTTAAACTTTTGAAGTATATATTAATTTACTGAAATATTTTAAATGAAAGTAGTCCAAGACTGGAAGAAGATTGTAGGTGAGAGAAGGAACATAATCCCTCAAAGCATCAACAGTCAAGCAATCCAATACTCACAGCTATGTAAATATATGTGTGTGAAGCTCCTTCACCCTTTAGATCTAATGGACTCTCAATGAGGATAGTTAAAGCAAACTGGGGGCTTTATACCCTCAACCAGAGTCTGAATCTTCAGGCTTTGTGCCCATAGATCTTATTCTTGTCACTTTGCAGATTAACATGGACTGAATGACATAGAAGCTCTTAGTCAGTAGTTAGTCTAGACTATAATTTATGCCCCCTTATTACCTCAGGACACACTGACATCATAGATAATATTTGCTACCATTATATAACTGGATTAAATAAAGTTTGTTAAGCAAATAATTTACTAACCTTGTGCTCTAACACTAAATGGATCTAATTCTGTTATTGGGTACATAGCAACTTTGTAGTACAAAGGCTGATAATAGTCAAACATGGAATCACTCTTGTCAGCTAGGGCCCAATAATAGACTGATTCATAAAAAATCATTTATTATAATAAAACTTTTCCCCAAGAAAGTTGTTTTTAGATGTAGCTAATTGATATACAGGATGAATCTTCACTAAAAATGCCAACCTCTTTTTTTTTCCATAAGGAACTAGGTCAATTTAAATTGTTACAAAGAAATATAAAATTGGTTAATAAACCAATTGATAATTATTTTATTGAATCTTCTAGGTATCCAGTACCTTATCAGATATAGAAGAACACTAGAATTATTAGAAAGTGATAGAAATAAATTCCAGAGTTACATAAGAACATCAGCCTTGTGACTGATACATAACATATAAATGTGGCCTCTATCCTCAAAGTTCTTACAATCAAAGAACCAATCTGTGGTCAAATGATCATTAGATATGTAATCAGAGGACTTGGATAAGAGAATTGGTATAATTACTTCATAATTACGGGACATTGTACATACCATTTAATCTCCAAAGGCCTTGGTTTCCTCATCCGTATTATAATAGTTTAAATGGATGATTGCCAAATTCCCTCACAGCTCTAAACTTTATAAATCTTATTAAGGAAAAAAACCGAAATACATAAAATAATGGCAACATGCTTCATATAAATTATGTTATGTTGGATCATCTTATTACAATTATATTTAAAACATTATTTTTAAAAATCTATTGAGATTCATAGTTCTGTATATATGAATTAAACCTACTTCTTACCAGAGGTACTCCGTGATTCTCAGGAAATCCCAGGAAAGGAAATTCCCTCTAGTAATGCAGGTGGGCATTTTCTCTGCAATTTATAGTCTTAGAGGTTTGCCTAAAGCAGCAAGGGAACCCTTTTTCTGTCACTAGTCATAGATATTTATAACATTATTCACAAGCTATACACAATCATCAATTTATAGAACTCAAGCTATAGGTTGTACTATCTAGTTTTCAGCTCATCATCTCCTGTTGATTATGCAAATAGTTTCACAGACTTTATAGTTCCTATAGGCCTGATGTTCCTCACCCTTAGCCTAGAGTACTGAGAGATTAAGGTGAAGTCTACTCAAAAATATCACTCCACTGAGCCAATCACTGTACTAAGCACTGGAGATACAAACGCAAAAAGCAAATCAAAACAAAAAGCAAAACCAAGTCCTTGTTTTCAAATAGCACACAATCCAGTAAAAAAAAAGAAAAGAAAAGAAAAGAAAAGAAAAAAAAGAAAAGAAAAGAAAAGAAAAGAACTAACTATAAATGAAATATACACAACATAACCTGCATCTCAAAGCCCACTGGAATAAGCCAATCTCTTCACTGGAAGAGATCAAAGCTCCATGGCTTCATGAGGAGCAGGGACAATTGCTGAGAGTGAAAGAGGAAACTTCACTCTTTTTGTTCTGTATATTCTCTTTGAACTGGCTTATCAGTCTCTACTGATATTAGTGGCTAACTTCAAGAGAGATGACTGATGGGACCAATCTTACTTCAGGTTGCTAAAGGGAGAATAATTGTCTGGAAAGAAGCTGGCATTAGAGCAGTTGACAGAAGCTGACATGAGAGGAGATGGCGGTCTCCAATATGTCTCTATTCCAAGTTTAAAAACATGAGAATCTTCAAAGAATTTTCCTTTTGAATGAGATCTGTGACATTCTTTCAGTTGAGCTGCATTATCTCACTTCCAATGGGAAACCTTATTCATTCTATATTGCCTGGAATATATCTTTCCCTGTAAATTTTCTGATGTCTGAGAGAATACATTTCAATTTACTATGGGCATGTTCTTCAGAGAACTACTATGTGGTAGAAAGGAAATCAAAGTTGAGGTATTTTCCCCATTTACAATGATCAGAAGTTCAGCTGGAATGTGAAAAAAAAAATCTCCTAGACTAACAATACTAAAATGAGTAGACAGATTGATTCTAACTGGGTGGCACATCTCTCTGAGGAGAGCTAAAGTGGTCAGGCTTCTGGTGCTGTTTCCCTATTTGTCAGAAAATAGTCTCCTTTGGAAAATGTACAGGCTGGGAGAAGAGGATGGAGATATCTGTTCTGCCTCTTTTCAAACTATATAGCATGTATCCATGCTATATGAGCAGGATAACTTTGCTACAACAGGATAAACTGGGTGTAGTCTCAGAGACAAGGAAATAATATTAAGGAAGACTGTGAAAAAAATTTCTTAAAGAGGATGGGATTTTAGAAGAGACTTGAAGGATACCAGGGAACTAGGATGTGTAGAGGAGAATGGAGATTGTTTCAGATATAGAACATGCAAACAGGCAAGCAAACAAAAAGAACAACAAATCCAAACATTATTTTTTAAATGGGGAACAAAATGTTTTGAAATTACTAGGGAGTAAAAGAGATCTTCTAATTGGAAAAATAAGAGCACATTAATTATAAAGGACATATGAAGGAAGATACTGTGTCCAAAGAAAAAAACCCTGATAAATAGAAGTGTGTATGGAATGGTTAAATGTGTGTATGTATGTGTGTATTTTTCTACACACACACACACACACACACACACTCACATACAGATATTTGTATCTATTGAGTCATATAAAGCCTGATAGGGTGAAGAGGAAAGAAATACAAGAAAAAAAAAACTTAAATGATAACTTGATTATATATTTAAAATGAAGACTAAGTGGTACATAATAGATTTGCTATTTCATGTGTAATCATTTTTTTCTTCTATGTTATGGAAATGCTTGTTTTAATTCTTAAATCTGGAATAAAATAAAAAAAGAAGTCCTGTATAGTGAGTTGAATACTATGAAATTGTAAAATGTGCTTTCCCCTAATTTTATAGTTTAACTTGTGATCAAATATATCTCAAACAAAATGGGTAATACCAGAAAGGGGGGAGAATGGGAGACAGAGGAAAAAGAAAAAAAGAAAGAGAGGGAGGAGAGAGAAAGGAAAAGAGAGAGAATGAGGCAGAAATTTTCTGTTACCATTTTTTCAGGAGAGGGAAAGGGACTGAAAAAAATTTATATATGTATATACATGTATATGTATACATGTATATGTGTGTATAATAAATGCATATTTATGTACAAAAACTTTGCAGTCCCCTTATATAGATATAGCTAGATAAAATATGCATATATTATAAATATATTTGTATATGTATTTATCTTCACATATGCATATATACATACATAGTGACTGGATCTGTAATTTCATTGGTATATCTAATTCTTAGGTGTAACAGGATTTTAACCTCTGGCAAAATTCAATTTTCCATCTATTCTGCCATATTGAACCAAATATTGGTGCAAAATATTTGGCAACTTTTTTTAATCACAAGCTCCTTGCTCCTATTTACTTTTTCAAAAGAAAGTGTCTATTTACCTTACAAGAACATTAAGATCTTTGTTATATTTGTAAAACATCAAGAGCCAGAAAAAATTGTAGGAAACAATATGAAAATAATTATGAAGAAAACAAGAAAGAAGAGCCACTTTTAAATACTTTAACCAAAATTAGTCATAGATGAAAATGGTAAAGGTTTGTCATATTTGGGTCATTTTTTATTCGCATCTATTTGTGACACCTTTTGGATTTTCTTGGCAAAGATAAAGATATGAGGTTTACTATTTCCTTTTCCAGTTCATTTTACAAATGAGGAAACTTTTTTTTTTTTTACATTTATAAATGAGGTAAATAGATTAAGTGACTCTCTCCACCTCATCTTTGCAATTATAGAAATAGAAGCTGAGAACTCATGCAGAAAACAGAAAAGAAAATGAAAAGATAGAAAGACAGACAGACAGAGACAAAGACAAAACAGAAAGACAGAGAGAGTGAAAATGATTGACTACTATAGGGAACTCAGAAAAAACTTGAAAAGCATATAAAGGAAGGTTATAAATTCTACAAGGACTCCATGAAGATATTATACCACTCCAAATCCCTAAAAGAAATTATGTGAATAAAAATAATCATACACTTTCACATTCAAATTAACAAAACTGACAAAAGATGCCGAATCAATTTTGGGGAAGTTATAGAAAGATAGGCAAAATTGATAAAAGGTCAAAAGATATGAACAGACAATTTTCATATGAAGAAATTAAAACCATTTCCATTCATATGAAAAAATGCTCTAAATCACTATTGATCAAAGAAATGCAAAGTAAATACAACTCTGAGGCATCATTACATACCTCTCAGATTGGCTAAGATGACAGGAAATGATAATGATAAATGTTGGAAGAGATGTGGGAAAACTGAGACACTGGTATATAGTGGGTGAACTGATCCAATCATTATGGAGAACAATTTGGAACTATACCCAAAAAGCTATCGAACTATATATACCTTTTGATCCAGCAGTGCCACTACGGGTCTGGTATCCCAAAGAGATCATAAAAAAAGGAAAAGGACCCACATGTGTTTGTAACAGCCCTTTTTGAAGTGGAAATAAGCTAGAAACTGAGTGGATGCTCATCAATTGGAGAATGGCTTTATAAGTTATGGTATATGAATGTTATGAAATATTATTGTTCCATAATAAATGATCAGAACATGATTTCAGAAAGGCCTGGAGAGACTTGCATGAACTAATATTAAGTAAAATGTGTAGAACCAAGAGAACATTGTACTCAGCAACAAGATGATTATGTAAA
Organism: Antechinus flavipes; assembly: GCF_016432865.1. Classification (NCBI taxonomy): domain Eukaryota; kingdom Metazoa; phylum Chordata; class Mammalia; order Dasyuromorphia; family Dasyuridae; genus Antechinus; species Antechinus flavipes. The sequence goes on from NC_067402.1 coordinate 156,660,906, forward strand.
AATCAATTCTGATGAATAGTGGTTCTTTTAAACAATGAGTGATGCAAGCCAATTCTAATAGTCTTGTGATGGACAGAACCATTTGCATCCAGAAAGGGAACTGTTGGAACAGAATGTGGATCATAACATAGTTTTTTTCACTTTTTTTGTTGTTGTTTGCTTGATTTTTTCCTTTCTTTTTCCCCTTTTTGATCTGATTTTTCTTGTGCAGCATATTAAATGTAGAAATGCATATAGAAAAATTGTACATGTTTAACACATTGGATTACTTGCTATCTAGGGGAGGGAATAGAGGAAGGGAGAGAGAAAAATTTGGAAAACAAAATTTTGCAAGGGTGAATGTTGAAAACTATCATTGTTTGTATTTTGAAAATAAAAGTCTATTATTAAAAAAAGAAAGAAAGACAGGTAAGCTGGTACAATATTGGAGGAGCTGTGAATAAGAACCATTTCAAAAGCAATTTGGAAATATGCAAATAAAATGATTAAAGTGTCCATAATCTTTTACCCAATCTATCTCTGGAAGGTCATTGAAAAGAAGTCCTCATATATTCCAAAATATTTATAGCAGCACTTTTATGATAGCGAATAATTGGACAACATATTAAATGATCATCAATTAAGCAATAAATTGTGTAATATTAATATAAAAGAATACTACTGTGTTGTTAGAAGTAACAAATGTGATGAACACAGAGAGACATAGAAAAATCTACATGAACTGATGTAGAGTGAGACAACTAGAGTCAAATATATGATGTGCAATGACTTCAACAATGTTAGCAGAAAGATTAATCACACACCCACATCAAAAGTGAATGTTACAAAGTTACAAAGAGTAAGAATAGGTCAAAAGAAGAAATGTGAGAGAATATATCCAATTCCCCTATTTGGAGAAATTAGTTTCACAAGTGTTACACATTGTACATATCTTCATGCTTTTTCTTTATGTTGATCATTTTCATGCTGATTGTTCCCTCCCCTCCTCTTTTTTTTTTTCTTTATTGAGGAGGAAAATGAAAGGGAGAAAGACAGAATAAGTAAGGGGGAACCAGAGTGGGAGAGTAAAGGAAGGGGAAGGGGGAGGGGGAGCAGAAAAGGGAAAGAGAGGAGATGGAGGAGGGAGTTAGGGAGGGGAGAAAGGAGGAGAGGAAGAAGAGAGAGGAAGGGAGAGGGAGAGGATTAATTATCCATTGTCTTTCTAAAATAGTTGTCATTTATGTACTTTCATCTATTCTTACTGCCACCATGTTGGTACATTCATTATCATCTCCCACCTAAATTGTTTGAATAATTTCCTAACTGTTATTTCCATCACTAACCTATTTCTTCTTTAATTCACCCTTCCCACAAATACCTATTCCAAATGCAATGTCTGACTATCACTTCTTTGATTAACACACCAATAACAAAATCTTCAGTGGTCTATAAAATAAATTATAAACTCCCAAATTTTGAAACCCAAAAAGATAAATTCAACATTGACTGCCAGGCTTACCTTACAAAGATTTTAAAACTTTGTTCCATTTTGAGCTTGCCCTGCCTCAAACCCATCGTAACTCTTTCACATTGTCTCCCATGCTTAGAATAGATTTCCTCATACTCTTTTCAAGGCTCAACTTTAGTGATATCTCTTCTGTTAAATCTCATTCCTCAAATTTCTCACAGCACTTTGAGTCCCTCTTTTGTATTTATCTCTGCTTTAATATCTACAAGATCAGTTTGGTATTTATCTTTGTGTCTCCAGAGATGAAAAGAGTGTCTTCTAGTAAGCATTTGGTTAAATTATTTATGGGTTTACTTTTTTTGTCTTTTTTTTAATGATCAGTGAAGAAACATATAATTTTACATACAAAATCAAAGCCTTATCTTTCAATAAACTGCATTTGACTTAACTATATAAGGAATGCTAAATGGCACCTTATAAAAAGTATTGTTGACAAACTATTTTTCATATCACCATAATACTAAAAATGAATAGTTAGACCTTGAAATGTATGGTCCACTGATGAGGTTAAAAAAATACAATAAATCATTCCCCCAACATGGTGGAACCATATATAGTATTTGTATCCTGTGAAAACAAAGAAAATTGAAAGTCTTTGAAATAACATGCTATTATTTTGCACAATGCATATTTCTTTCATTTTTTCAATGAGAAATATGGTGAGAATATTAATATAATTTTTCAACTGTCATAAATATAATGAATATTTTCTGTTCTGATGTTTCAAATTTAATGAAAATATTTGTGCTTCCATAATCCTTACCAACTATCTAGAGTTTTAACATATACCTTTTTTTTTCTTTTTTTTTTTTTTTTACTTTAATTGATACCTTGTGAGATAGGTTGGGTAGTTTGAAATAATTCTGTGGGCCCTTGACCAAGAAGTGGTTACAGAACATTAATTTTAATAGAATTCAACAAAATGACAGAATAAAAAGAGATGCTATTCTTGTTTATCTTCTGTATAGTTTTTTTATTTCTAAATTCCAGTGAGAATGTGAACATATATATTCATACGTGTATAAACATGTGAATACATATGTATATGTATGTATTTTAATTATAATGTTATGTGATTTGCATTTCTCATGAATTTCTCATTTATTAATACATGAAAATCAAAGTTTAAAGGAACCATGTATTTTTAAAAGTCCTTTTATTTCCTAAACCAATATTTAAAATTAGGTGGCTAATAAATGCTTGTTGAGTGATTGAGAGATTAGTTGATTAATTATTTCAATTATTTTTTTTTCAGTTAACACAAAGAGGGATACATTTTGAAATGCCTTCACTCTTTTTATTGCTGGTTATTTTTTATAGATTCCAGAATATCCTTTATTGAGGAAGAGCCCATTGAAGGGCTACTTTAAGTTAAGTTCTCAGAAATGGTATTCAGTGAAATTCTGAACTGGCATTGGATTTAACTTTTTTTTCCCCTCCTCTCCTCTCATTCATTCATGAATATTTTTACTTTATCCTTAAAATCAACAAACTTGTTTTACTGAGAATCACAGCAGCTTTCTACTACAATGATCAGCTAGTCCTGGGAAAAGCTTAAAGAACCTTTTTTTTTTTCTTTTGGATGTAGTTTATCTTCTAAAACAAAGACTCCTCATAAGCATATTTCTAGCCATTCTAATTCCCAAACAAGACTAGAGTAGTAACAAAATCAACTATTTTCCCAATGGGTGAATTGGAGCAAATTAAGCAAATTAATTCAGAACTAATAGCTTTCAACTGAAATATCAAATATAAGTGAGTAGAGAAGGAAGAAGAATGGAAGTTGTATTATCTGAATTATCTATTTTCTTATTTTAATATGACTCCTAAAATCAGGAAGATGTCTTCCTGAGTTTAAATCTGGCCTCAAATACTCATTATCTGTGTGATCCTGTCCAAGTTATTTAACTCTGCTTTGCTCAGTTTCCTCATATGTAAAATGGCCTAAAGAAGGAAATGGATAAAACCCCTCAAGTACTTCTGCCAGGAAAACCCTAAATGAGTTCATGAAAAGTTGGTGACAACCAAAATGACTTGACAAATGAAACAACAAAATAATAATCTAAGAAAAACAACTCAGGCAAAAAAGCCAGTTAAGCCTGTTATTCAATTTCAGGTAAGCAAAAATAAATGTTTGACAGATCAAGCATCTATATTTCTTACAGTAATTTTCCTCAAGGTCTCCTTTCCTCTTATTTCATTCTCTTTGTATCATGATGTCATCCTTATCATATCAAGTTTACTTTTCCATTATCTTATTCAATCTAAGCTCTTTCAAGAAGAGGTTCTACCATATTAATAAATGACTCATTATAGTGAATATTTTCCCAAATTGAATATTCTCCAGTGGTCTCACTTCAATAGTAATATACAATTACCCATGACCCATTTTCTTTCACATCTGTATAGTGTATTCAGCTTTTTAGAGCATGAGAGGAGAATATGTAAATTGAGTAGTTCATTTTTTTCTCATGTTTTCTACTTTTTAAAAAATTTTAAGTTTTAATCCAATTAATTTTTAATCCAATGAATTATAATTAAAGATACAAAACACTAAAATTAATGTTTGATACTGCTTTCTACTCTAATTAACACATTTTAAGGCAATACATATTTCTTTGTAGAATCAATCACATACAGACGATAATATATATTCTATTATATATATCAAATCTAAACTCAAATCACATGCAGCATGGAAGAAAAACTATTCAACTTATAAATCAACATCCTATTTATGCTTCTATGATGAAGGATAATAATTAAGGAAGCTACATTTGACTTGTATTTTGCAGGACGGACATAATTTCAGAGGCAGAGATGAAGATTCCAGGGATAACTTCAGACTCATGGGATGAATACAGGAACTGTAAGTCATATGAAGTAGTGTTAGAGGTGCTGTTTGACAAGGTTTTGCTTGTGTAACACAGGTGTCAAACACAAGGCCTACTGATCTCATACTACTTGTAAGTGGAGCCTGATCCAGATTAAAATTGTAACTGAAAATAGTAATAATAAATAAAAAGGCAATAGAACATAGTTAATATTAATATATGTTTTTCTAAGTCAATATACAACCTGTAAGGATATGTTGAATGGTTTTATATAGCTCTTATAAACACTTATATAGAATATAGTAGTCTCTATTTTTATTTGAGTTTGACACTAGACTTTTATTTATTTATTTATTTTTAGAAATTTTTTTACTATGACAGGTTAGTTTTTTTTTTTTTTTTAATTGTAACTTTTTATTAACAGAACATATGCCTGGGTAATTATCCCTTGCACTCATTTTTGTTCTGACTTTTCCCTTCCCTTCCCTTCCTCCACCTCTTCCCCTAGATGGCAAGCAGTCTTACACATGTTAAATATGTTATAGTATATCCTAGATAAAATATATGACACTATTCTTTTATGCAACTATTCCTGGCCCTGTGACCCTATACTATAATCTATTCTTCCATCTTCTGTAGTAATGGCTCCCTATAACTTTTTGCTTCATCTCTGTTCATTTTGCTCATTTTACTGAATCTTTTCAAAACTTTAGTTTCTTCTTCCAAAATTTAATTTGATGGAAAGTCTAAACTTATGGAAATATTAGAAAGAAGGGAGGAATAATTTCTCATCTCTACAGATGATATCTCTCTCCTCTTTTCTATTCCATGTCCTGGAAAGGCATGGGAAAAGGCAGGATATCACACGTGGAAGAAGATTGAAACACAAATAAAATATTTTTATTCTTTAATTTTTTTTCCTTCCACTCACTCTACAGAAATACCTTGAGTTGCTATGTTGAGTAAGATAGGAGGAAAGAAACTCTTTTGATGTTGTCTTAACAGTGAAAGGTCTACCTGTGACTGGGTTATAATTATGCAATAATAATGATAATAAGGACATATTTTTATAGTAAGTTAGGATTTAAATGCCACAGTACCGAGGATGTTTCTATGATTTCTTGAGGTTTTGATAATTTCTTGAGAGTTATAAGGGACATTAGAAATAAACTAATTCAACTACTTCACTTGTACAAGGAAGGTAACTTAAGTACTAGGAAGTTTAAGTGACTTGTTAAGGTGACTACTCATCTACTCAGTTGACAGAATATAATTAGAATTTTCTATTCTCTAGTTGCAAAAACATACATATAAAAGGAAATGATATGTAATAGTTAGAAAAAGCATAAAGAAAAATTATATTTTTCCTCAAATATTTAAGCAACAAGAAAAAGTTAATCTGTTAAACTGTTAAATCATAGCAATAGCAACAACAACAACAACAAAAATTTCTTATATTTGTTGGGAAGAAACAATTCTCCTGGAAAATATACATCTAAAATTATGCTCTAGAATAAATATTGACTTTTCCTATGTAATTCCAGTAGGATTCAGGAATGAATCCTAGAATCTGTAGGAATACAAAAATCAACTTTGAGGAGTTAACCTGTTGATCTACGGGAGAAATGGTGATGATCTAGAAACTTTATACTTAGTGTAGCTATTGAATCATCAAGAATGGACCCACTCAGAGTTATAGGATCTTATAATATCAAACAGCTATAAAATAAAATACTAGATTTAAATTCCCCAAAGTAAAATTCAATACATTTTTAGTATTTATATGTCATTTTAATATTTATTTTCCTTTTTATAATCACAGATCATTAAATATGGTGTAAAGAAAGTTGGATTTGGAGTTAAAATATCCAGATTTGAATTCTATGCCTAATTCACAACTTGTATGTGCTGGGCATGTCATTTCATAAGTGTCAAACATGAGATTTATATATTTTATAATACTCTCAAGTGAGGCCTGATCCAGATTAAAATATAAGTGGGAAATAATAATAATAGAAAACATTAGAACATAGATAATGTTAATATGTAGTTTTCAAAATCAATATGTGAACCACAGGGAGTTAGGGTATGATGGTTTTATACACTCCTCTGGGCCTTTATATGTTTTCTCAATTGTAAAATGAATGAGTTAAACTAGCCTATCTCTCAGGACTCTTCTCTGTAAATCTTCAATTTCAGCCTATGAACTGCCTAAAATAAGGGTTTGTAGAAGAACTCTTTTTGAAAAGAAGGGGCAGAGTTAAGATGGCAGAGATGATATGCATTCCTCTCTGACCTTTACAACCCTCATAATAATTATGAAATCCAGCCTCTGAATTAGATTTGGACGGGCAGAACCCACAAATATTGGGAGTGCAACAAATTATCAGCAGAAGATAATTTCAAAGATCTCCAAAATAGGTCTGTTTCAATTGGAAATGGGAGGGAGGCAGCCAGGGCAACCAGTACAAATGCCAGCACAGATAGCCCAGTGTTCTGGGGCAGAGAATCAGAGGGAGGAAACAGACCAAAAAAGATCTGTTTCAATCAGAAATGGGAGAGAGGCAGCCAAGCACAAACAGCTGACCACAAACGCTGCCAGTGCAGACAGAGCAGGGCCCAGGGCAGAACAGTCTCAGTATGGCCTTGCAACTTCCGGGGCCCAGAGTTTACAGGATGAAGCAGACCAGAGAAGCTCAGCTTCAGTGGGAAGCAGGAGATAGACAGCAAGATCCAGGCAGCTGACCACAAACACCAGCACAGACAGCTCAGAGTCCAGGAGCAGTGCAATCTCAGGGTGCTTGAGCACACTCCACCCTAGGGCATTGCTAATGACTCCATATGGCAGAGGCAAGGAGTGAATCAGCAATGACACAGCATAGTTGCCTTTGCTTGGAAAACCTCTCCTGCCCTAAAGGCCGACCTTAACTAAACTTAAAAAAATAAATAAAAAAGTAAAGAGGACTCTAACAATTGACAGCTTTTATGGCAAAAGAGAAGAACAGATTTCAAACCCTGAGGAGACTAAAGACATATTGTCTTCAAATGAAGTTCCAAGGGGTGAAATAACCTGATCCCAATCACACAAGACTCTCCTAGAAGAACTTAGAAAGGATCTTAAAAGAGAGCTAGAGGAAAAATGGGGAAAAGAAATGAAAGCCTTGCAAGAGAATCTGGAAAAGGCAATACAAAATAGACATAGTGATATGGAAAAAGCATATAACTCATTAAAAGATAGATTTGATAAACTGGAAAAAGAAAACAACTCCTAGAAAACCAGAATTCGTGAAACAGAAAAAGAAAATAACTTCTTAAAAAACAATTTGTGAAGTGGGAAAAAAAATTCATAGAACAAAACTACTCATTCAAAAATTCAATTGGACAAATACAAAAAAGAAGTAAAAAAAGTAAATGAAGAAAATAATACACTAAAATTTAGAATTGAACAAATGGAAAGGAATGACTCAATAAGGGAACAAGAATCAGTCAAGCAAAACCAAAAAAAATGAAGAAAAAAATTTTTAAAAAAATGTAAAATACCTAATGGGGAAAACAACTGACCTGGAAAATAGATCAAGGAGAGACAATCTAAGGATTATTGGACTCCCTGAAATACATGATGAAAAAAAGAGCCTACACACTATTTTTCAGGAAATCATCAAAGAGAACTACCCAGATGATAAAATAGACATTGAAAGAATTTGTTGATCACCTAGAGAAAGAGATCCCAAAATTAAAACTCCAAGAAATATTGTAGCTAAATTCCAGAACTATCAGACCAAGATAAAAATACTACAAGCAGTCAGAAAAAAAAATTAAAAAAATAAACAATTCAATAATCAAAGAGCCACAATAAGGATCACTCAGGATCTAGCAGCTTCCACATTAAAGGATTGAAGGGTCTGGAACCTGATATTCCAAAAGGCAAAGGAACTTGCCTCCAGTAGGCAAGAATAAACTACCCTGCTAAACTGAGCATTTTCTTCCAGGGAAGATGATGGACATTCAATGAAATAGGTGAATTCCATATATTTCTAACAACAACAACAACAACAACAACAACAACAAAACAGGGCTAAACAAAACATTTGACCTCCAAATATAGGACTCAAGAGAAGCATAAAAAGGTAAAAAGAACTCTTGAGAACTATATTTCTGTGAAGGGTATACATAAAGAGTACATGTATAATTTGTTTACTGTTATAATATAAAAAAGAATCTAGTGATGGAAAGGAAATTGTATCAGAAAAAGGGAAAAGTGGAGGCAAAAAGAGGAAACTACATCTCATGAAGAGGCAAAGAAAACCTATTATATAGGAAGGAAAGCAGCGAGGAGCATGATCATAGTGCAAATCTTACTCTCACCAGAATTGGATCAAAGAGAAATTATTAAACATATTTGGTTCACAGAGAAACTTCTTCCACCTCATTGAAAAGTGGGAGGGAAAAAGTGAAAAGGGAAGGGATAGGATAAATAAAAGGGAATATAGAAATTGAAATGGAATGGTTTAAGAAAAGGGGAAGGACTCTAAATGGCAGGGAGGGATCCTAAAGAGAGAGGACTATGTGAGGCAACTGGTGTTTATAAGTTTAATACTGGGGAGGGAGGTAAGGGGAAAAGGAAAGGGAAAAGAATAATCTGGGGTTAATAAGTTGGCAGGAAATACAGAATTAGGAATCTTAACCATAAATGTGAATGGGGTAAACTTTCAAAAAGCAGAGGTGTAATGTTCTCTGTTCAGTTTTCCTGGGGTCTCTGGGAGCAGCCTTCCTTTCAGTTCAGTAATCACCACAAGTGCAGCTAGGTGTTAAAGTTCAAATCCTTTATTATCTCTTTCAAAGTATTGTCTCCTTTCCTGGGGCCCGGATAGCTTTCTTAGAGATCTATCTCTCTCCTTGGTTCTGAGAGCATGAGCTCCTGCTAGAGCCAGTCCTTTGTGTTCTCTGCCGCTGCCAACTTCTTGAGGTCCTCCTGAATGTTTCTTGGTTTCTGTGGGGGAAATAGGAGAACCACCAGAGTCTCTGTCTTCCAGTTCTGATTCTGGCTGAGTTTGTCCCAGCTTATATACTCTCTTATCATAGGTGTGAATCTTGTGGAACTATATTAAGTGCTAAGTACATGTACTGAACTAGAGAATTGTTAAGCACTATGCTAAACAACCATTGTCTCTATCAATTCCACTGACTTAATACTTTGTAAGAATCCTTTGTTTCAAGTTCAGAGTTCTGGCCCATAACACAGAGGTGGATAGCAGACTAGTAAAAGTCAGAATCTTGCAATATGTTATTTACAGGAAACACACTTGAAGCAGGGCAATACATACAGAGTAAAGGTAAAAGGTTGGAGTAGAATCTACTATCTTCAGGTAAAGTCAAAAAAGCAGGGATAATCATCCTGATCTCAGATCAAGCAAAAGCAAAAATGGATCTAATTAAAAAAAGATAAGGAAAGGCACTATAGCTTTCTAAAGGCCTGCATAGATAATGAAGCAACATCAACACTAAGCATGTATGAACCAAATGGTATAGCATCTAAATTCCTAAAGGAGAAGTTTAGAGAACTGCAAGAAGAAACAGACAGCAAAACTATAACAGTAGGGGATCTCAACCTTGCATTCTCAGAACTAGATAAATCAAACCACAAAATAAATAAGAAAGATGTTAAAGATGTAAATAGAACACTAGAAAAGATAGGTACAATAGATCTTTGGAGAAAACTAAATGAAGACAGAAAGGAGTACACTTTCTTCTTGGCAGTCCATGGAACCTATACAAAAATTGACCATATATAAGGACGTAAAGACCTAAAATTCAAATGAAGAAAGGCAGAAATAGTAAATGCATCCTTTTCAGATCATGATGTAATAAAAATTACATTCAATTAAAAAACCAGGGGGAAATAGACTAAAAAGTAATTGGAAACTAAATAATCTCATCCTAAAGAGTGAATGGGTGAAACACCAAATCATAGACACCATTAATAACTTCATCCAAGAGAATGACAATAATGAGCCGACATACCAAAATGTGTGGGATTCAGCCAAAGCAGTAATAAGGGGAAATTTTATATCTCTAGAGGCCTACTTGCATAAAATAGAGAAAAAGAAAATCAATGAATTAAGCTTGCAACTAAAAAAGCTAGAAAAAGAGAAAATTAAAAACCCCATATCAAAAACTAAACTTGAAATTCTAAAAATAAAAGGTGAGATTAATAAAATTGAACACAAAAAAAACTATTGAATTATTAAATAAAACTAAGACTTGGTTCTATTAAAAAAAAAACTAACAAAATAGATAAACCCTTGGTAAATTTGATTAGAAAAAGGAAAAAGGAAAATCAAATTATTAGTCTTAAAAATGAAATGAGAGAACTTTCCACTAATGAAGAGGAAATTACAGCAATAATTAGGAGTTACTTTGCCCAAATTTATGCCAATAAATTTGATAATTTAAATGAAATGGATAAATACCTTCAAAATTATAGATTGCCCAGATTAACAGAGGAAGAAATAAATGGTTAAATAGTCCCATTTTAGAAAAAAAAATAGAACAAGCTATTAATCAATTCCCTAAGAAAAAAAAATCCCCAGAACCAGATGGATTTACATGTGAATTCTACCAAACATTTAAATAATAATTAACTCCAATGCTATATAAACTATTTGAAAAATAAGGGAAGGAAGGAGTCTGACCAAATTCCTTTTATGACACAGACATGGTACTGATACCTAAACCAGGTAGTTTGAAAACAGAGAAAGAAAATTATAGACCAATCTCCCTAATGAACATTGATGCAAAAATCTTAAATAAAACATTAGCAAAAAGATTACAGTAAATCATCCCTCGGATAATACACCATGACCAAGTAGGATTTATACTAGGAATGAAAGGCTGGTTCAATATTAGGAAAACTATTAACATAATTTACTATATCAATAACCAAATTAACAAAAAAATATGAAAATCTCAATAGATGCAGAAACACCCATAGTTTACCTCTTAGACCTGTAGAGGAAGAAGGAATTTGTGATCAAAAAAAGAACTAGAGATTATTATTGATCACAAAATAGAAAATGTTGATTATATCGAGTTAAAAAGCTTTTGTATAAAGAAAACTAATGCAGACAAGATTAGAAGGGAAGCAAACTGGGAAAACATCTTTACAGTTAAAGGTTCTGATAAAGGCCTCATTTCCAAAATATATAGAGAATTGACTCAAATTTATAAGAAATCAAGCCATTCTTCAACTGATAAATGGTCAAAGGATGTGAATAGTCAATTTTCAGATGATGAAACTGAAACTATTTCTACCCATATGAAAAGGTGTTCCAAATCATTATTGATCAGAGAAATGCAAATTAAGACAACTCTGAGATACCACTACACACCTGTCAGATTGGCTAAGATGACAGGAAAAGATAATGATGAATGTTGGAGGGGACGTGGGGAAACTGGGACACTGATATACTGTTGGTAACATTGTAAACAGATCCAACCATTCTGGAGAGCAGTTTGGAACTATGCTCAAAAAGTTATCAAACTGTGCATACTCTTTGATCCAGTAGTATTACTACTGGGCTTATATCCCAAAGATATATTAAAGAAGGGAAAGGGACCTGTATGTGCAAAAATGTTTGTGGCAGCCTTTTTTGTAGTGGCTAGAAACTGGAAATTGAATGGATGCCCATCAATTGGAGAATGACTGAGCAAATTGTGGTGTATGAATGTTATGGTATATTATTGTTCTGTAAGGAATGACCAGCAGGATGAATACAGAGAGGTTTGGAGAGACATACATACATCAGTAGATGCTAAGTGAAATGAGCAGAACCAGGAGATCATTATACACTTCAAAAACAATACTATATGAAGATCAATTCTGATGGAAGTGGCTATCTTCAACAATGAGAAGATCCAGATCAGTTGCAATTGATCAGTAATGAACAGAACCAGCTACATATAGAACACTGGAAAATAAGTGTGGACCACAACATAGCATTTCTACTCTTTCTGTTATTGTTTGTGTATTTTTATTTTTCTTCCCAGGTTATTTTTACCTTCTTTCTAAATTCGATTTTTCTTGTGTAGCAAGACAACTGTATAAATATATATACATATATTGTATTTAACATATATTTTAACATATTTAACATATATGAGACTGCCTGCCATCTAGGGGAGAGGGTGGAGGGAAGGAGGGGAAAAGTTGGAACAGAAGTTTTTTCAAGGGTCAATGTTGAAAAATTACCCATGCATATGTTTTGTCAATAAAAAGTTATAGTTAAAAATAAAAGAAGTACTCTTTTTTTTCCCCAGCAGCTCTTTCATTAAAAATATCTCTCCCCAAGTTCAGACAAAGTGGAATGAAGGAAGAAGGCAATTATTTGTGTTTTCCTTATTACCTGACTATATTAGTAAACGATTTTTAAAAGCATTTAAAAGCAAAAGATTTCTGGATATCTGGCTGATATCATTGAATTATATAGTGTTGAAATGAAACTTAGAGACTATTTCCTTTGGTTTTGCACATAAAGAAATTGAACCCTAGAGAGATTAAGTGACTTTTCCCAAAGGAACTAGATTTGGAGAAAGGTCTTCTGATTTCATAGGTCACTTCCCACTATACTATGCTAAAAAAAGAAATAATTACCTCAAATTTGCTTAATTAGATCTACATAAAATCTTTTCTTTAAAAGCAAATTCAGTGTGCTTAATTTCTCTTCAGATGGGCCACTTGGATCTGACATTTCAGAATGACTGATATGTTAGTAGAAAATTTTGAGAGGTCTTACTCAAGGGTGATTTAATTTTTTTTTTTTTGATTTTTTGTTATAGAGGTACATATCTTGTACCTAGTACATCAACATTTTCTCATGTAGCCCAAAGGAATTGTCTAACAGACATTCTTTATCCTTTTGATGTTTAGTAATTTAATTTTCAGATCTCCAAACAGGAAGCTTATGACCTTGTGGATAGGGTCAGTTTGTGGCAGGGGGAGGGGAGGAAGGTAAAGCAGATATAAAGTTCTTGAAATTTCTACCTTTGAAATAAAGTCTTGTTCTCCCCCCAAAAATGTGACTAAGTCATTTCTACATGGCAATAAATATCCAGTGATATTGTGATATAATGAAAAAAAAAAGATATCTAGCCTTGACATCAGGAGTTTCTCAATATATTCTAAATATTCAGTCATGGGATAAATCAAGTAATCTCTCTAAGCTTCAGTTTCCTCATCCACAAAAACTAGATTATTGTTTCTACCAACTAATGACAGGCTTGGTTTGGGGAAAGTACTTTGCAGTCTTAAGGCAGAATATAAATGTTAGTCATTCGCATGTATCTGGAAAAGGTAAGATTCCTAATAAATCTTTTAAATATGTCAAACTATCTGCATATTTATAATGTATAGGTGTTAATAACTTGCAAGTTTGCAGATATTCATTTATTAACTCCTTTTGATTCTTGAGGGCGAAGAGTGTTATTTGAAGATTATTTAAATGGACTAATTGCATTGTCTGCTGACTGGCCACTCTTATTGAGGAAAGCAAAGTAATGTGTTGTGGCCCAACTAATCACCTGATGTGATCTGCTCAGAGAAATCCCATAGGACTACTCCTTTGAACCTTGGGCTGCCAAAAGTGAAGGGGGCAGGAAAAAGTAGCAAAAAAGTTTTTCTCTTGCCACTTTCACACAGCTTAGTTCTAAATATGAATGCCTTTGACCAAACTTATAAATAGGCACAGTAATTTGGATCCTGTCCTCAAATGTCTACTTCACTGCCTATAATTCTCACTGTTTAAGTGAGATTCATGGTATCTTTAAGGATTTTCCAGATTTAAGAGTGGTTTCCTAAAAAAGAAAAAAAAAGGAAAAAAGAAAAAAAGGAAAAAAAAAGAAAAAGAAAAGAAAAGGAAAGGAAAAAAAAAGCCTATAATCTTGCTAAACATCAGACAAGTCATGGGCAATTTAAAGTTAATTATGTCAGTATTTTAGGAGATATACTGATATATTAATGAAGAGCACAAAGAAAAGATAGTAAGAACATGGTGAGAAAAAATTCTTGATAGAGACATGGAGAAGAAAAAGGGAAGAAGGAATAAGGAAAAGTGCACAATTAAAGGAAGCAGAATATCAATGAATGGAATTTTTTGCTTACATTCAACTCTGTCATACTACTTTTTGCAAATATGAATAGATTGATTTTAAACATTTCATCAAGGTATTTAGTGTTACATAGGCAAAGCCGCAAACTAGAACATCTAAAAGAAAACACAATCATTTCTCCCATGTCTTTACCATTTTCAACATCCCTATTACTATTGAAGACACTAACACCATCTCAGTGAAATAGGCTAACAGCTTGGGTGGCAGGTGGGATTCTTCATTCACTTTTACCCCACATAGGTAATGTGGCTTCTACCTTCACCACATCTCTCTGACAGAGTCATTTCTCTCCACTCACATAGAAAGCCCCCTTATTAAAAAGTTATGTCATTTCTTCCCACTGCGATAATCTCGATTGGTCTACCTATTCTAATCCATCATTAACTTTTCTAGCAAAATGATTTTCCTAAATTACAGTTTTTATTCTCTCCTCCCCCAGAAAACAAACATTACCACAAAACTTCACTGGCTCCCTGTTATTCCCTTACATGAAACTCTATTGTTTAGTTCCCCTGCCCTACCTTTGCACTGAATGCCCCTCCCATACCTAGAATGCATTCTCTACTGGCTTCTGCCTTTTAACTTTTCCAATTTGTTTTTTTAGATTTAACCTAAACCCTACCTTCTATAGAAGACCTTTCCTTGCCCTCTTTCTTCTTTACCCCTCCTTCTCTCTGGAAGATTACCTTCCATCGTCACAGTGTGTAATGTGTATGTAGTATATATAACATATATATATATATATAGAATATATATACACACACACACATAATATATATTACATATGCATATTTTTATTTATATGTGTGTGTGTAAGATAGATCTATCTTACGCACACATATCTATATCTATCAATATATGTCTTATACACACATAAATATGGGTTGTCCATTTGGCCATGAGCTCCTTAAGGTCAGGAATGTTTTTGTCCTTTGTATCTCAAACAATGCTTAGCTCTGGATGTAGCACACAGCAAGATCTAAAAGGTAGTCTGTTTTTTGAATGACAGATTAAAATCAAACTTAAATCTAGACTTGAATGTATCTGTTGACTCCCAAATCATGATTTTTCTACTTCTGTATGAACAAATAGATAAATCTATTTGCTATTAAATATCGACACTGAATATTTTAAAAGTTTATCCAATTAAAATTGGTACAATTATATTGGCGAACTTACTTTTATGATCTATTTTTGCTCTTATCCAATTAATTTGTTATATCTTCAATGAATCTCCCACTGCACTGTGAAAATGTTCATGCTTCCTATAATCTACCTGGGTATTTGAATAGAGCTATACTAGGCACAGTATAATTTAGATTGTGAATTGCCTACTTTAAAGTTTGATTTAATTATGTGAAATCTAAGCCAAACTTATGAACTCAGCTCCTTGGAGTGGCAGTGAAGGTTCCAATCAGTCATCCCTACACTTCCCCCTACCCACCCCAGGTTTAAGTGATTTCTTTATTTAAATTACTTTTTTTTTTTTTTGCTGGGTCTGATTGAATTGACCAGATGTGTTGGCACCATGCAAACACAAGATCAGGATAAAAAGAAGCCCCTGACTACTCTCATCTGTGTAATATTGAAAACCAAATTAAAAATAATAATAATAACCTGAGGGAAATGAAGACCCCATAGTTTGAGGTTTTTTTGAGAGGAGTAGTGCCAAAGTAGAATCCAGGCTTTGAAACTGGCTTCTTATTAATCACGGTCTGACCTTTTCATTAAGGGGCACTTGTTGGAGCCAGAGACATCATTACAACATTCATATGTGCGAACTGTACTGCAAAGTATTCATGCACTGGGACAGGCATAGTGAAATTAGATTCTTTCCCTGTAGGGGGTAGGCATTGACCGCTATTTGATGCCAACAGCTGTAGTTTAAGATTTTTTTTTTGTGAAGAATAGCATTTTTTACTATTTTTATAGTAAAATTTTATAGTATTTTTACCTTACCATCAGCAATGTTAAGTCTATTTCACACAAAAAGAGGTTTAAGGAGTAATTAATTACAGTTCCAATTAAAGGAACATTATCCAGAGTAGATTATTGACACCCAAAACAGGATTCCTCAGAGATCTGGAGTCAAAACTTTAGATAAGTACAGAATTATAAATGTTGTCCTTTTATAGTATGTTTGGGTTGTATGTGTCACACTCATATACATATATAAACACTGGTTGCAAAGCATCACAAAGGAAAACTCTAAACAACATTTTCATGTAAACTTTTTTTAATGCTTTTCCACTTGTTCTGCAGGCATGTGGTTTTGGAGATGACAATACTCTCTGGAATAACTGCTCATTCCAGACAAACAAATCCCAAAATGAAAAGAATCAGCTCAACCATTTCTCTAAAGATAGACATAAATGTGCTGACAGTTTTTACTACATTCTTTCTTAATGCAATCATCTTTAGGAGACTGAGGTGGGACGTTGGTCATGGTGCATGTTTCTTGTGTTTATTTCTTACATAGAACATCATACATCTCATGGCAAACACATTCTTACACATTGGCTGACATTCCACCTGAAAGTCCACTGCCGTGAGCTTGTTAACACACTTCAGGATATATGGCGAGGTAGTAAAAAGATTCCCCATAGCCAAGTAAAAATCGGGGTAGGGGGCTCAAAGAATATGTGTTTGCTTAGATCAAATCTTAGTTTTAAGTTCAAACATAGTTTAACAGTGAATTCAAAGTTGTAAATGGAAAGTAAATGCAATTTTAAGGCTGCTTTAAACCAAGCATGAAAGACCAAAAGTCAAAGTTGAGATTCCATACATCTGGTTTTAATATCGCTCTCACTCTCTTTACTATTAGACAAGTGACCTTCTTTTTGTTTTGAAAATTCATTATCAACGGAGCTGCAGCAATACAATAAATTCACTGTTTGGGGGTATCCTGATCTCTGGTTCCTTTTGGAATGGGGAAGATCAGGGATGGTTTTGTTAAACAAATAATCAAACAAAAACGTTAGCTTTCCTGCACGGGCTGTAATATGACCATATATTCCATTTAAGCTGAAACTGCTTAAGAAAAAGAGCTTCCCCCTTTTCATTTTCAAAGCTTGTGGTGTCGTTTTCCCCCCTCCCAGAACAGTGGTAAAGCACTTGGGATCATCATTTTTGACAGCAATAAACTACATTTCCCCCAGAAATAGTGGTTAATATGATTGGCTGCAGGCTCGAATTAGCATTATTATTAGCACCACATTTTAGTTGCAGGAGCTCCTCTGAATAAGGAAGTCTCTCAGTACGACTATTTAAGCTTGAGTGGCAGTGCCAGGGCACCGTGCAAAACGAAACCCAGGGAACTCCACAGGGTCATGAACACCGGCTGAATTCTGGTTCATTTCTGTGCAGCCTTTAGAGAGTTGCCTCAAAGTAAACACCCTTAATTAATTCCCAAGTAAAATAAGTAAAGACGAATTTTCCACTTACTGTGTGCTGGGCTTTGTCCATGCGCTGGAGGAAAAGAAAAAAAAGGGGGGGGGGGCAGCTCTGCCGTTCTCACCTGGCTCCAGGTTGCTTTGTGAATTAGTCATAAATGTAAGCTGTGAGAAGCTTATTGACTTTGTAACTGTACAATGAGCAACCCATCTCGCTGCTGCTAGACAACCCTCCAGGACAAAATGCTAAACTTCAGCATAAGAGCGCAGCATCTATTACCCCTGAGGCTCTACCATTTCACCTACACCTGGGCGGATCTATCAAGCTTCATCTCTATTAGAGCGATTTGACTCTGTGGTTTAAGGGGAGGTGGGGGAGAGAGGGGGGGGGGGGTAAGAGAAAGCTTGCCGTTGTCACACTTGTTTCCTATTAAAGAGCCTTACGGTGGATTGAGTAATTGTGTACGAAGGTAGTCTGGCTGGCAGATGTGCGTAGCCCCAGCGGAGCCCTAGATTCAAGGCAGATGGGTTGTACCAGGGCGCAAACAACATTGAGAGAGAGAGGCGTGATTAAAACAGCAGGCCTCTGTTTTATAGCGCTGGAAGTGGGGTACCATTAAAAGCCCTCGGGACCCAAAGCTCCCCAAATGGTCTTTCTCTGTAGCAAGCAAAACAAAAAAAAAATCTTTTTTTTTTTTTTTTAAGGATTGTACAAATGAACGAATTGTAGAGATTGTTATAATTGTTTAGGTAATAATGAATGATTTTAAGTAATGAATGAATTTAGGTAATAATGAATGATTGCCCCCACCTCCTTTTTGTACATATTAGTGAACTTAATTAAATCTACTCAAATCACTGGTCTTCTTGGGTTATTGATAGTGCTACTGTGATGGATTTGAAACAGATTCCCTATTCTGCCTATAAGTCAGGGTTATTTTTTAAATCTGAAATAAATTGCTTTAAGGAGATTTAGACTGGTGGGTTTGACTTTTCAGGTTTTTTTTTTTTTTTTTTTTGAAGGAGTTGAAGCAAATTTATCAGAAAGTTTAGGTTTAGGATTTTTTTTCTCTTGTTTATTTTTGTATTCCTAGAATCTTCTCTGAAGTGCCCTAATCTTTTAGAACCCTGAGAATCAAGTTATGACAACATTCTCTATGGCATTTAAATATCTTCAAGTCTCTATTGAGACATAGAAGAGAAAGGAACCTCTGAATACTCCTAATATGGGCAGATTTACATTTCAGTAGTCAGTATGGATTATTGTTTTCTTTGATATTTTTCAATCATGGGGGAGGTAATTTCCCCCGTGGGGGAAATCTATCATTATAAAAAGCAATAGTGTATAAGAACTTAAAATTGTAGGTCACAAAGTGGCTAGGTATCTCAGTTGGTAGAGTGCTGGGCCTAGAATCAGAGACAGTCATCCTCCTGAATTCAAAGTAGGCCTTAGATACTTACTAACTTTGTGATCTTGAACAAGTCACTTCACCTAATTTGTGTTAGTTTGTCCTCTGTAAAATGAGCTGGAGAAAATTAAAATGGCCAACTGCTCCCAGTATCTTTGCCAAGAAAACTCCAAAAGTTGTCGTAAAGAGTTGGATACCATTGAAAAATGACTAAACAACAAAAAATCATGAAACAATGTATTTAACATTGATTTTAATTAGTAGCACAGTATATTTGGTCAGAGAAAAAATAAGAGCTTATTTTGAGGATCAAATGATAAAGAAATAATTAAATATAAACTAATAATTTTAGTTGCAATAACAATATCCAGTAGTAATAGTGGTAGCACTACCACTATTTTAGAGCTAGAATTATAGTTTTTTTTTTTTTTTGTTGTTTTTTAAACCCAAAGCTCCCCAAATCAGTGGAATTGTGATCTCAGAAATAAATTTGGATAGACAATTTGAGTTCATCTCTGATATTGACTTGTTATGGACAAAATCACTTTAATTCTCTTGTTTTCAGTGTCCTTATCTGTCAAAGAAGGCAAGTGGAAGAGATATACTAAAGTGCATAGTGCATGCTTCCAATTCTGTAGTTCTATTATCTGAGGCAATGCACTACAGTGATATCAAATAGTCTAAGTCCCTCATTTTATAGAAACTGAGGCAAAAATAAAATAAAGGAAAATGTGCCCCAGATCATAGCTAATGTGTAAGCAATTGAAGAAAATGTGTACAATTTAAAAAATTGGTTTTGTAAACTAACAAGTCACTAAATTCTCATATAATGTCAATCCATTGATTACAATGCAAATCTTTGAAAGAAAAAGATAAATTGAAAATGTTGCTTCACAACTTTTCCCCATGTATTAGAACAAAGTCAATGTCTTAGTCAACAACATTTTATGTTCCCTTTGCAATTTTGTAATTCACTGTGTATGAATGTTTCCTTTTTTCTACCATACCTTAACTTAGAAGAGAACTAGTATTTTGCAAATGAAAATGTCAACAAAAAGTAGTTTTATTTAGAAATTTCCAGGATTTAATATAGTGCCTAGCACATAATAGATGCTTAATTTATTGATTAAGTTTATTGATTGAGGGACAAAAGGGGAAGAGAGAATTTTGGAGAAAAAATGACTTTTATAAATCCAATCCAATATTCAAAATCATAACAAAATGAAAACTTGAGGTGAAAAAAATTACCAACTGAAGAGATAAAAATTTAATTCTAATATTCTCAAATAATTAAAAAGCCTAAAATTTCATAACACATCTAATTATATTGTTTCCTAGTTTAGATAATGATGGCATATCAAAAACATGAAAAAAAAATAGAAAAAGATATCCAGATCATTCTAACCAATTGGAAAGCTTCTGGTATGAATGAACTACTTTAAAATAGAAAGCATTCTAATGAGGTAGGTATGAAAAAGATGATGAAAAGAAAGATAAAGTGTGGGAAAAGTGGGAATTAAAAAGCAAGCAAAAAAACCTGGGAGTAAAACAGAGCAAAAAGGAGAGATAATAATATAGGAGGAAAAAAAAAGAAGACAATTTAAATTTGGCCCAAGGGACCAATGCAACTTGAGAAGGCCTAGTCTCCAACTACCAGCTTTGTATAACTACAATATGAGGAGAAAGCTTGTTAAACAATTTCTGCTTATCTCAAATCAGTAGTGCATATATATCTATCAAAGAAGATACAAAAACACTGCAAGAGTCATCCAAAAGAAAATCATACTGTGGCAGGAACACATAGCTGCAGGGGAAATATCATACATGAAAGACAGAGATCACATAGGTTCCTTAAGGTTTGTTTTGTTATCACCTGAAATCGTTGCTTTAAAAAAAAAATAGCATTTAAAAATTTCAGAATGTTGATAATTTTGAAGGAAATCATACTTGTGAATTTTATAGTTTCATCCAAAATGATATAAAGACATTTTTTGAATGAGTGATATTTCTCTTCTGGCTTAAAATAGGCCACATTGGAAAAATCACAAAAAAGAATGTCTTAGGGAATTGCCTAATCTTAGTTTGAGACTAAAGTTTGGATAAGATTTGGAGAAACATACTGACTTTATTTTGATTTATTTCTAAGTTTATTCACAACTCATCATGAAGGCATACATTCAAGAGAGTATTTCAGGATAGAAGTTATCTAATTTATGGACCAATACTGTACTGTAGATTTTTTCCTTAAATAGAACAATGCCAACTTTTAGTACCAACTCCCTCAAAGGTCATTTTAGTTTATTCATGGATAAACATGCTATTGTTTTTTATTGCTGTACCATTATCAGGTAATTAAAAATATTTAGTTCTATAAACGATAAGGGTTTTATGTAATTCCCGTTTAATTTTATTTTGCTTTAAGGGGAAAAAAATCCACATATTTTTCAATACTTCTCTTTCAAATGAGCAGAGTTATCTCATTTGAAAGAAAGAAAATAAAAAACTTTTCCATCTGATTTAGTATTTGTTTTCTTCAAAAGTACCAGCAAATTTTGTCAACCTACTTTTCTGTTTTTTTTTTCTCACACTACTCTTTCTTGGGTACTCTACCCTCTTCTCAAAGTAAAGTATTTGTCAACCCTGGAGAACATCTTGGGTTTCCCAGTTCAACATTCTGCACCTAAATTTTACTCTTCCCCTTCCACTAGGCCCCTTTGTATTAAGATTTTAACTATACTACAGGGTGCAACCTAAATATTACCTTGTCCATGGAACTTTCATGATTCCTCCAGTAAGTGCTGGCTTTTCCTTCAGAATAGAACTAATCAACTAACTTAAGTTTAAAAAAGAAACAAACAGAAGAAGGTCAAAAATAGATGAAAAATAATTGTATGTCATAGCCTTGTTAAAATATAGTTACATAAATGCTAATGCTAATTATGTGCTTAGGCTTCTGAGAAAAGCTAAGGACAATGAAGAGTCTCTTGAGTCCAGTTCAATTTTTTTTTTTAAGGGGAAAGATAGATAAAAGGGATAGGAACTTTGCTTAATAGGTGAGATGATGATAAATTACTGACAAAAGAGAAAGCAGAGCACTTCAAACAAGTCTTATGTAGTTTTTCTCTTCTCTCTAAAGGAGAATGGGCATTACACTGGAAATGACAGAACAAAGAGCCAGTGGAGAGTGTGAAGATAATAATAGAACACTTATGTACCTTCCATGAAGTCAGTGGACAGGGGACTTACAGAACCAGCAGGTGTGATTGTTGAATTATTGTGAATTATAGACACTCATAGAAAACATGAGAATAGCTACAAAATTAAAGGAGAGCAAAAATTGATCTGATTTTCCATAAAGCAAAGAAAGGAAAGTCTACAAAATACAGGTCAGTGAAACTGATTTCAATTCATGGGAAAATTTTAGAATACATAAATAAAGATATTGTTGGCCAACATTTAGAAAGTGAAAGGGTGATTACAAAGGGCCAGGACTATTTCACCAGAAACAAATCACCTTCATTTGACAAGATTCCTCAATTGGTAGGTAAAGTAAAAGCTGTAGATGTAGTTTATTTTCATTTTAGCAAAATTTCTGATAAATATCTCATACAACTTGTGGTCAATATTTAATTATATCAATGAGAAGATAATATGATGATGATTTTAGGACTGCTTGAATTGCTAGTGCTATTCACTAGCATATTCACATATGTGCTAGTGTGAAGAAAGTAGTTGTGAAGTAGTCGACATGTACAGGGCAGGTGGTTTCCAGGGCAAAACATCAATAATTTGACCTTGGTACAGATCCATTTAACAATTTAAAAAATCAATTATATGACTTTAAGACACAGAGGGTATGCTTATCAGATATGCATGTTGCATAGATCTAGGAAGGATAACTAACACAATGGGTAAAATTCAAGATCTAAAATGATATTGACAGACTAGAACACTGAGATGAATCTATTAAGACTTATCTTGATAGGAATAAATTCAACATCTTATGACTCCATCACGTATACTTCAATAATATAAAGCTGGGGAGACATTTGTCAATAACAGTTGATGAGTTAATGGCTGCATTTTTGTTAAATATTTCCCAATTAGATTACCAAGATTTAGTAGTGTTTCACTCTGGATCCAGTTTTACACTACTGCTTTGGTGAACTATAAGCTTCATAGAAATCACCAGTGTGCTCTCCTACCAAAAAACAAAAACAAAAACAACATTTACATAGAGTCCCTCAGTACTTAGCCTTTGGTAGTCTTTACCTGGCATATTGTGTTCAGTTCTGAGAGCTGTGGTTTAAGAAGGATGTTGATATGTGGGAGAGCGTATGTCCAAGAGCTGGGGAGTCAGGGTGGTATAGAGTCTTGAATCCATGGCAAAACAAACAAACAAACAAAGAACTGATTTAAGGAACTGCCATTAAAGCATGACATATTCAGTCATAAAAGGAGATAAAGAAAGGACATTTAATAACTGTGTTCAAGTATTTTTAAAGAGATACCACATTTGGATGCTATTCTTTAATAAGCTACAAGAGGAAGTAGGAATGAAAGAGACAGAGACAAAGAAAGAAAGAGAGAGACAGAGAGATATGAGAATGCTTATTATATAGAAGATACATTGGATTTCTTTGGCTCCAGAGGGACTCAGGAGTAATTGGTAGAAGCCTGAAATTCAGACTTAATATCAGAAGAAAACATTCAACTGTTTCCAGTACTTAGAAATTACAAAAAGGAAATGGGTGGTCTTGAAAAATGGGAAGGGAGGTTTCCTTCCTTTCTCTCTTTTTTCACAATTGGGGGTTACATTATTTGGCCAGGGTAACACAGTAGGTATCTGAGACTATATTTGAACTCAGGTCTTCCTGACACTAGACCTGACACTCTACTGTGCCATCTAGCTGCCCCCTGGCAGCACCCCCATTGTCACCCCCCTGGCCTTGAAAGTTTTGAGGCAGATACTAGATGACCACTTGCCAAATATATTTTTGTAAGAATTTCTTTTTTTTAATGGTCAAATTAAGTGGCCAATGAGATTCCTTTCAACTTTTATTTTTATGATTCTATAAAAACCAGGGTACACCTTACTTCTTTTATTCATACAACAATATGTAACCTATGTAAAATTTACTTATAAGAGAAAAACTACCCTACAATTGTTATTTTCACTTCCTCACTACTTACATTTTAATGCATTACAATAATGTTTCTTACCTTTTATTGAAATTGCTTTCCTCTTGATTTTATTAATGCTAAATCAAGTGGCTTTTCTCTTAGTTCTCATGGTTTTTAAACTTCCTCCAATTCTGAGCACAATTGAAAAGTCACTCTTCCTTAACCTGAACATTATGGGTAAGGTTCAAAACCCCAGCATTATATTCATAATTTCTGACCTACTCACAGGACTTGAAAATGATGTCATTCTCTCTAGAAACTCAAGACATGCCTAGACTCATATTTCCACAAAATGTCTTCCTGTTTTATGTCTTGCTAGTTAAAAATAATCATAGGTTTTTTAATTAAATTCACCTTTATTATATCATTCAAGGAATTTTGGATGATTTTGACATGCATATAGGATGTACCTTTATTGAGGATGCTCTCTGGAATGTATATATTATTTTTGTAATAATTTATAGAAAAGATAGTAGTTATGTCAATAGATATGAATGCTTTCTCAGTTACTTTGGGGTTAGTAATAAATTCCAAGATTTTTTTAAGGCATTTTTTATCCTTTCCTTTCTCAGATAATTTGAGAATTGATTCTTCAATACTTTCCAATTATTTTTTTCCCTCAACAAAGCCTAACTTTGGGCATTCATGATCTAGTACAACAATATTTATAATCTTTTTTTTTTGTATAATTTTTACTTCATCTTATAGCTTTCAAGAGCTATGTGATACCCAGATGAAGTGCCTCCTTTGTCATTGATGGAGTAAAATTTTGTTATAAAATTTTGACTGATCTTTTCCATTTTTTTGTTCATTTCCCTCCTTGCAGTTTTATTCTTAAATATCCTGAGGATGATTTTTCTTTTTTTTTTTTTAATTTAATTTTATTTAATAATAACTTTATATTGACAGAATCCCTGCCAGGGTAATTTAGGATGATTTTTCTTGTTAGGATTTTCATAATCCATATGCAGTCTCCTTTGACCCCACTCTGACATTGCTTTTTACTATTTTGAGACAATGATGCTCTGTAAAAAAAAAAAAAAAATGTTATAAAATAAGCTTATATTCTTCCAGCTCCCTGAATCTAACGCTCTTTTTCTTGCCACAGAAAGTATACATAAGCCTTCAAATATATCTAATTTGCTTCCCTCTATTCTCCTTTCAGAATTTTTGCTTTCTTTTGTGATGAGTTCTGTCTCTATATGCTTTGGAAAGCTTTCTTTTGCCCTTTCTCCCTCAATGTTCTTTATGTTATCCTTTTGTGTACATGTTCATTCCCTAAAAGCAATATAAATTTCTATAAGGAAACTTTTATTTTTGTACCCCCACTACCTATCACCATTTACATATAGTAAACACTTCATAAATATTTATTGAATTCAAGTTAAGTTTGGAGAAGAAACAAGCTTGGGAAAGGCTGATAGATTTTTCTTAATTAACAATGAATTTGAAATAACAATAACAATCAAAATGCAGATGTACAGAAGGGCAGTGTTGATGCAATTCAGGAGAGAGACTTAGAACTGAATGTGTAGATTCGAAGACTATCTAAACACAGATGAATGGAAATAAATGACAGCTTAGTAACAAACAGGAGAGACCAAGACTGACATTTAAAAGAAGACTATATACCCAGGAAAGAATGAGTAGAAAGAACTGATTGTGAAGTGGCAGATCAAGGAGTTTATTTTGTCTAATCTAATAGGTAAGAAAAGGTTAATGGAATTTACTGAGTGGGGACGTAAGGTTTATAGAGTTGGATATAGTTGATATAGTAAGAAAATTGTTTGGTGACTAGAAATGAGAAGAGACTGGGGGCATAGTGTCTAAATAGGAGGCTTTTGTAATTGGCTATGCAATAAATTATTAATGCCTTGATTAGGGCTCTGGCTGAACAAGAGGAGAGAAGGGACTATAAGCTCTGGACTCTAGGCAATGCCTTGTAAAAAGAAAGCATTTAATAATTTTTCTTATGTTTATTACACATGCCATTCCATCTACTACACAGAAAACAACTAAAGAACAAGAGTCATCTTGTTCATCTACTTATGGCCTTCAGGAATCCATGCAATTATGTATAAAGAGCAGAAAATATTTAATAAATTCTGAATAACAGGATGCTAGCTTGTCTTTTGAAAATTGCTAATTGATTCAAATTTGTTTCAAACTCATTACTAAGCTTTAGGTATGACACAGAAATACCAAAATTGCCCACTTACGGAAATATAGAAGGACAGCTTTTCTAGAAGAAAACTTGCACAATACTTCTAAATTTAAATATAGTACTTGACTTTTTTTTTTTTTTTAATAACGTTTTCATTGCAACTTACCTGTCCTATATCTTATCCCCTTAGGGGCAGGAAGGCTTTCTATGTCTTCAAGTGACAATTAGGTAATCTGATAAACTAATCAGGAGGAAGAGGTTAAAGGAAACCCTTGGGGCTCTTCTGCCCTCTACTTTCTAATTTCATAAGAAAATTAAATATCCATCTGATTCTTTATTCCATTATTGGAAAATTGAACTGTTATAAGCCTGTGGAGGGAGATTTTTCTAAAGATTTATGGAAAATTCTTTCTCAGTCTTCCAGAGAGAGTATTTTCCTACTGTATTTTGGGTGGATGTAATATTATGTAATAGGAAAATGTGACAGAATATGTCATTCCTCACTGGTATGTTGACCAGGTTGAAAAGAAATCATTCAGTGAGTAAATAAAAATCCAAGTTGAAAATATGCCCCAAATACTAGCATGATTATATTTCTTAAACTACATTAATGCTTAGCAACATAGGACAGAGGAGATAAGTATATAGGATTCTGGATCTATGATTATAATGACACAAGCAGCTTTGGGTAAAGAAACCCTCTTTGCTAATTGAGACTTAGATATGGTCCTTGACTTTAGAGCCATTCCTCTTTCTACTACGCTATGCCATTTTTTCTCAGTTATATTTCTATTTCTATTGAAGAATCGCTGAGACAATTAGAAAGAATAAGATAAGCATCATTCTCTGCTCTATCGTCCAATGTTCAGTTGTAGGTGTCAAAATTTTGAAAGATTGTTAACAAGTTGGAGCATGCCTAGTGAGAGGACTGAAGATGGTACATATAAGTAACAGTTGAAGGAAATGGAGAAGAGAAACCTTTGAATGGACTTGACTTTTGTCTTCAAGTAATTGAAAGCCTGTTGTGTAAAAGAAAAAATAGACATGGCCTACTTAACCTATGAATTCAAAATGAAGAATGGTGGGAAGAAGTCTCAACAAGGTCAGTTTGGGGTCCATCTAAGAAAATAATATATTAACAATTAGAATAGGTTAAAATTGTATATATTGCATTGGAAAATAATGGCAGAGGCAGCCAGTGCAGCAGTGAAAAAGATAGGTGAGCCTGAAACAAGGAAGATTTGAGTTTAAATCCAGATTCATACACTAATTAGCTATGTGACATCATGGGAATTACTTAATCTGTTTGCCTCAGTTTTCTCAACTATAAAATGAGGTTAATAATAACATTTATCCTAGAGATCTATTGTCAAGATTTAAAAAAAAAAACAATATTTGTGAAAACATTTAGCACAGGACCTGGCACAGAGTAGTCACTATATAAAATGCTTATTCCTTTCCACCTTTCCTAGGAATTTCCTCCACAATTGCAGTATTCAGGTAGAGGTTATATGGATTATTTGTCAGGGAAAGGGATTGTTGTTCAAATATGGAATTGACTATAGGCCCATAAAAATCATTTCCATTTCTGAGATACTAAGATTTGGTAGCAGAATTTCCATGGCTGGATAAAGCAGTCTTAAACTTAATGGGTGCAATGATCAGATATTCAGTAAATATTTACTGATTGTTTTTGATCAATGAAAAAAAAATTATTAAGCACCTATTATGTTCCCACTGACCATGCTAATCCCTAGGGCTATGAAAAAAGTCACTGATCTCAAAGACCTAAAGACCTAATTAATGATAGGAGACAACTATATATATATATATATGTGTGTGTGTGTGTGTGTGTGTATGTATATATATGCAGAGCTAGTATATACAATAGTTAATAAAGGAAATGTACTAGAATTAAGATTGGTACTGGAAGGCCTCCAGTAAAAGAAAAGATTTTAAGTGCGACTTACAGAAAGCTAGGGAGGAAGAAAATTTGAATGGAGGAGGAAGAATGTTTCAGTTATGGGGCACAGCTAAAGCAAATGTCCAGAGACAAGAAATGGAGTGTCACATTCTAGAAACAACCAGGAAATCAGTTTTCCTGGATTGAAGAACACTAGTAAATATAAGAAGACTAGAAAGGTAGGAGATTATAGAAGGCTTTGAATTTCACATAGAGAATTTTGTATTCCATTCTTGAAACAACAGAGATCCACTGAAGTTCATTGCATAAGGGAGTAACATGGTTGGACCTATGCTTTTGGAAAATCACTTTAGAGACTGATAGGTGGATGAATTGGAGTGGGGAAAGACATCAACAAGCTGTTACAATGGTCCTAGAGTGATACATTGAGGTTCTGCACTAAAACAGTGACAGCATCAGAGCAAAGAAGGGGGCTTTATTTGAAAGGTATTGCACAAGTAAAATAGAAAATCCTTGGAAACAGTTTAGATATTGGGGGTGGAAGTATTGAGGCATTGTAGAGTGTGAACTTAAGGGACTAGGAGGATGGTATGATCTAAAGAAATAGGGGAAGACAGAAGTGGGAGAAGATTTAGAGAAGAAAAGGTAATGAGTTCTTCTTTGGGCATGTTATATGTAAAATATCTATTGACATCTAGTTAGAGATATCTTAAAAGCAGTTGGAGATGAAAGATTGGAAGTGAGTAGAGAGATTTGGGCAGAATAAATAGACTTAAGAATCATCAACATAGAGATGATAAATCCATGGTAGTTCATACAGGTAGTCATAGCAATGTCTTTAACAGCTATTTTAGTATGTTCTTTAAGAACTACGAAGTTTGTACATCCAAATGCATTCTTAAAATACACTGAAGTTAAAAAAAAAAAAAAAAACAAATTTGTTATTGTTGAGTCATTTTTTAATCATGTCTTACTTTCCCTGACCCCATTTGGTAAAAATACTGGAGTAGTTTGTTATGTCTCTGTCCAGCTTATTTTACAGAGTAAAACAGAATTAAGTCATATTTGAACTCAGGAAGATGTTTTTCTGACTCCAGGTCAAGCATTTTCTCCATTGTGCCATCTAACTACCCAAAGTGCCACACCTAATACTATAACAGTAATAGTAATCAAAAGTGAATATCATGAAATACAGCACTCAACTGATAGAATTAACTAAAGGCAAGTTACCAGCTCAATCTGATTTTATCTGCTTAGCATCAGATTTTGTTAGTCAGATTAGGTAAGTGGAAGCATTGCCACCACAAAATGAAACCTATCAAAAAATAATGGCCTGCCCATAATTCACACGATATTGTCCATAGTTTTGCCTTCTCTTCTACAAGCACACTTAGGTGAGTGTAAGTTTCTTGACAAATCAGACTTTTCTGTTTGCTTATTTTTCTTTCTAACCCTATTATCTAGCAAAATATCTTACATATAGGAGATGCTCAATTATTTAATTTAAATTGATAAATGTGCTTTACTTTGCCTTGGTCAGATGATAGCAACATAATTATGTTCAATTCTGGGTCCAAATTTTAGAAAAAGTTATTAACAAATTAGGGCATGCTCATAATAAAGGTGAGGGGAAAAAGCTGGATAATGGATGAGAGACTATGTCATAAGAGGATAGATACACAAAAAGAATGTTACTGCAAATGTTTATTCTACAGAAAAGAAGATTTAGGGGAGTAGTTTTTCTTTTCAAATATTTTCATGAGTACCATGTGGAAAAGAGATTAGAAATATGCTTAGTTCTGAGGGCAGAACTAGAAGAAATGTTTGGAATGTAATAAGAGGCATAATTTCAATTCAATGTAAGGACATATTTAAAAATGGTTTAGAACTGTTTAAAAATGGAACAGGCTGTCATTAGTGTTAGTAAGCTCCCCATCATTAAAAGTATATAAGCAAAAGCTAAGTGATCAGTTGTCATTATTGTTACAAAAGATATTCCTATTTGGGTAAAGAGTGATTAGGCTTTATTATCTACAATAGCTCATCTAACTCTGACTTTCTCTTATGTTTCAATTCCTTCAATATATTTTTGCTGAATTGAATAATTGAAAGAATAGATGATATGAAGAATGATTGGTGGGGAAAGAAATAAAGAGATGGGGGGACTTATGATTTTCTTTTTAAAGGGTACTGCTGCAGTGATAGTTCTTGCAACTAATGCACATCATTAACTTGCACATCATTAACTTGCAACTAATGCACATCATTAACTGTAACATTTCTTTTTTTTTTTTTTTAACTTTTTATTGATAGAACCCATGCCAGGGTAATTTTTTACAGCATTATCCCTTGCATTCACTTCTGTTCCAATTTTTCCCCTCCTTCCCTCCACCCCCCTCCCCCAGATGGCAAGCAGTCCTCTACATGTTGAATAGGTTACAGTATATCCTAGATACAATATATGTGTGCAGAACCGAACAGTTTTCTTGTTGCACAGGGAGAATTGAATTCAGAAGATATAAATAACCCGGGAAGAAAAACAAAAATGCAAGCAGTTTATATTCATTTCCCAGTGTTCTTTCTTTGGGTGTAGCTGCTTCTGTCCATCTTTGGTCAATTAAAGCTCTCTTTATCGAAGAGATCCACTTCCATCAGAATACATCCTCAAACAGTATCGTTATTGAGGTATATAATGATCTCCTGGTTTTGCTCGTTTCACTTAGCATCAGTTCATGTAAGTCTTGCCAGTCCTCTCTGTATTCATCCTGCTGGTCATTCCTTACAGAACAATAATATTCCACAACATTCATATACCACAATTTACTCAACCATTCTCCAATTGATGGGCACCCTTTCATTTTCCAGCTTCTAGCCACTACAAACAGGGCTGCCACAAACATTTTGGCACATACAGGTCCCTTTCCTTTCTAACTGTAACATTTTTTAGAAAGTTGCTTGGACTAGTGGTTATTAAACCCCATTAAGAAATTGATTCTCCTATAGGTTCATACTTGAAGTAGAAACAACAGATTAATATTACGTATTTTCTTGTATTTTATCTGTTTTGTCAAATATTTTGAAATTATGTTTTAATCTGGTCCAAGTGACACTCATTTGTAACATTCTTGATATCCATGCCCCAATTTGGACATCTTTGACACTGAGATGTTAAGCCATTTCCTTTTGTTGGAGGCAGAAACTGAACCCTTTACTTTTTTCACTAAACTTTTTTTTTTTTACTAAACACTTTCTTTTTCTTTTTTTTGCACATTATATAGTATTTATTAACTTGTAGCTGTGTTGATTGCCAGTTTCAACTTCTTTTTATTGAAGCTTTTTATTTTCAAAACTTATGCAAGGTTAATTTTTCACCACTGACTCTTAGATAATCTTGTGTGCTAACCACCCCTCCCCCCAGATGACAAGTAATCCAATATATGTTAAACATGGTATATATAGGCATACATATTTATACAATTATCATGCTTCATAAGAAAAATCAGATCAAAAAAGGAAAAAATGAGAAAGAAAATAAAATTCAAGCAAACAACGACAAAAGTGAAAATGCTATGAATAAATAAATGCTGTCATTGAGTCCATCTAATTCAAGTGTTTTAATATTTGTATAAAGGAAAATAAGAGTAATAGTTAAAAAAAATAGTATCAGGAAGGAATCAGAAATGGTCAATTCAATAGTCTGCCTCTATATAAAATATAAATATGACGAAAGCATCTCAGTACATAATTTGTAATACTTCTTAAACATCACTTTCCTTAAAAATAGCTATATTAGTAATATTTTCAGGTTTCTGAGATGGAAAATTGAACACTTAAGGACCTACTTACTTGTGAATTTTTAAGAAACTGTCTTTATAAGTGTAACGGGGGAGCAATTAACTGAATTCTCCTATTCCAATCTATAAGCATTTGACTAATTCTGGTGGATCTTGTGTAAAGCTCACTGCTAAATAACAATAACAACAACAAAATAACTTGGTGCTTTGAGATGATGATGCAGTAGACCTTTGGCCTGCTTACACAGCAATGAGGCAAAAAGATATATGAAAATGAAAATGAGTTAGAGATAGCAACTTAGTGACTTTCATTAATGACTTAAGACAGAGACTTACAGAAGTGATAGTATCTGTTTTAATTTTTTTTTCCTTTCTTTCCTCCAAATTTTCTCCTCTTATTGTGGAATCACCAGGGGGCCAGCAGGGTCAGAAAAGAGAAAAATGGTGGTAAAATATATTACAGAAGGTATACATAATGGCTAGTGAAAGATAAAGCTAGATCTTCAGCCCTTCACTGCTACTTCTGCTTTTTTTTTTTTTTTCATTCCCTGAATATAGCTCATCAAAGAGTGATGTAATGGTGGGTATTTCCTCCCTGGGAGTCAAACTTATAAGTGTGAGAAATTTAGCATTCTTATGCCCTTCAACTGACCTTAGTTGTATTGCAGAAGTCATTGAGATTATGCACATTTTAGAGAAAGTAACAATGCAAGATTATAAGTCTTGACCAGAATACATAGGCTTTCAAGGATTTTTTCAGACAGTACAAATCTGAGATGAAAGTGAAATGTCTTGTCAAAAGTTCTTTAGCTTTTACAGTTTTAAACACTAATTTCTTAATGAAGTGAAACAGCAATTATCATTTACTTGGTTATTTTATGTCTTTGTTAATCCCTACTTATGAACCTCATTTTTTAAATTTTCCCCTTCATTTTATTTTTATGGAACAGAGAGCTGAATTTCACTATATTCTACATAGAGTACTTTTCCATCAATTTTTGAGATGCTCTAGGCATAAACCATATCTAACGTTACTTATATGCATAAATTGCAAAAGAATTGGTAGAAGTGGCTAATTCAGAAAAAAAAAATCAAATCAGTTGCAAGGTGAATTATTCTATTCCATTATTTAAGAAAACTGGTCAATTATACTTAATCAATTGAGCAGTTTCTTGGATTCATAACTTGAAACATATATGGAAAATATTGTTTCTTAAGTCCTTAAAGAGTACAAACTACTTTTGTGACTTTTTATGACATTCACGTCATATATTTGTTGTACATGCTATGAAGAATTTTATAAGGGGCATGATAGTGTCTATATGACTTTATTGAACACTTTTATGTTTTCCTATCTTTACAATAATAATCATTGAGCACTGCCTATTTTACTTGTTATAGTCATCAAATTAAGGCCATCAGACCAAAGGACCATTGTCTGTGAAATGAGTTTTCTCCAAGAGGTCCAAAAAGCATCTATATGTACATGTTGTACATGAGGCTCTAATATCAACATCCTTACTTTAGTATGAAGATAGGATGAAATGAGACATTAATAAATCAATGAATAGTTAATAAATTGAAGTTTACTTTGTTCTATCAGAACATGGATATGCAGCATGGATACAATGAAACTTATCCCTCCTCTCATAATCTCCAAATGGGTCATCTGATGAGTAGGGCAAGATAAATTGCCCATATCCAACAAGGTTTAAAATCCACTATCCTGGGTCTTTTGAATGCCCTTTAATGTAAGATAAAAAAAGTGCATGGTAGAAGCCAGAACCAATCAAGTTCAGGGGCAACTTTTTTTTTTTTTAGTAATGTCTCTCCAGAATGTGAGTAGAAGGAAAGAAGCTGGATCAGGGAAATTCTGGTCTTGGTCACACATAGCATATGTTTATTTATACTGCTCAAAAGAAATTGGAAATATGGATGTCACAGTAAATTTGAACATTATAGTTAGCCAAAATAAAATTCACTCTGGAGCCTGAATTATACAGGTTCCTTTTCTCTAGTGATCTTAGTAACCAGACCATTATTAACTCTTCACTTTATTTCATGCCACATAGGTACAGCCAAAGATTAGTTAAAGTAGTTCTAGATACAAAAACTATTTCTCTAATCTAATTTTAAAAGAAATTAAGTGTGAACTATGATTTTTTTGGAAGTTTAGAAGAACACTGACTATAAGCATTTTGACTTTCTTTTAAAGGAAGGCTAAAGGAAATTGAAGGGCTAAAGCAAATGATGAAAAACTTTTCAGGCAGGAAGTTTCAGAGAAGCCAAAGCTGGTTTTCATTGTTCAGATTTTCATTCGACAATAATCCAACATTTCACAGTGGCATATTACATGTGTCACTTTATTTATGTCACTGAAGAGTACAAGGCAGTATAACCTATTTAGTAAATCCAGATTTTGGTGTGACCGTAACGAAGGAGCAAGTTCTTTATTGCAGCATACTTCTCTTTGACATTCATAAATTAGTCACCTCTGTGGTTTTTATTGATATTTCATCTGTGAGAGCTGAGTTTTTTTCATTTGGTATGTTTATGACTTGAAGATAGAGATGCTTTAGAAATATTTTATTCTGCCTATTCATCATAAAGGTCTTTGTGAATTTCTGTGTACTTTTATTTTTTTAAATTATATTTTCTGAAATTTCTCCATTAGATTCTAGGCTCCTATCTCTTCTTTAGCTTTCCTTGACCAATCTGTCTTTAACTAATCTCCTTATGAAAATTACCATCATCATCATAATTGTTGTAAGATTGTTTCAGTAATAGACAACTCTCTATGACCCCATTTGGGATTCTCACTAGAGTGGTTTGCCTTTTCCCTCTCTGGCTCATTTTATAGATTAAAAATGTCAGGTAAACAGGATTAAGTAACTTACTTAGGGTCCCATAGCTAGTAAGTAAGGTCACATTTGAACTCACATCCTCCAGACTCTAGGATCAGAGTACTATTTGCTCCATAATCATAATAGCTAACATTTATGCACAGTTTTAAAGTTTATACATTTTGAGACATATATTATTGCATTGGATATTCCTAACAACCCTGTGAGATAGGAACAATTATTACTTCAAAGATACTGAGAAACAATGTGGGTGAAGTCACACTACCAGGGTCTATAGAAGGATTTTAACTTTAGTTCCCCAGAGTATATACTCTGGCATATTCTCTATCAACTAAGTCATGTTGCTTGCTTGCCTGCAAATACACCTGCCCTTCATTTAATGATACTGTTATCTTATTCACTGTGTTTCATCTTCATTCATTCAACAAATGTTTATTGAACACATAGCAATATTGTATACACATTATCTCATTTGAAGCCCATTATATCCTCCCCTCCCCTCCAATGGTAGGTATTACTATTTTCCTTTTATAGATGATAAAACTTAATAATGCCATTCTATAGATGAGAAAACTGCCCAGAAAGATTAAATATTTGGGTCCCCCATCAGATGAGATAAAAAAAAAAGTATTTCCAGGTTTGAAGTCATTTTGTAGTTCCAGAATGCTAAATATACAGTTTACCAGGAGCTTGCCTTTAATAGACAGCCAGGAGAAATAATTAATTCAATGGTACTTCCTAATCTGTCATATTAGGAGTAGAAGGCATAAATCATTATTCTCCCCCTCATAAATTTAGGATGCTATTTCATAAAAACACAAATCATAATAGTGGAAAGATGGAACTTTTTGTTGTTGTGAGGCAATTGGGCTTAAGTGACTTGCCTGGGATCAAACAGCTAGGAAGTATTAAATATCTGAGACCAGATTTGAACTCATATCCTCCTGACTTCAGGTCTGGTGCTCTATCCACTGGGCCATCTAGCTGCTCCGGGAACAAAAAAATTTAAACAATACAGGCAGTAAGGCACATAACAGAGAGAATACATATCACCAAGATAATTCAAGTCTTGGTTGCTACACATTCCCAATCAATGCTTATTATTCCTTTCAAAATTTTTTATTTTCATGCAGCATCTTGCTGGACATAGAACCTCAGGTGGGTGGATTGCTTGACTCACTCTCTGATCAGCAATTTAACCATTAAGATTTCATGTGGATTTGTTTTTCTAAAGTCAGAATTCAAACTCCTTGAAGTTGCTGCTTCCTACCCCAACTTTTTTCTCTTTGTATCTTGTGGCATATACTATCTCCTACTTGGTGAATAGCTTTTCTGAAAGATGCCAGGGGCAGGGGGGTGGGGGGAAAAGGGAATGAACTAGATATAATCATGTCCCTCACTCTACTCTTACTTAGAGAAACATTCCACAAATGGTTTCGTTTTCTAATCCTCTTCAGCTGCAGGGTTGGCAGGTTTAGGTTTTTTAAAAATGTAGTATGGCCTTCTCAAGAATAGTCATTTCTATCAGGTGACTGTTTTTATACTTCACAAATGGATCAGATGACAAATATTCATTTCTGTACTTTAAACACGACAGAAAAATATTAATGTATTTGTTAATAAAACAACAGAAATTGTCAATACTGATTGTAAAGTGGACTGGCAACTCAGTTCACATGATCTTTGTAATAATGTTAACATTTCACAAATGTCCTTGCATTTCTAATGATATTTATTCTTGATTAGGTTGAGCTGAGCCATATCCTAGGTCTCCCTATTCAAAGATCTTGCCTTATGGGGGAACTCAGCTGGATCTCACCATCTAGAGTCCTTGCCCCCTTCCATTGGGATTCCTGACATGAAGGGCAAAACAGTCAGAATGAAGAGGCTTTCCTTGCCCAAACTGCAAGGGCCACAGAGATCTCATGACCAGGCCTTGCTGCCTCATATTGCCCCCTTCCCATCTCCTCCTCAAGGTATAAGAAGTTTTTTCATGGGTCATAAAGTTGGAAAAATCCACTGAATATCCCCCAGGGAGGCAGGTGTTCTACCCTGTTATCTCAATTAAAGACACTTTATTTATCAACTCATGGCTTTTATTTATTTCAGGACTTGAGAATATTAATATCTTATCTCTCACTTACCTGCCCCCCCCTTTGTGATTTTTATGCACTTAAAAAGAAGGAACAACAAACTTGTTCCACTCCTTGATTTTTTTTAACTAAATTTAAATTTAGTATCAGAGATTAAAGCAAAAATTAAAATGTACTTGTCCAGTAAATTTAGTCACCTTAAGAAGGTTTCAAGGGATGAATTTGAATATACATTAATGGTCCTCTCTAATAGAGTTATGCTCATTCTACTAACTCAATCTATTTTTTTAATAATTAATTATATTTTAAAATCAATCATTGAGCAGTCTTAGTGTATAAATCATCTATAAAATTCAAAAGAATTTTTCATTAAATGGGAAAGAGAAGAAAGGCTCACATGTAAACTCTATCATAGTAATAGGTCCAAAGAAAGGTACAAAAATGCCAACTGTACACATTGTTGAAAGTTGTTGAAGAGATCATGGTACTCTTGTGTAAAGGCTTCAAAGAGATTATGAACTTCAAGCGTTGTTTTTATACATCAGGGAGATATAATTTTAATGTGAGGGAAAGAGAATTTCTACATTTTACTGGACAAGAGGATATACCCAATCAACTTGTCTATATTTACAGATGAATACCACCAATTTGAGAGGACAAGGATCATCATATCTATTGTCTGGAAACAGAAGCTATAGAAGTTGACAAATAAAAGTTAATTGTTGAATGTGATAAACATTAAAATCAGGAGATATAATTTAATTGAAAACAACAGTGAAAGCTATTATAAGATTGTAGCCACTATAAGACTGAAGATGATTCTTATTGAAAGTACCAAGAGTACACAGAAACTAAATTTGGTTCTTTGCTGGGATTTTAGGGACAACTCAGTAATGTGTTAGTATTTGATTTTCACTGAAAGAATAAAGAAGGAAATCTAAGAAGTGTTTTGTAGGAATAATAAGCAAGACAGTAATGGCTGACACATGGGAGATAAGGACAGAGATAAACTGTTTTGTAGAAAAAGATTAATAGGTTCTCTGAAGACAAAGAAGGGGTATGCAGAGATCATCTGAATTATAATGCCTTCCAGCAACAGTATTGTAGAGGGTTGCTATTCCTCCCCTCAAAAAAAGAAAAAAAAAAAGGCAATCGTTACTCTTAGTACATAAAGAGATTCTTTTAGAAAACTGTAATGATCTACTCTGTTTATATCCATGCTAATAGTTTGGCAGTATATTTAATAAGAATCACAATACATGATGTTGTCTTAAAAATTTTGAGTGAATATCTTAAGCTAATGTGTGAAATTTTCATCAACTATTTGGTTGACTGAAAGGTCATACCTAGAGTGTGGTTACCAATCATTCATTGTCAATCTGGAAAGACATAACAAGTGATGTTCTGAAGGGGTCACCACTGGCTCCTGTGCTGCTTAAGTGTTTCATCAATGACCTGGAAAATGGAATGGAGAATAGGCTCATCAAGTTCTAAGATGAAACCAATCTCCTGGGGAGCATGAGAGCAAGGTAGCCCATGGAAGACAGATTTTGTACTCTAGATGAATTTGTTACATTTGAAAAATGTGTTGTTTTTTTTCCCTGTAAGATGGATGTTCAATAGGAACAAATTTAAAGAAAGAACACCTGTGAATGGTGGTAAATGGAGGTGCAGTACAAAGCTAACTTTTTAAAATATAAAAATATGGCAGAAAAAGATTTAGGGAAATAAAAGCATAATCAATATTCTGCATTCTGTTACATGCCAAATAGAAGACACTGCAAAATCAGGGGTTGGAGATAAATGGGAGAGGCAGACAGGATTAGTTTGCCATTTCCTTTTGTGGTTCGTTTAATAGATTAGGAACTGAAGCAAACAGGGTTACATTACTTGCTCAGGGTCACACAGCATGTAAATGTCTGAGGCCAGATTTGAACTCAGAAAGACGAGTATTCCAGGCTCAGCTCTCTTTCCCCTGAACCCCTTACATACATAAAATACATATGTTACTTACTCTGTTTTATAAACACACATACAAACCTACCTTATCTATTTATATCCTAACTTGAAACCATAAAGTATTCTGTGAATGTTAACTATTTGTATGAGGAAAACTTTCCTATGTTGAGAACTAATAAACATGAAGATAAAGTTATTTTAAGTAACTTTTAAAATACTGTGTTTATCTGGGGGCTTTAAATGGGGTGCTTCTGACCTATGGCTTTTATTCATCCCTTGGTTGAATTTTATTTGGCTCTTGATAAATTTTCTAAAATATGAATTTACATATTAACTTTTTAATGTACCATTATATAACCATCAAGAAATCATTTAAACTTTCTAAGGATCAGTTTCTAAGAAATTATCATTTCCAGCATCTTCTCTACAGTGCTGTAGTGAGGCTTAATTGAGAAAAAAAAAGTGTATATGTATTTACATAGATGTATATATTAACATGCATATATTGATGTGTGTTAGATTGTATATATGTATGCATGCACACATATATAAATATATTTCTATAACATTTACATTTATTTGCATATGTATACAAGCACACATATATACGTATACTTATACGTATTCAGACAGGTATATCTATATATACATACACATAAACTATATTCTGTAAATAGCAGATATTGTTATTAACATTGTTGAGAAAATGAAGTTCATATTGTTTGCTCCATTTTTATTATTGATATTGATAAGTACAATTATGTCAAATTCAAAGAGGGTGTTTATAATAGTTCTTAAATACAATAATTCATATTTTATAGATCATGTTTAGAATACATTATAGCTCAAAGAGAGTATTTATAAGAGCATACCATCCCATATTGAATAATCTTGCTTCTTATTGATTTGGTAACCTTAAAGGTAGAAGTATAAATTACTTGATTAATGGGACAAGCAATAATAATGACCTTTACATATTTAAATTGAAATGTGTTATTTTAGATTTTTCTATTATCTTTTTAAAAGTTATATTTTATTAATTTGACTTTTATTTTTCTTTTTTGTGCACACTTCAATTTATTTCCCTCTGTGGATCAGTGACTTATGGTAGAAATGGGATATGATAGAAAAATAAATTTGATTGAGATAAAAATGGGATATCTTCTTGATTCAGGTGCTGTTTTAAAGCAAAACTGATAAATTCTTAGCTTCAAGATAAAAAACAAAGAATTGGTGGAACTTTTTGTAAACTAATTTATTTATCTTATAAGCCATACCAGAAGAGAACAATTTATAATAAAATGCAAAAATGTATTACTGCTTGACACAGGCTACATGTGTATGCAAGAGACTGTTTTTCAATCATGAGGCAGATTTCTCTCTTCTTGAGAGATGATGGAAGTGAGTTCTAAAAAGCTTATGTGGCTTTTGTTTATGACATCAATCAGAGCTCTGGGGAATGAATCTTTACAGTGTATCTTAGATTCTGGGAAGGTAAAGTAGAATCACATTTCCAGGAGGTTACCTAATATTATAAAAGACTCTTGCTAAATCTCAAGTGATCTGCTGTAACATTTTACTGCCCTGTAGCTACAACTTTCCATATGTAAATGCATACAAGCTGTTTTAACATCTCCAAAAGTGCAGTTGTATTGCACAATATATATCTATCCCATTGAGAGAAAAATCATTGGTGTATACTGGTAAAGATCAGGAAAATCCTAACCCCAAGTTTCGCCCTTATCCATCATGAAAGTGACACATCATTGCAAACTGGATTGTCTATTTGTCTGAGTTCATAAAAAAAAAAAAAAAAAAAAAAAAGGTTTATATCTGATGTTTCAACTTTGGGATAAGTTGCATTCATATAAAATGAACATAAGATCAAAACTATGTCAGGATACAAGCAAAGATTGACATACTTGGTAATCATAAAAGGTGGGAAACTAGGACATAAATGAAATTTATAAAAGCTTATTATTATGTTGAAATTAAATTGTTGATTAATTAAATGTTGAAATTAAAAAATCAAGCAAATTCAGCTGATAGAAGATGATCTCTGTGCAAATACCTATTATATATATTACCATACCACACATACATACACATACATACACACTTATGTCTCTATGCATGTGTGTAACAGTAGTTAAGAAAAATTGAGTGAAAGAAAGCATTAGTAAAGTGTTAAGAACCAAAATTAGAAGAAATGCAGAAAATGAAAACATATTTATAGGAAGATTCTCTCATAAAGCTCTCATTCCTCAATTATATAGGGGAACTGAATCAAACTTCTAAATGTAAGAACTATTCCCCTATTATTAAAGGACATGAATAGGTAGTTTTCAAGAGAAGAAATGAGAACTATCCTATGAAAAAAAATGCTCTAAATTATTATTAACTAGAAAATTGCAGGAAAAAACTCAACCCAATCAAAAAACAAACAAAAACTCTGACATCCTACCTCCACACCTAGAGACTGGCTAATATAACAGAAAAGGAAAATGACATGCTGAAGAATATGAAGAAAATAAACACACTTATGCATTATTGGTAGAATTGTGAGCTAGTTAAACCATTCTGGAGAA
This sequence comes from Antechinus flavipes, assembly GCF_016432865.1. Lineage (NCBI taxonomy): Eukaryota > Metazoa > Chordata > Mammalia > Dasyuromorphia > Dasyuridae > Antechinus > Antechinus flavipes. The sequence goes on from NC_067402.1 coordinate 156,702,782, forward strand.
CAATTTGGAAGTAGAACAAAGGGTTAAAAAACTATGCATACCTTTTGACACATTAATATTCTTACTGTGTCTGTATCCCAAAGAGATAAAAGGAAAAAGAAACAGGACCTACTGAGGAGATGCCCATCATGTGGAGAATGGCTGAATAAATTGTTGTGTATGATTGTGCTGGATAGGGGATAGCTTGAGAAAAACCTGGGAAGACATATGAGTTGATACTAAATAAAATGAGAACTAGAACACTGTACTCAGTTATATCAATATTGTAATGTGAATTGTGCAAAACTTAGTAATTCTAATAAATACAATGATATAAGACAATTCCAAAGGACTCTCAAAGACAAATGCTATTTACCTCCAGAGAAAAAAATGACGAATTCTAAATACATAGTGAAGGAATAGTTTTTTACTTATTTTATTTTTCTTTCTTTTTTTGGATATATGGTTAATATGAAAATTTATTTTGGATGACTTCACGTATATAATTGAAATCATTTTACTAATAGGTTTGGGAGGACCTAAGTGGAAGGAGAGAATTGGGAACTCAATTAAAAATGTCAAAATAAGTATAATCATTATTTTTCTAAAAAAGGAAAAACATTTTAATAAAGATTTTCTATTTCAGAATCTTTGAACTACACAAAACACCAATTGAGGTCACATTAAGAAAGTGGACTAGAGATCATTTGACTTCATATACCACAATGAAAAATGTATAGAATAATAAATATGTCTATTTCATAATTTCAGCTGTATTCAACTAGCTAATCAATATTATCAATAAGATCACCTAGATTTCTCAAGAAATTATTAAAATTCCCTGAGTTATTTCCTTTTGTTTATTTTTAGAATTCAAAATCTAACATATCTGTACATTAATATATTTCCCCAAAATACATATATGTACATAAAACCAAAATAATTAATAAATTGAGGATGACTTACTTTTGTAACTGATTCATTCAGAGAGTTAGCATAATTTTGATCTGACTTGACTTAATGTCACATTATGTTAAATTATTTCTAGAGCTGAAGAACAAATTTCAAAATTTGGATTTTTCTGCCTTTATCTGAATGGAAATGAAGAAAATAACTCATACCTTTCAGTTTACTATTTTTGTAGAAAAGAAATTTATTTTGTCTATTTGAATCACAGTTTCCTTTAGTTGTAATATAGGGTTTCAAAGTTTTCATATTTCCTAGCTTTTTCCTAAAAAGATCCTCCCAATTCATTGTCACATCAACATTTTTATTGCTTCTGATATCCAGCATCTGGTATCTGCTTCTGTTATAATTCTCTGTGTATCTTTTGTACTCCCTCACATTTAAAGAAGAAAATCTGTTTCCTTAAAAGTAGTTTTCTATCCTGAGGAGATACAGGAAAAAACAAAAAGGCAAGAAGATGGGATGATCTTTTGTATACTGTTTATGGCAACATCCAATGAGTAAGGGTTTGTATGTCTACATATGGTACAAGTGTTGTTTTAATTCAACCCTTGGGATGTGAATTCAATAATGCTGCCAACACACACTTTTCTCATTGAACTGATAATGAAATCTGAGTACAGCCAAAAACACAAATTTTCTATTTGCATGCTATTGCAATATTCCTTTATATACACCATACACATGTGCCCAAGTTGGCATAGATATAGATAGTATTTGTGAATACATAATATATACAATCCTTATCTTTGATCATTGCAAGGAAATGTTTGTTTTATTTTCACTGATAGTTCATATTAAGTTGTCCAGAAAACCTTGGACTATTTTATATTTTTCATTTGTTTTTACTTTATCTGGATAAGTATAGCATCTTCCTTTTATATTCGGACCATACCATTTTAAAAAACATGTGTTCAGATTTGTGTTGACCCAAATGCATCTCAAACATACCATGCAGTATAAAATGTCCAAACACATTGTAATCTCGCATTGGAACTAATGTTTCAGCAAGCTGCTTTCCTCCTGGATCTATTTCAGGAGTTTTTTGGCCCAAGCACAGAGAGGTGTCCACTGATTTTACAACCCAAGCCTGACATATGGTATTTTCAGAACCAAAGTATTGTCTGTAGGAAGCTTTTCATAGTTAGGTCAAAGTATCTCTCAGAGAAAAGGCATGTGTGGGCTAAATCTGCAGCCCACCTGATTCTCCAGACCTGTGTACCATACACACCAAAGTCAGGATTTTGTTGTTTTTTTTTTTTCAATCAGGGTGAGAATTCTTGCATATAGTAAATCACAATTTCACCTTTTTCTTTATCACACAGGATGGTATATTTTATATTTGATTAGCCTACAGGTATGGCAGAGCAGAGGACTAGAAGCCAAGAGACTGAATATGTATAATAGGTCAACTCCAGACCCCATTAAAGAAACTTTCTGCATATGACATTTCACTACCATCCAGACCAAAAGGGAATTTTAAGGAAAGAATTGCATAAGGTACCACACACATTTCCTATAATTTTCTTAGTTTCTCATCCTGAGCTTGAGAAAGAACAATAATCATATGAAAGTCAATTCCCTAGTTTGTCTTTTCTCTTTAAATGCCTAGAGAGAAAGCACTTAGTGAAAATTTTTCAAAAGATTAAAGAGTAGAAAAATAATTCCATTCTATAGTACAAATGAAACAAAGAGATTAAATACATGTAAATTGAACTAATTTTTCTTGAACATTTAACTAAATTGCTTCAAAAAGATAGGACCATGTAGAACATAAGCAAAAAACACTGAAGAAACTCTTGTGGGTTTAGAGTAATGGTTCAAGTCCAAGTGATTCAAGTTCCTCAGGCCAGAAGCACTCGCAAGGGCAACTGAACCAGAATAAAATGCAATTGGAAATAATTTAAGAAAATTAATAAAAATATAATAAAATATAGATATTGTTAACATGTTGTTTTCTAAGTAATTAAGTGGTTTGCTGTGATCCTTATGTATTTGCAGTATCCTCTCCCCACTCATATTATTTGTGTTTGAGTTTTATGTTTTACAGCAGTGGAGAGTTAACCATATTTTGCCTCAACAACATCTATGTCAAAAATCTAAAAAAGTATGCTTTAGAGAGTAGATTGCTGGGTGGAAGGGAAAGGGTTATCAACAATGAAAACTACTTTTATGGCTGTCTACGCTTTGGATTCATTTCACTATCCATAATTTACCTCAGTGATTACCTCAGTAACATCATTCTTGGCAAAAACATTATTTGATATTTTTTTTCTGAGTGATTGTTGAAAATTTTGTTGGGGTATGTCTGAAAATCAATCTTTCTTGTGCCAATAATATATCTTTATAGGTTTTTAAGTTTTTTTTTTTTTTAATATTTGAAGGATCAACAATTATTTATTTATTTAAATTTAATAATTACTTTATATTGACAAAATCCATGCCAGGGTAATTTTTTTTACAACATTATCCCTTGCAATTGTTTCTGTTCTGATTTTTCCCCTCCCTCCCTTCACCCCCTCCCCTAGATGGCAAGCAGTGTTATATATGTTAGATATGTTGCAGTATATCCTAGATACAATATATGTTTGCAGAACCGAACAGTTCTCTTGTTGCACAGGGAGAATTGGATTCAGAAGGTATAAATAACCCGGGAAGAAAAACAAAAATGCAGATAGTTCACATTCGTTTCCCAGTGTTCTTTCTTTGGGTGTAGCTGCTTCTGTCCATCATTTATCAATTGAAACTCAGTTAGGAGGTTTTTAAGTTCTAATACAATTAACATGCCAACAAAATCACTTCTTTGATAATTCAAAAGATCTACAAAGTTATTTCATTTGAAAACATCGTTTAGTGGTTCAGATAGAAATCCTTCTACACATAAGTATTGAACTATGCAGCAAATTATTGTTTGTTTTATTATAAGATGAATAATCTGGTGATTACCTTTGAATTCTGTTAAGTATTCTAGGCCTGTCCTCTGATAAGGAAACAACTTGTCATCAAGCCCATTCTTAAAGTCCTTAGAATTGGTTAAGATTACTCTGTTGGCATAATCCTTGAGAAGTCAGAAGTATCTATGCAAAACCATGACATGCCATTTCATTAGATGTATAAATACAAAAGTAAATAATTGACATTTCCACTTTTTAAGAGAGATTCAGAGAAAGATACACAGAGACAGAGACAGAGACAGAGACAGAGACAGAGACAGAGACAGAGACAGAGGAGAGGAGAGGAGAGGAGAGGAGAGGAGAGGAGAGGAGAGGAGAGGAGAGAAAGAGAGAAAGAGAGAAAGAGAGAAGAGAGAGAAAGAGAGAAAGAGAGAAAGAGAGAGGAGAGGAGAAAGAGAGAAAAAGAGAGAAAGAGAGAAAGAGAGAAAAGGAGAGAGAGAGAGAGAAAAGGAGAGAGAGAGAGAGACAGAGAGAGAGACAGAGAGACAGAGAGAGACAGAGACAGAGACCCCGAGACCGAAATAGAGAAAGGGGAAGAAGGGAGAAAGGAAAAAAAACAAACAAACAAACAAACAAACCTGTATAGCAATAGTGAATAGAAAACCAATCTTAACTTTGGTTTAAATTTCACTTTGGGCTAAGTGATAGTGAACAAATCACAGTTCTCAGTCCTCTAGAAGATTCCCTGAAATAATTTTCAGAGAAGGTGAAAAACTAAATGGATAGAGGGAGTTACCTCTTCAGGGAGTTCCCTATATAAGTGAAGTCACAAGGCAAATCTTTATTCCCCAGCACTACCTTAAAAAAAAAAAAGTGGTATTCTTGTTGTATTGGGTTAAGTACAATAACCCCAAGTTCTAGACTAGTCTCCATCACTACCTATTTAAACTTAAATAATCAAATTATGACTATATTTTGTCATCAACAAATAAAGATAACCTTTTTTTCCCCCTACTTACTTTTTGGGAAAGAACAAATATAATGATGTGCATGAAAGTTCTTTACAAAGTGACACATGGAAATTATATAAAGGATATACTTCTCATCAGTGTAGGTATCCCAACAAAGGTTCACAGTCCCTTCATGCCTTTACATCCTATGCTTCTCTTGTTTATGGAATTTGATTATTATGTCCTTTTCCAAACTTTTTAAATGTCCCTTTCCAAACTATTATAAATGAAACCTACAAAAGTTATACCTCAACCCACTGACTTCATTTTTAAAGGGGTGAAAATAATTCAACATGAATATATATATATATATTCATACATATATATATATATATATACATATATATATATATGTATATGTATTTTAAATGTGGTTTAAATGTATAGATTTTTTTCTAAATGTGGCATATCAACACATTTAGAAAAATAAACAAAATACTGTGTATCTGTCCCCAAAGTGCTGATTTCATTAATGTCTTACCTCATATATTTTGTACTTGTTGTAAAAAGTACAATGAGAACCACTCTTATATAGTAAACTACTACTTAGCTGCTTGTTAACAATATGTAAAGAACAATGATTCTTGAGTAATCTTTCTTTATGTCAACACCCTGTGTTATGTTATTAGCCAAATTAATTACCCAAGTGAGTATTATAATTCATGGAAAAGTGCTATGTCATTTTCAATGTTAAAATTTGGCACTGCCTCACTTGCAACACAAAACATTGAGTCAAACAGTAGGACAGACCTAGTGATGTCATAAAAGCAAATCAACAACAAAAAAAATTAAAACAGAAACAGACAAGCAAGAACTAGCTGGAATGTTTGCCAAACACCCAGATGCCAAGAATTCTTTACACAGTGATCCATCTCCCTCCTTTCCCCTAGACACACTCTCCAGTAAGGGAGACATTCGCATAACCTTCTGATGCATTCTGAAGGCCACATTTTTAGTGCCTGAAGTTATACATATAATTTTTGTTAAAAGTTAAAGGGAATTCTGCTTCCTTCACTTGCTACTGCCCAGGGCATAGTGCTCTTATGTTGAATGGTTCTGCCATATAATTGAAAAATAAAAAGGGCAAGCTCTGGGGTCTAATTTTTTTCATTTGCAGTGAAGTGAGGCCAAGCAATGCCTGCCTTACTAGTGAACCAGGAATGATGAGGTTTTTGTCACTCCTCCTTCCTCTTCCTTTCACCCTCCTCTAAAACCTGGTGCACTATGTACAGAGATACTATATGCCATATAGATACCATTTATGCTATTGTTAAATTTTTAGACTATTTCTGTTATCAGAAAGCTAGCTCAGTTACAGGGAAATGACACAACTGACTTGTTGGCTTCAATATTATATACAGCAAACTGGTCATGCCTTTGTTACTGTAAATTTTACTTAGAGGATAAAACAGCACATACTTATCCAAGTCTTAGAGAATAATTCAGAGGAGTGAGAGATTTTTTTTTCCTTTTTGGAAGTTTTTACTCTAAGCTGACTTTAAAAAAAAAATTGCCACAATGGAGGAAAAAAGAGAACAGCTTCTTTGGGTTTGGGAGTGGGGGTGAAGGGCAGGAGAGAAGAGGAGATCTAAATGTGTTAAGTTTGTACCACATTGTTTAGTAGTTATTGCCTTATGCAGGAAACATTTATTTCTCTTGGGTTCTTTATATTTATAAATCAGCTATATAAAGAAGCCAAAAAAAAAAAAAGTTCCCTCCCTCCAAGAAAATTTGAAATGAAGATTACAGATGGGCAATTTTTACCTACATAAGAACGACCTATTAAAAACGGGTGGCCCTGATAGGATTTTCAAAGGACTTTCCCATTTTAAAAAATATAGATCTGTGATTTCTATAGGGAATTCATGATAAAGACATTTCCTCAATCAATACAAATCAAGTATTCTGAAACTAAACATCAAAGATAAGTAGCTATGTGGCTGGACCCGAGTCAAAGAGAAACAAGTTCAAATGTGGCTTCAAATTCTCATTAGCCACATGATCGTAGGCAAGAAACGATTGTGTTATCCTCAGTTTCCACTAAAGAAAAAAAGGGATAATAATAGCACCTACCTCCCAGAGTTGTTTTGAGGGTGAAATGAGGCTAAGAATTGTAAAGTGCTTAGCACAATACTTGACACGTAATAACTATTTTAAATGTTAATTTTTACTACTACTACTACTACTACTACTACTACTACTACTACTACTACTACTATTTTGTGGGGTGGCATTAAGAAGTGGCTTGCCTACACTCGCAGAAGGCATATTTGCTGTATTTGAATTCTAATTCCCTCATCTCCTTTCACATAACTCTTTAAGTCACTGTACTAGTTATTTTTTTTAAATAAAGAAGTGAATAGTAACTAAAGTCTATTATAAGCTGTGTTTTAAAATTTAAAGAGGTTTTTAATGTAATAATTTTTTCTTTGATAACTACAAAACACAAAGAGCCTGACAGTATTATAAACAGAACGAGAGGAGGAAAAAATAGACTTAAAAAAAAAAAGAACTCTAATTGTTATCTTAAGAAACTTATAGGCTTATAAATACAGAACTGGGAAGAACTTCAGAAGTTATCTATTCAAATCTTTTTATAGTATATATGAAGAAGTAGAAATAACTTACTCCAAAAAAGAGAAATAACTTACTCAGGCCCCACGAATATTAAGTGTCATAACGAATTAGAAAGCCATCTCTATGATTGAGGCCAGTTCCAATGATCTTGTGATGAAGAGAGCCTTCTACACCCAGAGAGAGGACTGTGGGAACTGAGTGTGGATCACAACATAGGATTTTCACTCTTTTTGTTGTTGTTTGCTTGCATTTTGTTTTCTTTCTGATTTTTTTTCCTTTTTGATCTGATTTTTCTTGTGCAGCAAAATAATTGTACAACTATGTATACATATATTGGGTTTAACATATTTTATATGTTATATATACATATAAATTTATATATATAAATATATATGTATATATTTGATTACTTGGCCTCCAGGGGAAAGGGTGGAGGGAAGAAGGAAAAAAAATTGTAAGACAAGGTTTTGCAAGGATCAATATTGAAAAATTATCCACACATATGTTTTGAAAAGAAAAAGCTTTAATGAAAAAAAGAAAAAAAGAAGAAAAACATCCCTAGATTTCTGATGTAGGACTTTAAGTTTAAAGCTGGTCAACTAGATTGATTTAATTTGATTAAGTTGATTCAACTGAAGATTAGCAAAATGAAAATGGTTTTGCTTTGGAAGATGGAATTCCAAACCATGCTCCCTACTCTATTTAAAAGTCAGAAAACTCCATGTGTTACTGACTAGACCCTTGACCAACATGTCAGGGCCTTGCCAAAGACAAGACATGCTATGGAATGTTTTTGAATGCAGACTGTAACTAAGTATGGTTTGCAGCTACTACTTGAAGTCTTCCTGAGTGCTGGCTACTGTAATTATCTAATCATACAGGTAACACCTCCTTTGTGAAATATCAGTCACAGCTGCAAATACTCTCATTATAAGTGCATGTGGTTGGGAAATACTAGCAAGTTAAAGGCAAAGTACTCCAGTTTGCATTTAGGCATGCCAAGGGTTGACAATGAAGAAATTCTTTGCAAAACATTGCTACTCGTTCATCGGTTGCAGCCTTTATCACTTTACTCAAGGAAAAGACTGCCTGACGCCAACACAAGCGGTGTAGATAAATGCTGTCTTCAGCTCTGCACTTCTTGGCAAGTAAAGAGAACAACAAATAAGATGAGAGAGCCAGAAAAGAGGCCATGTAGAGTGTTATCTTTTTTTTTTTTCCTCCAGAATAAGCATCTACTTATATAGACTATTGCACTTTCTCTGTGGGTTTGCTGGTTCAGTCAGGGAAAAGATTTACTTTTCCCAAATTTGTGAAAGATGGATATGAGGAATGTAATAGTTGAATTTAACCAAAAAATTCCCCATTTCTGTCATGGTTTCACAACATTAACAACAGCTTCCATATTAAACACAGGAAAGAGAGAATGAGGCAGGAGTGGGGGGAGGACAGTTATGCTTGGGCCTTTCTTCAATTCTGGCAAAAATAAACTTAAATGGAATTTTAAAAAGATTCTTTTATGGGTCAAAAATTGTAATGAACCTGTTCAAATTTTTCTCCCTTAATATACATTAAGTGTTTTCAATTCTTTGGATTGGAGCACTTATGCCAGGGTTCGACATTTTTTTTGTTTGTTTGTTTGTTTTGGTATGGGAAGGAGAGAAAAATATATTCCCAGTCTTTTGTATGCAAATAATGAATTAAGGGTATTTGAACTGATGAACTTTTAAGATCTACATATCATATATTTGGTGATTCTAATCCATAAGAAAACACTGCTAACTGAAAGGCAATTAAGGATAGATTATCTTTCATCATGCTGCTGCAGCATCACAGTTTATGTAAAGAGTGTGAAATTTGGGCCTGGATTCAAATAGTGGCTTTACTAGTTACTGCTGATATCACCTTGGATTATTTACTTCCTGTCTCTAGCTCTTTGTCTCCTCATTTGTAAAATAAGAAAGTTGGGCATGATGTTCTCAGAGGCCCTTTACAATTCTGTATCTGCATGATCTTATGACAATAAAAGTTTTCTTAAGTACTCAGTGAAGCTGTAATGGCAAGAACAATGGCTTTAGAGTCAAAAAAAACAAGCATTTAAATCCTGGCTTTTTATTAGAGGCTATGTGATTAGGGGTTGGTAATTAAATATATATATATATATATATATATATATATATATATATATATATATATCTTATTTCTGACTCAGGTTCCTCATAAGTGAAATGAAGAGAATATTTGACTATTATTGATCAAGAAATGGTGTAAGAGGAATAATGCTGGTGCTGCTTCTAAACTCCCTCCAAAGCCCATGTAAAGAGCTCACCAACATTCCAGAGAAAAATAAAATGATTGGTCTACCCCCCCCCCCAAAAAAAAAGCACATGTTCAAAAAAGGATGATGGGCTAGTCACATGGAAAAAGTGAGCATAAAAATGGAATGTCTGAGAGTTCTAATGTTATCCTTGTGGAATAAAAGCAACAACAATAAAGAGCATTTATATAGATCTTTAAAATATGCAAAATGCTTTACAAATATTATCTCATTTCCTTCTTATAACTGCTCAAAGTAAGTGATTTCCATTTTACAGATGAGGAAATTGATCAATACAGAGGTGAGTGACTTGCTCAGGATCACACAGGTAGTAAACATCTGAGGTTACATTTAGTCCAGTGCTCTGTCCACTGAACCACATCACTAGCAGCTTGAAAGGCCTTAGCATTTGGAATGGACTCCCAAAGATGCACTCCATAGAAGACTTGCACAAAAGTTACTCAAGATGGATAGATATAGATTTAATTCTAAAGGGAACTCGATACTGAACACCCAAATTCATGAGTTCACCAAATCTTTTAAATATTTAAATATAGAGAGAGGATCATATAAGATAACATGTATATAAGAGCAGATAAATTGCAAAGTGCTATTTAAATCTGTATTCATAATTCATATTTTATAGAACTTTGAGAGTGGGCTTTGCAAAAGTTGGTGAATAGGTTGAGTCTTTTTTTTCCCTTTTTCTCCCCACTCTCCATTGAGGCTTTCAGGTCCATTACAAAGGCTAACAAACTACATTCCTTATAGTAATTTTGTGAGGAAAGTATTGAAAGTATCATTATCCTGATTTCTCAGAAAAACTGAGAGCCAGAGAGATATCATTTGTTGAAATCCACAGGACTTAAACATTTAATTGAGAATTAGCCATTACTAGAATGGATTGAATAGAGTTTAACCCCAGGATGGTGAAAATTAGAGCTTTACTATATCTTGTCTCTTTTCCCCAGAAATTTCTCTACAAAAGGAAATGTCCAGGGAGTCTCCATCTTCTAAGAAGAGTCTAAAATCTTTGTATTTCTCATTCTTCAGGGCCTTAGCTCCTAATAGTACAAGTCTCATCCCAAATTGTCTCCCCTTTTTTTCTCTCCACCACCAGCAACTGAATTTAACTGGTGATTTTAATGTGAATACTTTATTTGCTTAGTGGTGAAATTTGTGATGGCTGACTTGAATTTCAGAAGTACCAGTTATTACTCCGGTCAGTTCAAACCAATTTTTTTCCTTGACCACAAATCCACCACTTTTATAACAACATCTTGTTTTTTTTCATAATCTCTTATATATACAGATAACTTTTCTCTTTAAAAATCATTATGATCTCTACACATCTTAAACCTATGCTATAGACTATTTTTTTTTCCCTTAAGGAAACAAAAATAAATCAGAAATAAAGAAAAAAAGGGTGTTCAACTTGAGAATCGGTATGCACACCAGAGGGAAAACATTTCTTTGGTATAGAATGTGGAATTGATAAAGAAAAAAAAAAATCCTGAAAATTCGGATGGATAGTCATCACCTGCAACTGACATATCATAAAATGTTACTAAGGTGACTTTCATGAAATAATGAGATTGATCTATGCTTGGCAGAGAGAAATGAATCTCTTTGTTTGACAATCCCACCTGTATGAGGTATTGTTCCAGGTCAAGAGATTGGTGTGAGTGCTTACCTTCCTCTAGAGTCACCTGGGAATGGTCAAGATTAATAATGCATGTCAAACAACAAAAGTAGGCAGCGATGCAGGTGTGAAACTTTTGGCTTTGTTTCTAGCTTCAACTGTTTTCAGTAAAATGATATTTACAGTAAGGTTCATTCCTTCATTCAGCTAGTGGTTTGAATGTTGCTGGGGTTTTTTCCCCCCTTTGGAAGACAGCATTCCCGTCACATCCTATTCTCTTCACAATTAACACATTCCTGAATTTGTGGGTTGGATTAGTTTTATTAGCCACAAACCCTTTCACTTGAGAGCAGGACTCCTAGATTTTGTTTTAGGGGGTAGAGGTGGAGGTAGTTTTGTTCAGTGTTTATGACTAACGGATACCTTTACTTCCTCCATCTCTGCTGTGGGGTTATCACTTGCAACTGGTTCAAGCAAATGGAAAGTATATTCCTCATACTCATCCATCTCTATACCTAGTTAAGAAATAAAATAGTTGGGCTATAAATGTAATCATTACCTTTTCATATATGCACATATATTAAATAAGCATATTTAATACATATGCATTTGGCAACTGCCCCCAAAGACTCAAAAAAGAATCTCCTAGCATCTTTAATAATGCTCATTTAAGCAAAATATAGTATGAAGAGGTAATGCAATCCAGAGCCCTGAGTAATCCCAGCACCAGTTCCTCAGGATTTTCAGTAGTTATTGAAACCTATGAACATTTCTAGCTTTTCTTTGAGTCCTCCTGAAAACAGGTCTGTCCTTGAGGTGTCAGATTAACACTCCACTCAGAAGACAAATTGTTCGTGGGCACGCTGGACATATGAGAGCCATTAGACACTACACTTTGCATTCTTGAAAAATGAAAAATTCTAGGCAACATTACATTTTATAAATGCAAGATGTTTATTATTACAGCACCAGCAATAAATGTTTAGAAACTGGAGAGGGTTCACGATGGCTCTGACTAGGAACATATGACTACGGAGCCCATTGGATGTGGAGCCATTGATTTTTGGCATTAAACAAAGGGTCTGGAAATGATTATGTATTTAGCCCTCTATGAGTATTTAATTATATCAATAGAAGAACACAATTTTTGTTGCGTGCATAGTGATGAATGTCTTCATTTATTCGTGTTACTATGCATGATAGATGAGTTCAAACCAGATGCTCTAACTCTCTTGCAATTTGGTTAAATGAATTAAGCCAAAGTCTTTGAAATTGCAGGGGACACCTCATGGACACTATCAAGAATACAGGGCATGGAGACTCTTTGTTCAATTTATCTTTTCAGGTCAATATGTAAACAACCAGAAATACATATCTTTTTATCTGTATATTCAATATTTTCCCCTCAGGGCTGAGAGAAATCCCTTTCTCTGGTGAGGATTATTTTGCACCTCTCTCATCATATATTCATCTAACAATAATCCTTGCTTGGCTATGTAGTTACTATTGTAGAATTTGGAATCATCAGCAGGGTCAGATATTAGAAGAGACTTATCCAGAGATTACAATTCATATCCTAGAGCCCAAATTACTACAGCTGAGTCACAGACTAGGAGTGTGTGTGTGTGGTTTTAGGGGTTTTATTAGGAGGAAAATAAAAAAGAGTGCCTGACAAAAAAATGATTCCTTTTGTCTGTGTACCTGAGGGGGTAAAAATATTGTACTCAAATCTACTTGCTGAGAATGAAAAGCAAAGAGATTTCAAGATCACAAAGGTTTTAAAAGCACAATTTAATTGGCTGTGCTTCATAAGAGTTATGGATAGGAAATTGCTTTGCAAGCTGTAAATGCAATAAAAATGAAATTCATTATTTGTCAATGAAGAGTTTAGGAATTTCAACATCCCATCTTGAAACATGCTTTTTTCTTAATCTTGCAAATAGTTTTAAAAATCATTAAATAAGCAAAAATTGCATCCGACTTGAACTTGCACTTATCTAGAGGCAGTTTGACACAGAGACAGAAAGCTAATCTCCAAATTAGGAAATCTTGACTCAATTCTATCCTTTTACATATATCAGCTTTGTGTGCCTGGGTAAACTGCTTAATCTCTCAATGGTCTAGGCAAGTCTCTAATGTATAAATTTTTAAAGAAGGTGCCAATTTGCATTGGTACAAGGAATTGTCTCACAATTTCCTTACCAGCAGCTTTTAAAGTGTGATTTGGGGACATCTGGATTTTCTGAAATCCTTCAGGGGACTGGAGTGGTCAAAACATTTTTTTAAAAATAATTATGCTACAATTTTAAAAAATTTCTAATACTGAAGAAAACACACAAAAACAAAGCCTTCTTTAGAGTGGTCCTTATTTTTAAGAGTATAAAGAAGTCTTGAGATTAAAATGTTTAAGAACTGCTGCCTTGAACTAAAGAAATCATTTCTAGTCCCTATCCTCTATTTCCTCCTCTATGTGTGGCAATGTAAATACCATTAGATTAGGTGTCAAAGAACTTGGTTTTGCTTACTATCTGTGTGACCTTAGTTCTAGTGTAGTGCTTAGTAGAGTGCCTGGAACTTAACAGGTATGTAATAAATGTTTGAACAACTGACTTAATCCTCCTGGAACTTTGTTTCCTCTTTGGTAAAATGAGAGCTTTGAACTAAAAGATTTCTTAGGAAATAGGATTAAAAACCTGAAACAACTTCTGAACATGAAGTTCAAACGCATAATTTCATGGAGAAGGAAGGTGAAGGGAAGGGAAGTTAAATTATTTGTCCAAGACAGTAAACTTCAGAGACACATTTGAACTCGGACCTTCTTATTCCATAAGCAATAAGCATTCCATTGCACTATATTGCCCCCCAGAATTAAATCCTATGATTCTGTAATTAACATTACCATTCTTTTCTCTTTTTTTATGCTTTATTATTTCATTCTATTGGAGTCATTTGTTAGGTAGGCCTCAGAAGTACTCTGATTACCCACAGATTAGAATCTGTTCACTTGGTCTTCCAGATACAGAATTTCAATTCCCAGCTCACCAGGGCAAGATAAAGACATTAGAAATCGGTTTTAACTAACTATATTCACAAGAAATGACCTATAAATTGGAATGCCAATTTATTAATTTACAGAAGTGTGTGTGGGGGTCTTCATTTCTAAATAGTCAATAAATGTTTTGTTAATTCTTGCAGTAAAATAGGCTAGTTACATAGACAAGCTTTGATATAATATATAAGGATCTACAATAACTAAAATCAATGACTTTTCTCAAGCCTTTTATAAATGAGTAGCTATATATAGGCAAAGATATCGATGTCATTTGCCATTTTATTCTCTAATTTATTTTACAAATGAGGAAACTGAGACAAACATAGTTAAATGACTTGCCTACGATTATACAAAGAGGTAGTAGGTGTCTGAGGCCTAATTTGAATTCTGGTCTTCTGGACTCCATGTCTGGCACTCTACCTAGTGGAAAACTACTTTAATTTCCCGAAGATGGCTTTTAGTAAGCATGAAATTATAATAAAAGGTACTTGTAGATCCTTACATATATTATATCAAAGCTTGTTTATGTAACTAGCCTATTTTACTGCAAGAATTAACAAAACATTTATTAAATATTTACCTATGTGCAAAACATTAGTCTAGGTGCTGGGAATACAAATACAAAGTAAACTCAAAGAGCTCATTAGTTAATGGGAGAGAAAATACATAGGAAAGTTTTCAACTTCTGATCAGATGGAAAGCTCCCATATTTTTTAATTTTCACTGTCAAAAGTTATTTCTACTGAGGCAACTAAGTGACATAATAGATAGAATGTTGGATTGGGAGTCAGGAGGACCTGAGTTCAAATTCAGCTTCAGATACTTATTAGCTGTGGTATTCTAAGCAACTAACTTAACTCCAATTGGCTCCCTTCTCCCCCAAGAAAGTTATTTTTATTGATAATATTGAACAATTTGACAGTGCCAAGAACTTAAATGACAAACACTTTCTTTTTAGATCTTCAGTAGATGTGACTGGAGTACCTGTGAGTGCAATTACCAGGTTTCATCTTCTCAGGATGACATCTGAAGGTATTGGGTTGCAAGATTTGCTATTTCCCAAAGCATTTTAATCCAGGATCCTAGACTGCCTCTCTGGTGTCCTGAAGGTCGACAGAGTTAAGGCAATTGTAATAGTTTGACTTGCCTGGAACATGTTGCCTCATGTATGTTCCTTGGAGGGCCTTCCTGACTCTTGGGGTCTATCTCATTTTGGAGAGTTTATGGGGAATACCAGGTCACTTCTACATAGGAAATGCTTTTCCTCACAATAGTTGTCAGGATTGGGTGGGAGTAAGATAATACATGTTCCCACTTTCTCTCTTATTCTCTTCTTCACTCCTTATATTTTAGCTTCTGACCTTATGATTCCACCAAAACTGCTCTCCTCAAAATTACCAATGATCTTATCTTCCAAGTTCAATGGCTTCTCTCAATCTTCATTCTTTCTGTAGCCTTTAACTCTGTGAATCACCCTCTCATCCTTCATTCTCTGTTCTGTCAAGATTTTTGGAACATCATTCTCTCTTGGTATTCCTCCTACTTATTTGATCACTCCTTCTCATTCTTGTTTGGAGGATCTTTATCCAGATGACATCCTCTAATCATAGGTATCCCTCAAGATTCCATCCTCCTCTTTACTTCTCTTTCTATATTACTTCATTTGGTGATTTTTGTCCTCTCCCATGGATTTAAGTACTATATATTGACAAATCTCAATTCTACCCTTTCTGTCACATCTCTTTGCTGACCTTTTATCTCCCTTTTGCAATTGGTACATATCCAAAATAAACATGTCCAAAACCACAAACTCACTATCTTTCCCCCTAAACCCTCCGCCTACTATTATCTTCTCTATTACTTTTCTACTCCTCTCACTTCCCCAGGCTGGTTGTCACCTTCAAATCTTCACTATTTTTTCAATAGCTCTATCTAAGCTATTGCCAACACATCAGTTTTCACCTCTGCAACATCTCTCAAATATAGCCCCTTTTCACCCTTGACATTACCAGCATTCTGATATAGGTCCTCCTCACTTCATACCAAGATTAGCACAGTAAAGGAAAGTTATCTCCTGCATCGTCTCTTCCCACTATTGTCTGTCCATGAAATCAGCCACCAATGTCATTTTCCTCCTCAATAAACTCCAGTGGCTCCAAAATCTTCTGCTTGGCATTCAAAGCCCTTAATAACCCAACATTCTTCTACCATGAATTGTTGTTGATATTGTTGTTTGTCCTTCATTTTCGAAGAGGACCATAACATCAGGGAAGTGATGACATGAAATGAAAGGGTAATTAGATTTAAGTGAGAAAGGGCTGTGTAAGAACACCAGCTTCACTTTTTCCTCCAGAGCATCTGGGTCCAGTGGCCAAAGAGAGATCAGATGACTAGAGATGACCCTGGATGTCAGTAAGTGCCAGAGGCTAGGACCTCATGACTTTAGGCCTGGTGGTCTATATAGCTACCTATTTGTTATTATTCTGTAAAAAAGAATTGTCTATACAAATGTTTCTATATACTGATACAAAAATCCAAGAACTTGGGGAAAATATTAAGATGACCTTAAAGAGAAGTAAAGAAAAATGATGTTTTCAACCATTCACTGGTAGGATAACCCTAAAAAGGAATTAGGGTTCTAACAAGTGAGTGTACTAACCTCCAAGAGGATTTAATCATAACATTAAGAAAGATGCCATAAGGTAGGATATTATGCCATTGATTGGTGAGCTAAATTCCAGGAAAAGTTAACCAGTTGTTTTCAAAATTCAAAAACTCTACCTGAAATAGATGTCAAAATTACTATTAAAAGTATAATAAAGATATAGATGTTTATTTATGCTGATATGGGATGGATCTCACAAGCCCCAAATTCATCTATGCTGATGCTCCGGCATGGCAAAAAAAATATATTTATGCAAATCCTGTTGTTTAAATTTAAATTTTATTTCTATTATCATAGAGGTAGGATCATAGAGGTAGTAAATGTTAAGTGTCTCAGGCTGAATTTAAATTCAAGTCCTTGGCCTGGAGCTGGAGTGACCAGAGGCAGCAGCTCTTGCCCTGGCATTGTGAAAGAAGATACCTTGCAGCTCATCTTCCCAAATGATTTCAAAGAGCAGAAACTTTTCTAAATTCCAAAGTCCACATGCTTCTAAAGCAACAATGGTGAGAAAATGACAATACAGAGGATAAACAAGTATTTTCAGAGGTTTTTGTGAAAACTTTACATTACACTGCACATTTTAGTCGTTTTAAAAACAGGGAAACCATTGCTGGTGTTTGTAGTTTGTTATTCCAGACAAAGCTCCATAAATTTGAGTTGGCCTGTTTAGCAAACTCTTGTTCTGAGAAACTCAGGATAGACTAAAGCTCTGATTCCAAACCTGGGGGTCTATTTGAAGATCAGGAATTACAACAGATTTTTGATGATATCCAGACTAAAAGGAGCTTCCAGTACTAGTACCAGGGACTCAGCCATTGAGTGAAGACAGAAGAGGAAATTTCCCCAAATTCTTCTACAGCTGAAAAGCGATTCTCCCTCCAGAGACTGTATTGAAACCTAGTCACAAAAGTTGATCAAGCTTCCTGTAGATAAGGAAATGCATTACCAAGTAATTAAGACTTGTGAACAGTTGTGATTCTGATTGACTCTGAATATTTGAGATGTGTCAAAGGAATGCCATAGAATCTTTTTTTTTAATTAATTTTTTTATTTTCAAAAGATATGCATGGATAATTTTTCAATATTGACCCTTGCAAAACCTTATATTCCAAAATTTCCTCCCCTTTCCCCATCCCCTTCCTAAATGACAAGTAATCCAATATATGTTAAACATGTGCAATACTTCTATACATATTTCTACAATTATCATTCTGCACAAGGAAAATCAGATTAAAAAAGGAAAAATTAGAAAGAAAACAAAATATAAGCAAACAACAACAAAAAAAAGTGAAAATACTATGTTGTGATCCACCCTCACTCCCCACAGTCCTTTCTCTGGGTGTAGATGGCTCTCTTCATCACAAAATCATTGGAACTGGCATTAATCATCATATTGTTGAAGAGAGCCACATCCATTAGAATTGATCATTGTATAATCTTTTTATTGCTGTGTATACTGATCTCTTGGATCTGCTCCCTACACTTGGCATCAGTTCATTTAAGTCTCTCTAGGCCTCTTTGAAATCATCCTGTTGGTCATTTCTTACAGAAAAATAATATTCCATAACATACATACATTATAACTTATTCAGCCATTTCCCAACAGATGGGCATCCATTCAGTTTCCAGTTTCTTGCCACTACAAAGAGGGCTGCCAAAAATATTTTTGCACATGTGGGTCCCTTTCCCTCTTTTAAGATCTCTTTAGGACACAAGCCCAGTAGAAACACTGCTGGATCACAGTTTGATACTTCTTTGGGCATAGTTCCAAATTGGTCTCCATAATATTTGGATCTGTCCAAAACTCCACCAACAATGTATTAGTGTCTCAGTTTTCTCATATCTCCTCCAACATTAGTAATTATCTTTTCTTGTCATCCTAGCCAATCTGAGATGTCTTTGCATTTCTCTTATCAATAGTGATTTAGAGCACTTTTTCATATGACTACTAATAGTTTCAATTTCTTCATAACAGGAATCTTAATTTATTAGAATCTATAGAACTGATGTTTGGCTCTAGATTTAGATGACCTAGGTTCAAGTTGCGCCTCTAATATTATCTATGTGACCTTAATATCTCTGGACCTTAATTTCCCGACTTGCAAAGTGAGATTTTAGAGCTAGGCAGCCTCAGAAGTCTTTTCTATCTTTAGGTCTATTATTCTTTCTGCAATCTCAAAGTAGATATCTTCCCATTAAGCATTTCCAAAATCACTTCTTTTTTTTTTTTGATCCATTTGAATCCAAAGTTTCTCTAAACCTATGTTTCTAGATGAAGAGAATAAGAACATTTGCCTAACACAAATGCATTTAGTGTCCTAATGGATATATTTCCATGAAAAGCCAAGAGAAGGAAAAAAGGTAATGAAAAACATGTTGAATTGATTATAAATTGTGGACATATACTAGACCTTAATCCAGTTACTATTATCTCTCCTGACATTCTCTAAAAGAGTTAGGGTGCATCATATGTGCCATATTATTTTATAGATGCTTTATAAACCAAATTGTCAGTTTTCAACGACTTCAAAAGTGATTATTCTGATACACCTGCTGTTTAGCCTAAAGATAATAAGCTTTTATAAAGCATTTTAAAGTTTACAAATGACTTTCCATATATTCATCATATAAGGAAGTTAGTGAATGTAGCATAATTCAAGCAAGAGTCTGAGATCTCAGGTTAAATGATTTGTCCACAAAATGAACAGCTGATAACAAAATGAACAGCTAGAACTATTATCCATCCTTTCTGAATCCAAGTTTCCTTCACCACTTGCTACTCCTTTTTTGTGGGGTAATATCAGAACTAATATTGATTATTTAAAATTGTTTTAGGGGAAAAAATAACATCACTAATCATTGGAATTAAGAGAAACAGAGTCAGCACAATGTCAAAGCAGAGGAAGTCGACAGAATCAGAACATAGAATTAAAAAAAAAATGAATATCAAAAGTTATTTGTAAAGAAGTACAAGGAAGTGCATCAAATGCATATCACTCCTTTTCAGTGACATAGGTAATGATGCAAAAGTCAGAGGTTAGTGTTAAGAGGTCAAAAAAAGAGACCCAACTAGGGAAACACAAGACATGAGGAAGTAGAGGAGAGCTCAAGGGAGATTATTAGAAACAGGAAGAGGAAATAATACAGGGGAATTTTGAAAAGTGAGAATGTACTTTGGGTCAAAGTAGGTCAAATTTGAGGGTACTGATTCAGGAATTTATTCAGCAAGAGTGGCACAAAAGGGAAGAGACCCTTGGCACTGACACCGATGTAAGGTCAGGTGAGAAACAATGAAAAAAGCTGGGAGGACATCATCAACCTACTGAATTAGGTCATTACTGATGAAATAATGACTGGACACAGACCAAGGGATGAGACATGTTGTCAAATAACCATAAACCACAGAATAACTGGCTCAAGCTGCTCTAATACTTTGGACATCTACTTTTTTCCCTAAATGTATTTTTCTACCACAATTGGCCACCTTCTGAGATTGATTCAAGATTTTGTAAATTACTCTTTCCTTATTTAGCACCCATTTATTCTTTGATAGCTTAAGAATTTAGCTATTTCCTTTTTAAGTGATCTGTTACTACATTTGACCTCTGACAATCAAAATGGCTCCTTTTCAAAAACTTTGAGAGAAGAGAATTGTTTTTAATTAAGATTTTGTGTCCTGTGTTCTTCCTTTATGCCCTAATCAAAGAAAGTCACTCAGAATCTTATTCAGATAATATCAATAAGGGAAATATTTTAATCAATCTAAACTAAGCTTAAAGAATTTTATCACTGAGATTAAAAGAATTATAAATGTATATGTTTGTGTATGTTTGGGTGGGTGAGTGGGTGTGATTTAGCAGAAGGAATAAAATTTTCTGGCAATCTAAAACATTTCTTTGATGGGTATAATAAATACAGTATGCTGAAACATACTGCTACCTTTTGGATCAGTTCAATTATATAAATAGCTTAGTATGGGTCTAGCCCCTGTACTGGGCTCTAGAAGTGATACAAAAGAAATATTTTGTAATTTAATTGGAGAGGTCTTTTTCTCAGTTTTCAAACAGGGCTAACTCTTTATTACAGCTGTTACATTATAAATATCCTCTTCCAGTCAAAATATTATCACTCATGGGTAGATTGCTACTTCAACATCTTTATTTTGTTTCCCCATCACTGCCATCCCAACTTCCTGGCATCACTGTGCACTACAAACTAAGCTAGGTTTTAATCTTGAGTTTAATTCAAAGCAAAACAGGAAGCATTACAAACAGGAGCTGGATGGAGCTGGTAGGATGTGAGGGGTAATATGGTGTATAGGAGAGAATGCAAAGACAGGCCAAATTGGAAGGATTCACATAAGATGCATATTCTATTTAATAGATATTAATCAGATGATCATGATTAGTTCATTTAGAATCATAGGTTCAAAGATCACAGACAAAACTTAATTGGGATATTAGGGTCTATGCAGTACAATTCTCACTTTACAGATGAGGAAATTGAGGCTCAGAGGGGTGAATTACTTTTCTGAGATTACATAGTAATGTGATAGGGCCTTTAAATTCACACAAGGCTCTTTCTATTGCAACATGCCAGCTCCTACCAAGTTCAGAATGTTTTGGAAGGTTAAGCAAATGTAAAGTCTAAGTAAAAAGATAGAAAAGTCCATCCATTGGGGAAAGCAGGTAATGTCTATTACTTAAAGTAAGGGCTATTTTATCTTCTGTCTTGATTTTTGATTTCCTTATTTGGAGCATGAAGAAGGTAGCAAGTTTATGCTGCTGTATTATCAAAAGGGAAAGGGCACTTCATAAGTAATAATAATAATAGATGGTTTTAGTACAGATTGCAAACCTTCCCTCTGGGGAGTCCTCACAATTTTAGCACTTCGGTTATCAAGGGTATTATACTGGAAACCTCCTTGTCTTTTTCCTGGGATTACTAGGTACCCAATAAATCAACAGAAATAATCATTAGGATTCGAAGCACTCAGACATCTTAATGTTTTCTACTTTAAAAAGCTCTATATCTTTGTTATACTTCCTCTTAAAGTAAATAGTATTTACTCTCAGGCTATATGATCCTCCCTTTTCCTACTTTGATCCTTTAGTTCTGTAACACCTGGGGTTAAAGCCCTCTCTCACCCAATCTAGAGGTAGATTCACTAGAGGAGTTCAAGATTAAGACATCTAACTTTTCTGAGTGTCTTTCAACAGCTATAAAATGAAGTATTTGGAATAGAAGACTACTGAGGTCCTTTCTACTCTATTTCTGTGACTATGAGGTTGCTTGAGACCACATCTTCTCCAAATCCTTTCCTTGTCTAATGTTATGGCATTTAATGTCAGAGCTTTGTAAGAAACGTTACAAGGCCACTGATATCTATTAGTAATGCATTTACATTGCTTCTACACTTACTTTCAATTGGTCTCTTTGTAGTGCATTCTCTTCAAAAGATAGAATACTTCACCAAATCCTTTCCTTGCCTAATATTATGACATTTAATGGCAGAATTTTGTAAGAAACGTTACAAGGACACTGATAGCTATTAGTGACGTTATTACATTGCTTCAACGCTTACTTTCAATTGGTCTCTTTGCAGTGCATTCTCTTCAGAAGATAGAGTACTGCTACTCTCTGCCAGATAAAGTTTTGTTAGATATAGTTTCCATCAGATGCTGGTAGACAAGGCCACACTAGGATCATATGACTGGATTTTCTTTCTTCCAGTTTTTGGTTTCAGCTTCATTGGGTGGTTGTGAGGATCACATGAAACAGAATATTAAGCACTTTGCAAACTCTAAAGTGCTATTTTCTGAAGTCATCTACTGTCTCCTTATAAAAGGAGCCTTGGACAATCTATTTTATTTCAAAGCCTTTCCATATGGGCTTTGAAGGAAATTTGAGCCATAGAAAGAAAGCTTCATCTAAGGTAAGGATTGGGGCAAAGAAGTTGTAACTTTGAACTAGTATGAATGATAAGGCTTTATTTTGCTGTAGCTAGTCAACTAGATAGAAGGGTATCCAGCCCCAAATATTCCCCTCAGACCTGTAAATTAAGTGATTGTGTGTGTGTGTATGTGTGTGTGTATGCATGCATGTTATGATATTCAGGCTCCATTTCAATTTTCTTTACAAGTGAGAGTTTCTATTTCCTTTACATGTAAGGACCCATTTACACATGTGGACATATTTAAATCTTAGTGCTACACATGGGAACTCGTGTTCCTGTTCTTTATTACTTATCTCTATATCTATTTTACATGCCCATTGCTTTCACCTGCTCAAGGCAATGGTGCCTTGAAGAGATAGATAGAAGGGTTGCAATCTGAAAGGCAAACTAAAATTCCTGGAAATAGGAGGATACAATATAAGATCTAGAAACAACCAACAAAGGAATTCAAAGGTTGTGTACATAGAATGAGGAGTTTTCTCCATAAAAGTAATAATTAGAATCAAAGGGGTAGATTATAAAATTACTGAATCTCAGACTTGTAAGGGTACTTAGGGATCTTCTAGTTTAATCCATATCTAATTCAGAAAAGGTTTCCAACAAATAGTCATCTTGTTCTCCCTTAAACTTCTTTAATGATAAGGAGCTTATTTCTTCCTCCAGGAAAGTAATTCCATTTTTAGAAAACTCTGTTATTAGGAAGAAAATTTGTCCTCACTTCAAGTCAAAATATATGTCTATAGCTTCTACAAATCAATATGAATTCTCTGTGTTGAGTGCTAGGTGCAAGACAATATAGAGTCAAAAAGACTTGAATTAAAAAACTGCTTCTGACACATTATTTGTGTGTAAGTCACATAATTTCTTTCAGTTTCAGTTTCCTTATCTACAAAATCAGAATAACATTTAATTCACAAAGTTAATGTGAATGTCAAAAAAAAAAATAACATGTAAAACAATTTGCAAACCTGAAAGTAGCACATAAATCCAGGTTATTATTATCATTATGACTGGCCTTACATGGAGAGATAGCTATAGATTGACATAGATTTTCAAATTATATATAAAGTCAGAACACCTAGATGGTGCAATGAATAGAGCACTTGCCCTGAAGTCAGAAAAACCCAAGTTCAAATCTGACCTCAGACATTTAACACTTACCAATTGTATGACCCTGTACAAGTCACTTAATGCTAAATATCTTTTCAAAAACAAACAAAAGAAAAAAAAAAGACAAACAACAAAGTACATATTACATAATTTTGACAATAGAGACATAAGCATCAAATTATATGTAAAGTTAGAGCTAGATGGTGCAGTGGATAAAGCACTTGCCCTGAAGTTAGAAGAACCTGAGTTCAAATTTGACCTCAGACATTTAACAGTTACTAATTGTGTGATCCTGGGCAAGTCACTTAACCACAAATGCCCTTCCAAAAAACAAAAGCAAAAAAAAAAAAAAAAAAACAAGAAATAAAAAACAAAACAAAACAAAACAAAACAAAACAACAACAACAACAACAACAACAACAACAAAAAGACAAACAATAAAGTAAATATAAGATAATTTTGTCAATAGAGGCATGAGAAAATATAGGAACCAGAAAAGGTTTTATGTAGGTGAGATAATCTTTGAAAGATAGTAGATACTCTAAGAGATAATTGTTAGGAGGGGAGATTGCAAGCATGAGAAGTAGCTTGTGCAGAGGCACAGAGATGGGAGTTGGTTTTCTTGTATTACACAGTAGGGAAAATATGTTGTCTTTTGTTTTCAAAGAGGCTCAATAACAGCACTGAATGATGTCTTGATTAGTGCATTAATTGGATTTAAGTAAGGCAGAGTTACATAAAGTAATCAGTCTCACTTTCTCCTCTGGAGTCATTGAAATCTAGTGGCAAGACAAAAGTCAAGAATACTGGCAATGGCCTGCAAAACAATGAATGACTTTGGTGTCTTTAATGTCTGGTCAAGTTCTAGCTCTCCACAGTGCCTGTTTCAGTCACTTCCATGGTTATTGTAACAAATTGTTTTCATCTACCCATTCTTCCATGAGAAAGTTTTCACATGTTTGAGGTAGACATCCCCTTAATTCACCATCAGGTTCAAGACTTGTTGGTTATTCTCAAGCTAATTTATATTGTTTGCTAAGATGGTTGCAATAGGGTGTAGCTTCTGTGGATGCTGCAGACTTTTGGAGTTACAGGTTAGACTGGGACTGATCCAAAGTTGGATGAGCAAGCCTGAAAAGTACTCAGCAAATCCTTACACCAAAATTGCTCAGCCTTTCTGAATACCTTATACATTTCATGGAAAAGGTGGATATCTAAGACAGAAAGATGAGAATTCAGTTGTGAAGGACTCAACGTTAAACAAGTACTTGACTGGTGTCCACTGAAGTTTATTGAGCAGAGAATAATTCTTTTCCCACAAAAGAGCTATTTAAGTACTTTAAGATTACTTTTAATATGCATTCTCTACATTTTTTTCTCTGTTCCATTTCTTCAGCTGATGAAACTCCTTTTCCTTTGGATACTTACAACTTCCCTTTATTTTTCCTAACTGTGTTACCTACAATTTAATCATTTATTCTAGATACAGTGTGACTAAGGGAGAATACAGGTGATTATTAATTTCCAGATTTTGTACATTATAATTTTCTTATGGCAGTTATGGCATTTATTGATACAAAACACAAATTTCAATGTTTTCACTGCTTTGTTCAGCTGCATATTGAATTTTTAACCTATTAACCTTCCTCCTAAAATTTTTCACATAAATTGTTATTTAAAAGGATCACAGATGTAGTATAAGAAGAGACTTCAGATTCCATTTAGCCCAAACCTTTAATTTTACAGATGAGAAAATCAAGAGTGAAGGAAATTAAATAATTTGTTCAAACTCATATGTATAATCAGCATAAGAGATGGAATTTTAACCTACATCCAACATTCTAAATGCTGTGCTCCCTATCAATTAAAAAAAAAAGCTTTTTTTTTTTTTAATCTGATGGTATGACTTTACATTTATCTTTATTAAGCTTCATCCTGTTATTACATATGACCCATTTTTCTAAGCTTGTGAGACAGTCTGAGATTCTTGAGCATTATCAATGTGTTAGATGTTTTTCTCAGTTACCACCAAAATCTTGATATTCAAATCTTTATTAAAGTATTTAGCAGCCATAGCGTTAAAGACCTATTACTGACATACTAAAGGCTCACCTTCAAGTTGATGGTAATTCCTTATTGACTCCACTTCCGCCTTTGGGGTTTAGTCATTCAACAAATTCCAAAGCTATTTAATTGTAGTTTTTTCTGTCCCACCTCTGTCCATCTCATTCATAAGTATAACATGTGAGACTTTGCTGTGCTTTGATAGAATCTAGGTAAATGATGTCTGTGGCATTTTCCTAATTTAACAGTCTAGTAACCCTGTCAAAAAAAAAGGAAATGGACTTGTATGACTTGTGATGGATGAAACCATGTAGGCTCCTAGGGCTCTCTGTTTCACTCAGTAAATAGCACAAGCCATATTTATAACAACATGTTCTTTGCAGGAAATTAAAATAAAAGTCACTGGCATATATTTTACATATTGCATGTTTTCTATCCTTTTTTTTTTTTTTTCAATTGGGGCATTTGTTCTTCAGTTCTGAAGCTTCTTACCTACTCTACATAATCTTTTAATGGTTATTGCAAGTTAAATCTGTCGATTTATTTAGTGTTTCCTCTAGGTTGAGGACTACTAAACTAGATTTTTTTGATTGCTTATTATTGCCATTCTCAGCTAGAATTTGTCATAATGAAGAGGAAATATTGAAATAGTCTACATGCACCCTTAGATTTGGGGAAAAACACATTTCAAAAGGACCAAAAGATATATAGATGAGATCCTGTGGAATAAAATGGTACCAGAGATGTCAGCTCAAGAAGGATGGAAGATACTCCAGAATTCCGAGTCCAAAGAGAAATAATTCAAATGAGAAAGAAAAAGGATTGTTTATCTGAAAAGAAAGATACACAATCATGAGGGACTTATCAATCATGTTGCATATAACCAAGATGAATATAGAAAGTAGAAGTTCAATTAGGTAATTGAATAATAATAAAAGCTCATACCTATATAGTACTTCTTATGTGTCAGACACTGTGTTAAATGCTTTACAAATCTCACAACAATCTGGGAGGTTGGTGCTATTATTATCACCTCCATTTTACAGATGAATAAACTGAGACAAAGAGAGGTTGAGTGACTTACTCATTTTTACCCAGTAACTACAAGCTTCTGAAGCCAGAATTGAACTCAGATCTTCCTGATTCCAGGCTTGTTGCTCTATCTCCTATACCACATAGCTGCAAGATGAATAGAAGAATGTGGTCAGAAGTGCTAAAACTCAAAATGAGGTAAACATGGCCAGAGAGAGAAGGAGAACAAATCTTTTCTTTCTCTAAATGCATGTTGGCAGAAAAAAAAATGGACCAAAGAAGGATTAAGACCTTTGCTTAAAATTGATGGGATATCAATTGATAAATGGTCAAAGCAAATGAACAGGCAATTTTCAGATGAAGAAATTAACGCCATCTATGGTTATATGAAAAAAAAATATTTGAAATTGCTTTTGATTAGTGAAATTCAATTAAAACAACTCTGAAGTACCTCCATTTCCACTTATCTCCACAATCTCCAATTGACTAAGATGACAGAAAAAGATAATGACAAAGGTAGGAGGAATACGGGAAATTAGAATACTAATGCATTTTTGGTGAAGTTGTGAAATGATCCAACCATTCTGGAGAGCAATTTGGAATTATGCCCAAAGGGCTATCAAACTGTGCATACCCTTTGATGGACAAACAGACTTTAGAAAGACCTAGAAAAATTTACATAAACTGAGGTTGAGCAAAACAAGCAGAATCAGGAAAACGTACACAGTAATAGGAAAATTATAGAATGATCAACTATGACAGAATTGGTCCTTTTCAGCAGTTTGATGATCCAAGGCAATCCCAATAAACTTTAGACGGAAAACATCATCCTCATGTAGAGAGAATTATGGAAACTGAATATATATCAACACATGCTATGTTAACTTTTTTTCTCTTTCTTCTGTTTTCTTTTTTTCTTGTGATTTTCCCTTTTGTTCTTATTTTTCTCTCCCAACATGATTCATAAGGAAATATTTAAAAATAAAAATGAATGTACATATAAGCCAGAAAAAAATAGTTAATTAATAAAAATTAAGAAAAATAAAATAAAATTTATGGGATGATGATAAATGAAAGCAGGGAGAATGAGCTATTCAACTTTATATTTTTTCTTCTGTTTTCTCTGCCAAGGACATTGATTCTTGCTTTGGAAATGACTAAACCAAAACTACCAACAAAGACTTTGATAGCAAAGATAACTAAGGAGGCCTTAAGTGAGCACATATTGTAGCTATCTTAATGGATCCAAGTCAACTATTTCAAATTAACCAAATAAATGGGTACTGAAGGAACCCCAGGATAATATAATCAGAAGAGATCTCAGAAATCACGTATTCCAATTTTCTCATTTTATAAATGAGGACAGTGACAGGGAGTTGAGACTTGCCTAAAGTCTCACAGATAGTAAACATTAAAGACAAGATTTAAAACTAGTTTGTTATGAGATTACTGTCTATTAGAGTTACTTTTTTCTGGGCAAATAGACTGTGCTATTTTTTCCCTTCAAAATAACAAAGACTTCATTTGAACCCAATGGGACCACAACTAAGACTCAAACTCAAACCACACATTGATTGACATACCTTCCTGGTTACATCTGATTCTATAAATGAGACTTCTTAGTTACGTACACTCTCTTGAAATCAATACTCTTCAGCTTTGGTAGACATCCCAAAGCCTTATGAGTCCCACGATTCCACTTAGCTAATCAGTTCCAATCCTCTACGATAGTAAGAGGATGTGTCTTTTTATCTACTTATCTAAGTAAAGTGCTACTGTATCAGGTATATGCTGGATCTGGCTCACAAACTCAAGAACCAATTCTGAAATTTTCAGTGTGAGCTTTTTCATTCCAGAAATATGCAAAGGCTACAAATCAAGCTCAATCCATTGATTTGTGGATGGCATATATTACAAAAAAGTGATGGGGAAATGCCAATCATTCAGACTAAATTTAAAAATGTATTTAGTACATTTTCTCTTATTGCACTGTAGTCTTAAGTGTCCCATCTATACTAGTACTTTTTTATTAAGTGCTGAATAAGCTACAGTACTTCATTCCTTTTCTATCACAGACCCTAAACTTCCAAGGGAATGCCCTGAGTCTTGCCCCTTTCACAGGCTTTGTCCTTTCACAACTTTTTGGGCACTCTCTAACACCAATATTCAGCAATACCTCACTGTCTCTCAATAGGCAGGTTGCTGAGATGCTTCCACTAATATATAAAAGATCATAGAAATTAGAAGAGATACCAGATGACTGTAAAAGAATCCAAGATGTCCTTATTTGTAAAATAGGGAAGAGAAAAAAAATCTATAAATTATTAGCTAGTGATTACTTAAATAATTGCTGTAGAAAATCCAGAATGGAAAGTGACAATTAGAGAAAGCCAGCATGACTTCATTAAAGACAGACTATGTCAGATCAATCTCATTTCCTTTTTTAGACAGAATTCCCAAAGTAGTAGAAGAGAATAGTACAGATAAAAGTTACCTAGATTTTAATGGAGTTTTTAGTAAAGAATTTCATGATATTCTTGTGGAAAAGATGGAGAGATTTGGATTAGACAGCAATACAATTAGACCCAGTTAAAGATGTTTTGATGGCTGGGCTCAAAGAATAATTGTTAATGGTCCATACTCTATGTAGCAGGAAGTCTCCAGTGTAGTCCTTTTGCAGGAATCTGTGAATGACTCTACATATATTCAATTGTAAACCTTGTATTTAGTTCCAGGTCCTATGCTAGGAGAAGGGTATAAAGACATAAAGAATGATATAGTCCCTACTCTCAAGGAGATCGTATTTTAATCAGGGAGACAATAGGTACATTTATGTGTATGGAATAAATATGAAGATAGTAAATTCATACACAAAGTGATAAGATGCAAAGGACTTTGGCAAGGACAGCACTAGCAATTTAGGGGATCAATAAAAACTTCAAGTAGGTGGTAGTTCCACTGTGTCTTGGAGGAAAAGCAAAATTCTGTGAAATAAGTGAGGAGGGAGTACATTACGGGCCTTAAATATGGTCAGTGAAAAAAAACACAGAGATGAAAAGCTAAGAGTGAGAGAGAAAAGGCAATGTGTTAGATTCTCTGAGTGTGAGAAGGGAGTAATACACAGTGAGGATAGAAAAATGACAGGTTGAAGCAAAATTGTAAAGGGCTTTAAAGTTAAACTGCTCAGAGTAATATGGAGGTTTGAGTTCATTGAATAAGAGAGTGACATTGTCATAATTGCACTAAGAGAAAATGATTTTGACAGTTTATGGGCTTTTGAAATAATCTAGTTGAAAGGCTGGCAATATGCACCAGAATTAAAGTGGTAAATGTATGAGGAGAGAGGAAAAATTCATATGGGAAAGACTTTGTAGAAGTAGAAACATCAGGATTTGACAACTGATAGGAATTGTGGGGTGAATAAGCATCAGGAGTTAAGGACATTAAGCTTATGTATCTTGGAAATTGGGGTAAATAATGATAAAATAGGGGACTATAATGGTTTGAGAAAAAAGATAATGAGTTCCATTTTGTACATATTGAATTTGAGTTAAAATGTCTAGTAGGCAGTTATGATGCCTTCAGAGGATGGACTGGGGTCAGATAAATAGGTTGGGGTCATTGACATAGAGAAGATAATTAAACCCATAGAAACTGATGAGGTTACCAAGAAAGGAAAAAAAAAAAAAAAAACAGATGAAGAGGACAGAGCTTACAATGGAGCCTTTGGGGAAAACGCAGGGTTAGGAGATGTTAAGAGGAACCAATGTATGTAAAAAGCTTCATAAACCCTAAGGCACTATTGAAATCTCATATATTTTCAATATGAGAAGTAGTGTGTTTTAACTGATGGAAGGCTGGCCTTAGATTCATGATGGCCTACCCTTAAATCATTCCTCTAACACATTCTGATTATGTGATTCTGGGCAAATCATAAACTCCCAGTTCCCCCAGACATCTCTTTAAGAATATAAATTATAGCAGCTTTGCCAATCTGCCTTTGTAAAAAGTATCCCACCTCTGAGATTTCCCCATACTTATAGGCCAAAGGTACAGACTCAACCAACATATATTATTATATAGATAAATTGGAGAGAAAGAGAGAGAGAGAGAGAGAGAGAGAGAGAGAGAGAGAGAGAGAGAGAGAGAGAGAGAGAGAGAGAGAGAGAGACTCCTAAAAAAGGGGAGTTATTCATGTATAAAATGAGAGGTCTTGACTAGATGATTTCTAAAGTTCCAATATAGTAAGCACTTAACAAATATATTTTGATTAAATAACCTTTAACATTCTACATTTGCCCCAATGGAATATCTAATCCAAATTCAGATCTTATAGTACATTAGATAATAGGATTCTGGAGCCTCCTCCTAGTTTCCATTTACTTATATCCTTAAACTTCTAAAGACTTGAGAGTATTCAGCATAAAGTCAGCTTGTGAGTATTTAAAACACATGGAGACAGAGAAAAAGGAGGGGGAGGATTATAAAACTTCCATTATATTACTTGATAAAAATAATCAAATTTTTAGAAAATGAATGATCATTCTGAAGGAATGACAGTTTTTTGACTGGACAGTTTTTGAAAACCCAAAAATCTCAACAGTTTCATCAGTAGTCATATTCCTCAGAAAGTCAAAATAATATTTTGGTAATACTGACAGTAGTATAATCACAAGCCCAATATATACACAAACTTAGTCCACATATACATAATAGTCATTAGAAGTTTAAAATGATTTTCTCCCATTACTGGTATAGAAATTTTTCATCCTGAAAATGGACACCAGTCCATTATAACACAACTGGGGACTACTGTTGCCTAGGGTGATACAACATAATAGGGGAGAGGGGAAGCATTGTTACTACTTGGGCTAATAGATTTTTTTCTCCTGTCAGATGCTGTACAAGGAATGCTGGCTTTGATTGTTTCTCAGTTACACTTCTGGAGATATTAGAAATTGTCATAGACTATTGTTCCTTTTTTTATACCTTGGATAAGATCTGAAGAATAGAGATGGAGAGGGGCAACAGAGGTATGAACAAAATTAGTGAAGAAGACTAATAAATAAGACTAATAAATGACAGAAAAAGTATATAACACCCCAAAAAACACAACAAATCAGTGAAACAAACAAACAAAAAAACTGAGTGTCTTTTAAAAGTCATTCTCAGCTATAAAGAGAATAATGAAAGGCCAATTCAGATTTTATAATTGACTTTTAAAAAGTTCAGAATAGAATAAGAATATGCTTGAAAATTTTAATAGACTATCATAGCTATTCATGAAATAATTAATTATACATACCTTTATGGTATTAACTGTCTTAAAAGAATTTCTGTTGTTCTAATAATATATTTTCCCTTCAGAGAATAACATCGATTAGAAATTTTATTATATTGCTATAATTCTTCCCACATTTGAGTGAGAATATATCAGTACTTTCTACTTTGTTTAGGAAAGAAAAACAGTAAAAAAAAATACTCAAAAAAAGTTTACAATTCTATTTTTCTTTGCACTATCATCCCATGGGAGAAAAAAATGATAGAAAGTAGTTGCTACTTTCAACTGAGCAAGTGGAGAGTGACAGTAAAAATAAAATATATCTTAAAATGTTTTCCCTAGTGGATAGCAGCAGAATCAGAGGCAGGTTTTGAGGTTTTGGGAGAGGCACATGATTAAAATTTGAAATATACATATATTCAAACAAGATAAATTAAATCATTGAAATTTAAATACTCCAAGATTTATGTTGTCCTTCCATAATTCATTGTTTTTAGCTTATTGTTATATGATATGAAACTCTTTTTTGTGTTTTTAAAATAAAATATATCTGTTATTTAAATTTTAGTCATGGCAATAGCAATAGATTTTTAGGGCTACTATTCAGCTATGTCACTGACTTATAATAAAAAAAAAATCTATGACCAATTGAAAGCCATTTTAAATGTATTGAAGGCTGGATTAAGCCCCTTAAGAGAAAATAAACAATTTGTACACTTCACTCTGAATTTAAGAATAGAGTAATAGGTTTGTCCTTGGAAAGAATTTTTAAAAAACCTTTTCCTCCTTATCAATCCACAACTGAAGATGAGAAAATTGGAAGAAAAAAAGAAAGAAGGAACAAAGGAAGGAGAAAGGAGTAAGAAAAGATACCAAATAAATGAACAACAAAAAGGAAGAAGGTAGCTGTTCAAATTCTTATCATTTTCTTCACCATCTTCTAATTAAAATGTAATTATAGTCATAGGGTCAAATATTTAAAACTGGAGGAAAATAAGGTGTTAATCATAAGTAATTTACTCTTTTTATATCTTTGTTCTCCTGCTTTTTTTTATCATTGTTTCATGTCATTTATTCACTGTATATTTTAAGTTTGAACTTAACCATCTGTTGTAGCACAGATGAGAAAATTAGTGAGTCTATATATGTGTAGGAGAGAGAGAGAGAGAAACAGACTCAAAGTCACAAACATCAATTAACAGAAAAGAGAAACATTGAGAGATAGAAGAGTAAGGGAAATAGAGGAGGAAAAATAGATTTAAAAAAAGTAAAAATACTCTCTTTTCCAATTTAAGAAACTCAGATAAATGAAAATTACTTAAAATATATGATGTTTGTTTAATATGGCAAAAAATTTTAAGGATATGCTTGATTAATTAGTAGGGGTTTTAATCAGCTATTTGTCCTAACATGCCTTGAACAGATTAAACTATGAGAGAGCTAAACAAGATGACCTTAAAGAATATTACAGAGAAGAATTTAAAATAATCAGATTATAAAACTTATTTGGTCTGTGGCATTTCAGAATTGTCAGTTTTCACTACCAACATGCTATCTTGTTGGTGAGAGGACATGTTGAAACCAGATACTATTTGATTCCTGATTTCATGCATATTTTCTTATCTAAGTGAAGAAATACATTGAGAAATAATACCCATGCCTTTAAATAGTTTTGACTTCTATTATCATGCCAGTTCTACTTAAGTATAATATCAACAAGACTTTTTGCTTATTTGTTTGTTGTTTTCTTCTGTATCTACTATTTACTAAGTAGAACCTTCACACTAGATAATGACCGTTGGAATTTTAATAAAAATAAATATTTAATATTGGATTTTATTTTCTCTTGATATTTTAATGTTCCCAATATTAAAAGCAGACTATTTAATAACATTTTTGTGAAAGACACTTTGTATAATTTGTAGCAGTCAACAATTTGGCATGGTTTGAATTTTATATACTTATCAAACCATAGATATGAATAAAAATAATTTGATCTTATGGTAAAGGATTTTTTAAAGTCAAAAAACAAAGTCAAGAATTTGGTTTTGTTGGGCTGATTTCACCAGAGGTTATGTCACCAAACATTTATATTTCATAGCATGTAAAATTTGCCTCATTTCTCTTTGGGGTTCTTCATTTTGTGCAGATCATTTAGTTATAATCTTTAAATGAAAAGAGTATAGAAAGTAATGGATAGGGGCTTGACTTGGAGCCTCCAACAAATATTGATTGTGCCATCTTCATCAAGTCACTTAATTTACCATTTCTTTAGAAAACTCTGACTATAAATTGCATAGAAAGTGTCATGAACAG
This sequence comes from Antechinus flavipes, assembly GCF_016432865.1. NCBI lineage: Eukaryota > Metazoa > Chordata > Mammalia > Dasyuromorphia > Dasyuridae > Antechinus > Antechinus flavipes. The sequence continues at coordinate 156,737,643 of NC_067402.1, forward strand.
TTTTATAGAAGCTTCCTTATTGAGAAGTTGCCTATAAACAATTACATCCCAATCCTATTCATTTAAATGGAATGTCATTAGATGTATAATTGGGTAGGAGTATAGGAAGGGGACAAGGAAAATTAGGATCCTCCTACAAGATTGCACAAAAACTCTGTAAAGAGAGCAGAATTTTCCCCTATGTCTCTGTGCAAAGTAAGTGTGTTGGCTAAGTCTGTCTTCCCTTCTGCTTGTATGTAGAAAATTTCAATTAGGAGAAAAAATCATCGGTGACAAGAATGAGACCTAGATTAAATTTGCTTGCTTTTTGTCAGAGTAAATAATTCTGATGACTCTCTATCTGTCTAGAATCAAAGTGATGGAATAGAAAAGACATTATTTTAGTAAGACAACCTTGATCTGAGTCTCAGAATAAAAGCTAGTTGTGTACCTGTGAAAATCTGCAAAATCTCAACCTCTAATCTTGAAAAGACATCCAAGGTCACTGATTATTTAATTAAAACTAAAGTGTTTCCCATTTAATCATGTCACAGGGTAAAATAGTGTGCTTATACTTGTGATGAGTAAGTTTTTTCAATATGCCAGCTTGGTGATTTAGCCAAGATCCTGCAAAAGAATCATTGATTTTGACTTGGAAGGGAATTTATAGATTCAACTTAATATTCTTATTTGATAGATGAAGAAACTAAGTGCTAGAGAATTTAAGTGAGAGAGGATTCAAACTTGGTTTTTTTCTTGATTTCAAGTTGAACTCTATGACTTCAATGACCTATTTATCTAATGAGCTCTATTTACCTAATGAGCATGCTATGTCTTTCCGACTTTTTAAAGAAAATGAGAAAAAAAATAGCAAGGATGCATTGTACATTTGAAAGGATTGATATGAAATTAAGCAGCACATACTGTGAATGATTAATTATCATCTTCCTTCTCCATCTTCTATCTATCTGTCTCACTTGTTTCTTAAGTGAAAGTGAAAGCTCTAAGCTGAAATTTGCCCCAGCCACACATGAATAATCCTTGATCCAAATTGCAGACCTACAACATGAAAGGATTCCCAAGTTTAAAGGGTCAGAAATTTCCCTGGGATCTCATGACTGGATGATTCAAGCTTTAGCACTATCCCTTATGAAGTCTAAGACAGATGGAAATAGCATTAATAACTACTAGCATCAGTACCAGCATAGACAACGACTAAAGGCTTCAGAACTCTATATGCTCAATTCTACCCATCATGACACTATCTGTTTGACAGGTTCATTCGCAGTAGAATTTACCTTGACAGATGAGGATGTCTGGAAATGGATGGTAGTGAAGTATTATTCAAGCAGCATGGCCTTATGCTTAAAGCTTCCCTCAAAGTCAGCAACTCAGTTCAAGCCCTGTCTTTGACACATATTGACTGAGGTTCTGGACAAATCATTTAACCTCATGATAAATACTTATTTTGATGAGATCATAGATTCAGTTAAAAAAAAGTTTTAACTATTGTGTTGGTTTATGTACAATAAATATATTTCAGTAAGCTTGATCAGACAAGATGAGTAGAAATGTTGGCAGATGTTAACCATGGAAGATGGTATTTTTGCTGAATCCAGAGTTTTCTAAGCTTTGAAAGCTCCAGAGAAAATTTATACCTTTGAAGTTTTTATTCCACTTATTTTTGGCAAAAAGTGATTTCTTGGTCCAAAAAAAAAAACTGATTTAACAGGTTGCTCAAAGGAATTTTTAGACAATATAGTGCTTTCTATTAAGAAGAAAAGTTTCTGTTTGAAAATATACAAGTGCTAAAAAAATTAATGAAAAAAATGCTTGTCAAGGTTCATTAGATTCCCAGATAATCTAGCACATTTTTGGAGAAAGTAGGCTGGGCAAAACAAACTGTTAGTTTTGCCAAGTCCAGAAGCTGAGGCTCAGAAGAAAATGGACCCACCCAACCCAAATTGTGTTGTCCTGCTCATAGTAAGTGTTCCATCCATTTATAATTACAACAAATGTACTTTAAGCACTATGCATAATTGATATATTCTGTCTGATAATAGTTTATATCTAATGTGAGGGTAGTTAGTGCCCCTTTGAAACAGAACAATATACAATCTCATAGTAATTCTCATTTTCAGGTAATCTCAAGCACTTCATGAGTTTTTCAAAGTTTATAGCAAAAAATAATTTTCTTCATCACTGATGCAAAGAAGTTTTTCCATTAGAAAGAACAGATGCTCCCAATTTTTTTAATCAACATAAATTGTCAGGACCTTATTTTTATGTCTCTTCTGAAAGACAGCAGCACAGATTTGCAACTTCTTCTTGGGCAACATCATTCTGTACTTATGGTTAAATATGGACATAAGACATAAGCCTCCTCTTTCAAATGGATGTTTATTATCTCCTTAGCGTTCAGTCCTCCAACTGCTGTCTTGCTCTTATTTAATCTATGATAGGGAATATAAGTATTAACCACACACTTCATTCTCCAAGGAAAGTATTCCATGCCCTAACAAACAGGCAATATTTTTCTCTGTGACCTTTACTTTCAACCTGAGAAAGTTTTATAATCTTTTTTTTTTTTTAAACAGAGATTGGAAAGAGGGTGAACTACCGGGTGAAGATTCTGTTCTTACTCCAGTTACACTTGAATGCTTGTAAACTGAGATAACGGGAAATCTTTCCTGGGTTTATTTCTGAGGAATTATTGGAGGCATTCTGGCACACAGGTGAAAGGATAGAAGGAATCATGATGGAAATAAAAGCAGCCCTACTTCTGATATAAACTTTTGTCAAATAAGCTAGGTCACAAGTGGAAAAATTATTCATATGCCAATAGTACATGCAGTTTCACAAAGATGAGGATCCTAATTAGCACTGGATGAGAAGCTCAGCATGAATCTAAATGGCTGGTTTGATCTTTAGAGTTATAATTTTGGAGGGTGTCACCAAGATTATACAATAGCACGCAGATAACATGAATGTTAAACAAATCACACATTTTGGAATTTTTTAAGTGGCATTTTATAGCTTTGGGATTAGGCATGTTTTTGATACTGACTGTGTTTTTCTTTGCTGGATTCCCTAATGAATTTAACAGCCTTTATGCTGAACAGGAAATCTGGAGTGACCATTTGAGGTCTGTTTTCTTTATACCTTGTGGAGCACAGGTTTACTTTTGGACACCTAATAAATCAGGATATACTGTTTAAAACTCAGATATTTTGCACACCATTAACAAAGGACAGAAAATCATGCTAAAAGGTTGATATGTCTTCCTTCATCCTCTGACCTTTGGAGAAGCAAAGAAGCCAGGTTTCCACTGGTCATCTTTCAATTGAGTTGGGTTGGATACAGCTTTTCATTTAAAAATACTTTTCCTTGTAGATCACCAAGGAATACAGACATTTGAAATTCTTCTATATTTCAAGCAATGGCCCACTGCTGGATTGATTGCTGTTGAAAGCTTTTGACCAAGGGGAGCCATTCGATTTTGCTAGCTAGCAAACAATTATAGCTTTGATATGTGCATCAAGGTAGGTGAAGATTAAAAGGAATACAAATAGAGAAAAATATGCAGAATCTGTGTGGTCTCTAGTCCCCTCTTGAGATGATGGAAATGAATCTGTATTGGAGGGAAAAAAACCTTACCAGATATGTTAGAGTTAAAAAGAATACTGAGAAAAGTTGCTAAGGATGAATAAAATAACTTCACTCTAAAATTAAGTACTTGGAAAATGGAGTTAAAAAGAAAATTGCACACCTTTGAGTTGATGTTAAGGTTTCTTGGATATTGTCGGTTTCTTCCCCCCTCTCTCCCACTATCCCAAACAGAATAACCTGTTTGTTTTCTTAGCTATAAATTCCTAGAATTATTATTATTTTACAACTCAAATTATTTTTACATGACCTTTTAAATAATCTTTTATACAATATTACCTGAGTGACAAGAAGATTTTTAAGTTCTGGAATTGTTTGTTTCTTTTGGCAGTATTCATATACGATAAGTTAGTCATCTATCAGTCTTTGAATGTGGTTTGTTCTAAGAAATGAGTAAAGAAATCTCAATTTCTGGAACACTGTGAATTTGAAAGTGATCAGAAAATTCAAATTTGGTTATTAATAATAATTTTAATAATATGATGATAATTACTGTAACATGAGGATAAGGGGAAAATAGTATTAAGAAATAGATTCAACTATCAATTTGACATTAAAAGGCATTTTTATATGTAAAAGTTCATGTCAATAATTAGGAAAACATGTGAAGAATTTAATAATGAAATCATGTTTAAATAACAAACTAAATTCCCTTAGTTTTGGTCAATATTTAGATGCTACCTTTTACAATTATTTGAAAAAAAACTAGTACAAGTTAATAATTTCTTTTTGAAAATAGTGGAAATAAAATTTCATTTAAAGTGTATTGTTTCTTCTGGAATTTTTAAAACTACAAGTAAACATGATTATGCCAAGTATAAGGATAGAGTATCACTGAACAAATTTAATTTAGTTAAGGTGCTTATTCCCTAGATCTTTGATTTCATCCATTTAGACAGTCACTTCCACAGGTTATTTTTAATTTATAAATTAAATTGAATTTTTAATTTAAAATTAAATTTTTCTGGAACACTGAACACTTGAGTGACTTGTCCACAATCAAGATCATTGTGTGAGAATAAGATAAAGGAAAATTAATCCAGGTTTCCTGAGCACCTCTATTCTTTGCATCATGATGCCCCTCAGTTAGAGTTTAATATATGATAACATCACATTATATATCTTTTCTATTGATTCATCCTAAAAATTCTCAAGTGTCTTAAGAGGGAAGTACTATAATCTTCTATGGAAGAGTATATCTCAATTGACATTAATTTAGAAGGAAGCTTTTCTCTATAGTTTTAACATTTCAGGAATTTTTTCTGTTTAACCCTGTATCATTAATATTATAATTCAATAGGGCACATATTAATAGGAGAATTCATTGACTGATTATCTGAGTTTTAAAAATAAAATGATGATGATGATGATGATTCTTATGATAATGAAGACAGTAGTTATATAAGATTTTCTAGAACCAATGCAGAGTTCAAGAGTACTTTGAAAATTTAGGAAATTTGACATATTTTATAACACAAGGAGTCTATTAGTGTCTTCTTCCCCAAGAGACTTCTGAAAGATATATTTATGCGAATCTGAAAAAGAAAGTTGGATACAGGTAGTTTTACTTTTCAAAGCCTTTTTCTTGTATTTCTATTTAAAGAGGAAAAATGTTTTATCTACATAGAATTGAAACAATTAGATGAATTATATAACCAACTTTTAACCTTATTTGGTAAACAGAGTAAAAAATGACTGTAAATTAATTGAATATTTTCTTTTTTTTTCAGATAGTTGGTTAAAACTGCCACAATGTCTAGATGCTTCAAAAATATTTCTTTCTCCTGTCAAATAAATATTTTCTTTTCTCCTGAAGAATGAAATTTAGGATACCTATCATAGGAAATCTAATACCATGATACATTACTGTAATGCCTTGGACCTTGAACATATGTATATTTAAATGAAACATCATGACAAAAAAAGGAGAAAAGAATTTCAAGGTTTTCCATCTAAAGGTATTTTAGATCTAGAGAGATGAATCTTGCAATAGAATGGTATTTTCTCTGTTTTCAACACCAAAGATAGTCATGAGTATATTTTAACTGAAACACAGGGAATTTAATTCAAAGGGTCCGATTTATATCTAGCATATTTTTTTATATAGTGAGTTAATTATGTGAAAGCACTAATCATTACACAGAGGAATTAAGGAGCATAAAAACAACACAGGTCATTTCTGGAGGCCCAGTCCCATTTGTTGTTCTTCTCCCTCCTCCTCACTTTTTTTTTCCCCTCAACCATGGAAATGACAGATCAAAGTACAACAGTTGAAAATTATTCAAGATAGTATTCATTGATTCTGACTTCCTCAGAGGTTTGTCAGCACCCCAGATGAACTACAAAAAGGTCATCTGGTCCAAAACTCAATTATAGATCTAATATACTATCTCCTATAATTTTTTGCAGATGACAAAATGGAGTCCAAAGGGTTATCACTTGCCCAAAGAAACAGAGGCAGTAAGTATCACAGTATGGAATCAAAAACTCGGTTGTCTCACTAAAAATCCAGTGCTCCTTTTATCTATTACCCACTCCTCTATCTATACCTGTACCTATACCGATTACCTTTTTATTAAAGAACAATTAATAAATTAAATTTCATAGGAACTTTAAAAATGGCTAAATAATAAAAGACACATATTCTATATCAGCAAGGGAATTTTATGTAACTTGCAAATTGAAATATTGGATAGCCAAATTAAGCATGTGGCTATAAAACACCTTAGGCCTTGAAACTGATGTGTAAACAGAAATCTTACAAATTTCATGATTATTCTTTCTCACTGTTTGGACATTAGTTGATTAATTATAATTAGCACAAAGACACACATTCCCTTATTGTTCTTTAATTAACATTATGGACTTTGCATGGCAGAAATAATAGTAAACTTAAATTTATCTAATTGCTTTCCTCACAAAAGCCCTCTGGTTGGAAGCCATTACAATAGCTAATATAAATATTATCTTCTATTTTTATGAATTAGAAAACAAAGGCAAATTAATTGAATCACTAGCCTCCAATCATTGGACTACTTAGGTATAAGTACAGAGACCTAATGTATGATATACTTATATTGATCCTTCTGGTAAATGTAGGAACACTCTGGGCATAGACTGAGATGCAGCCAAATGGTTGCCACTCGTTTCAAGTATGAAATCTGTTTCTTAAAATCAAAAATATGTTGGGCTTCAACTTATGATCATTGAACAATTAATATCTAATAAATTAACTCAATGTTTCTAAGAATTCAGGCATGCTAGTATTTTTATTTCATCTATCATAACAATATTAATCTATATTTAAAAAATAGTAACAAGCATGTATGGGATATGTGATTCATTTAGTGACTCTATAGAAGATAATTTGTTTTGGAATCAAAGTATATATCTAATTGAAATTAGATAGAAATAAAAATTACAATGCTTGGGCATGTATATTCAGGAATCCCTTATGATAACTTTGAAACTTTTTTAAGCTCAAAAGCTGAATAGCCATTGTAGCATAAAAAGAACTCTGGATTGAGGAAAAGAATGGTTTCTACCCATGGAACTACACAAAAGAAGGACTAAATTTTGAATGCTAAACTTGGCATCCCTGTTCTTAAGTTTGAATCCTGACTTTGTCACTTACCATCTATGTGACCTTAGTCAAGTTGCTTAACCCCTTCGAGGCTGTTTTCTTTTTTGAAAAATTTGGATTAAATGACTTTTATGATTCTTTCAAATTCTATTTCTATAAAACAGCTCAAAGAGTTGTGAGAAAAGTTGCAAAGTGCTGAGGAAAGGAGAATTTGAATTTACTGTTATTCCTGCCATACAAAAAGTCAGAATATTAATGAAAGAATATTGGTAATATGTCTGTATTCTAATTATCTAATCTGCTAATATTCAAGCAATACTGAAGAAGGGGGAACATGAATATATTAAAATTCAAGCCCTGGCTCTGATACATATTGGCTTTCTTCCTGAGATACTATCATCAAGATAAATTATGTTTAGGCCATGGGAAAGAATACATAGTTATATGGCTGTAGTTGGATGTATTCTATAAAGTACAGAATTACCTATCAGGAAATGTTTAAGTACAAAATTTTGACCATTGATAAAATATTTCCTTTCTTTGAGCATCTATTATTTTTCTGTAAAATGAACATTTGAATAAATGGCTTCTATAATCTTTTTCAGCTTTAAATCATTTTATTCTTTAATATTAAAAATATGTCACAATTTTGACTCCACAAAATTTCTTCTATGATTGCCTCATCATAATTTAGAAGTGACTATAGGTTCCTGAAAATTTTGTCAATGAAGATTAAGTTCCAACAGGTTTTTTTTTCCCATATTGGGATGGTTTTGAGTATAATTCAGATGACAGTATCTTCTTTCAAAAGTAATTTATGGGGAACTCCATCCTGTTATTATATGATTATAGGGATAAACTGTTTGGCCATTGTAACTCATGAGATAGAGAAAAATGCAAATGTTCCTCTGTCATAAATAACACATTTCTATTTGTGCAGGGGTTATATTTTCCTGATTTACATGGTTTTTAGATGAGCCATAAGAACAAACTGTTGGTCCTTTAAATGGGAGATTCTTTTTTAGTGACTATGTAGATATATTGCTTAGGGACATAATCATATCTGGGTTATTCTTCCAATAAATAAAACTAGAAGATGAAAGGAAGTTGAAGCTAAAGGCTCATAGATTCTCCTTGGAGAAGCAAACAAAATAATTGATGTAGTTTAAAAGAAACAAGACACCTAATTTCATTGGTTAGCTAGAAATCTTATTACTATATATCTATATATCTCTATATCTATCTATCTATCTATCTATCTATCTATCTATCTATCTATCTATATGATGAACATTTACTTAAAAAACAAGAACTTTGGGTTACTTAGATCGTATTACCATCTTAGGTTCATAAATTAGGAGCTCAAAGAGATAAGTTAGCCCTAAGTCAGGCTTAGAATAGTTAGTGATTTATTTGCTTAGAGTCACATAAGTGGTACCCAGCACAGCTTGACTTTGAACCCAGTTCCTCTCACTTCAAATACAGAAAATTTCCCATTGTAACAGTATAATAACATCTGTAGTAAATGAGAAAGCTTGGGAATTTCTAAAAAGAGAGAGAGAAAAGAAGAAGATTTGAAGAGGCAGAGAAGTAGATGGAGTCAAGCACAAGATAAAAAAAAAAAAAAGTAAAGACAATACCTTCTGATACAAGACTTTATTCTCATCATTGCTCTTCCTTGTGATTTTTGCCTTACAATTTGAGGTTTTTTTTAAACTTCTAGCTAAAATACCACAACCAAGATGCCTTTTCTAATTCCTCCAGTTAGTCATCCCTTTCTATCACTGTGCATTTATTTCATCTATATGTTATATTTGTTTATATGTTAGTATGTTGTATTCACTCAATAGAATATAATTTCATCAAGGTCTGGGTTTGTTTCAATTTGCATTTGTAACATAGTATTTGGTCCATATAGACACATAAAAAGTACTTATTGTTTATTTGATGGATTGAATCAGAAAACTAAGTAAAGGATAATGCAGTGTGGTGAGGTAGGAGATCTGGAAGAGAAAGGAAAGGAAATGGAACATACTTTTCAAAGTAAGAATGAAGTCCTAAGTAAGCAAGAAGATTGACAACTCTTATGATAATGATCCCTACAAGCAAATGTTTATGATATTATTATTAGGAGAGTTACTAAGAGGAATACAAAGATCGTGAGATATCATTTCTAGCAGCCTTCAAGAGAAGGGACAGTTTTTCAATGACTTGTGGTATATATAATGATTTTATTTCTGCTATGTCAAAAAAACCTTGATATGTGCTCATAGGGTTGACTGGCCTCCCTCCTAAAAGAATAAGTAAAGAAAGTTGAACAGGGCTTCTCTCCAAGTGATCAGGGGGAAAAAAAATTCTTATAATAATGGAAGAAAAGCTTGAATATAACAACAAAAAAGAAAGGACTTTTAAATATCTACTTACAACAATCTTCTGATGTAGGTACTATTATTCTTTTCAATTTTATAGATTAGGAAACTGAGTTTTTTAAGGATTAAGTGATTTGGCAGAGTCACTTAGTAGGAGCCTCAAGCTATATTTGAACTCAGATCTTCCTGTTTCCAGGCTAAGAGCACTATTTACTCACAAGTTCTAGAAGAGGCAAAAAAAAAGTTGGTAATATTGGCCTGATCTTTTATCTTAATGTAATTGCAAAATGGGAAGAGCAAAGAAATTCTATAAAAATAGTGGAGCATTCCAACTAACAGAGAAAGACTAAGAACCAGAAAGACAGAGAGATGAATAGATACTAAATAGATATTCATGAACTTCAGTTTAAATATAGGTTTAATTTCCAGTCTGTCATCAGTCCTTTGTAAAGAAATTTGGGAGAAGATGGTGTTTGTAGCTATTTATAAACAAAATCACGAAGAATGAAATTGGCTTTATCTATTAAGATATAGTGTTGTGTCCTGCTTTCTAGAGCCCCCAAGTTGGGGTGACAAAATGTATTGTGCTTTCTAGAGCTCCCATGCTGGGGTGGTTAAAACATATTATCTTAGTGGAGCAATAAGGCGAGACTCCCAAGGATAGTGGAAATATGGTAGTCCATTTATTCTAAGTTCTTTCACCTTTATATACCCCTAATACCCTTAAGTAAACAAAACAACACTGGGCATGGGCTAAGTATATACTGCACATGTGGGGCCACATAAACAACTTGCTATTGTATGTAGTTTGTCACCTGGTATCACTCTTTTCCACCTGGTATCACTCTGCTTCAATCACAACACAGATTGTCATGCCTCCTAACTTCTCAAGAAGGCCAAGAGTCCTTAGGGGAGATGGGGAACCAAACCAGACATTGTTAGCAGGTTTCCTCTGGGCTTAAGTGTCTTATACCTCACCCAGATACCCCACTATCTGTGACCCTCTACATCTCTTCCTTTTGTGTTTAATTGAAGCAGATGTATACCAGTGCTTAAATCCATCATCATGGGAGGAATCATACAGGCAAGTTATGATATCACTCAATCAAGTAGTAGCATAACAAACAATATGAATAAGCAAAATATTTTAAAGATTTCCATGAGTCCCAGAAGGAAGGTGTAGAAAATTACTATCTATTCACAACTACACATACACTTCCTTCAGCAACCAAGAGAAGTCCAAAGCCAATCTACTGTTGATCACTTCATGTCTCAGGGAATCCGATGATTCTTGTAGATTTTGAAGTCCTGCATCAGTCTCATTGAGAATTATTTTTGATGTTCATGAGTTAATTGTTATACACATAGGATTAACTGCCAGGTTCTTTCAGTGGTAGGTATAGTCAGCAATGGAATCATCTGATGTTTCTTTAGTCTTCTCCTTCATTTCGAGTGTCTTTTCCTTTGTTTCAAGGGTCTTCTCCTTTTCTGTCTCTTTCTGATGGACAAGGTGGATATGGCTTGTTGGCACCCATCCGGTTCCTTCTCAATCTGTTGAGATATAAGCAAACCCTCTTTCCCAAGCAGTTAACCCATCTGGTCCCTTCCATTCACCACTATCTGGCTCTCTCCACATCAGCTTGTGATCATCTAAAGATATTGGAGCTGCTCACACTGGACACCGCCTTTTTTGGCGGGTTATGAAACCTGTCTTCTAGAGCCAATGCAGCTCCATCAAAAAAAAAAAAATGATATATAGAGTTAAGTTTAGAAATTTCCTAGGGTTACCTATGGTTCCCCCTTTCTTTTGTTTTTGGAGGAGTTGATGTCTCTGTTTCTCCTCTCTAGTATTGCCTGTCCTTGAGGATTGAAAGGTATATCTGTGGTGTGTGAAATCTGATACTGTGCACAAAAGTGAACCAAATGCTTGGAAGTATATCCAGGTCCATTATCTGTTTTTTATTGCTTATAGTACACCTTGTATAAGGAATTCAGTGACCACACGGGCTTGTCTCTTTTGCTGCTTGCATCACAAAAGTAAATCCTGAAAAGGTGTCCACTATAACATGGATTTTCCAGATTTCTTTTTTACAGCAAATACAGGGGAATTCCAAGGACTTAGAGAAGGTTGTAAATGTCTTTGGTCAAGTTGCTCCTGTGCTATATTTAATAAGGCCTGATTTTTTTCCACTGGTTAAGGGCCCACATTGGTGTATCAGTTTTCCATTGAATGGGAACAGGTAAGAGTGCTAGGAAGCCTTCAACAGCAGCCTGCCTAAAAGGACAAAGTACTTAATTGTAATCCTGTTGTAAGATATCTCTTCCCCTTAAATTGATGTTTTTGTTTTTGTTTTTCTTACTACAAAAGGAGTAAAAACTCCTGTTTTATCTTCAAAGTTCCATCTCAAAGGGGCAGCACTAAGTTCAGCTACTATTGATCCTCCTATGGGTGTTTACCATAATCTTTGGCCAGTAACTGGTCCAGCTGGCCCCTCTGAAGACTGTATGATCTGCACTGGTGTCTATCAACCCTTTCAAAATTATGCTATTTACATAGATAATGAGCATAGGATGATCAGCTGTAACAGCTGCAGTTTAGAATATTCTTGGATTCTGTTGTTGGGAGTCAAAATCTGGGTAAATATCATCAAATTGCATTTCAGGAATGTGTATTAGGAGACCTGATGCTACTACTTCTTCTGGGTAATAGATCAAGATCTGAACATGAGGAGACAGGGTCAATTTTGGGAAGGGACTTCCAGAGAGACTCATCAATGCTTTCAATGTGATAAAGTAAGGCATCTGAAAACTCAATGTTGGCAAAAAGATAAAGTGAAAGAACAGGGTGAGAGAACAAGACCCAAACCCCATGTCCAAAATGTTCAGATCTTGAAAAGCCTGCATCATAGTCTGGGCATAAAAGGTATTTGTTCCCACTATGGCACAGCATGTTATGATCTCAACTAAAGGAGCATCCTTTATTTAATCCTAGTATAATTCTTCTATAATCTTCATTAGCATTTTCCTTAGCCAGTTGTCTTATCATAATTTCTGTTGCTTTATTTTCACCAATGGTTCATGTGACAATTCTCTGCAGACATCCCAAGAAATCAGTAAAGGATTCATTTGGACTTTGCACTATTTTTGTGAAGGCTTCCCTTCTATCTTGTCTTCCTGGGAGGGTGTCCCATGTTTTGACAGTGGCAGAAGCAATTTGCTTATACACTGCCGAAGGGTAATTAATGTGTGTTAAAGTATCTGCACAAGGACCTACACCTGTTAGTTGTTCAGAGGTAATTGTTATATTAACTCCAGGTTGCCTATTTCTTTGGGCTTGTTTTCTACAGAACTTCTACTCTGTAGAATTTCACTAAACTCAGAAAGCCACAACAAGGTTTGTCCAGATTCTAAACATGTCTTTGTTATAGATTTCCAATCATTAGGGGTTAGAATTTCATAAACCAAATTCTCTAATACCATTTTAACATAAGAAGATGTAGACCCATGAAGAGTGCAAACCTTTTTCAGATCTTTGATGATTTCCAGACTAAAAGGAATGTATCTTATTATGATTTGATCAGAAGAGTCAGGCTCTTCAGTCACAGGATATGCTTCTATTCTCAATCCGATTGTATCCTGTCCTTCTTCTTAAACTTAAAGTAATGCCTCTTGAAATGGTGACATAGAGAATGGGCAAAGTTTCTGCATGGGCAGTGCTGATGGTGTCATTGCCCCTCCCCCTTCAAAGTTGAGGGAGGAGGGTCAGGAGATGGGGAGTACCCTAAGGGTGCATGCTCAAGTGTAGGTGGAAGTGAAAGGGAGCTGTGAAAGTAAGAAGCACCATGGGCTTATCAGCAGGGTACTTGAGGTACTTAACTTGGCCCAAATGGCCATGCTTTCCAGCTGCATAGCCAGTACCATCTCCCTCCTGCTTTTTCTCTTCTGCCATCCACATTAAAATCATCCATTATTTTAAAACTTGTGGAATTTTTAAACTCCAGTTGTATTATATTGTACAATAAGGAATGAACCAGGAATTGAATCAGGATCCATAGCTTTGTAATATCCAATTAGTTGCTCTCCCACGATTTTACATATCTCTGGTTCTATTTTTTTTTCCCTTAGAGAGCCAAGGAGATGTGCACTCTAATATATTTAAGAATTTAAGAACTCAGTAATCTGCTTCTGAGTGACCAACAAACCTTGCTTCTCTATTACCCTAACTAAACATGCTTCATACTTCCCTGGATTGGGGAGGGGTATTTGCCCCATTTTGGCTGAAAAGAAAGTGACTAGTTTAGCCCTTATTCATTCTTCCTGCTTGTCTATTTTTACACTTACCCTATTCCTGGGTCACGGGGACTTCTCCATTGAACTTGGTCGATCTCATCAGTTGAGCTGATATGTGTGGGACCTCACCTAGAGCCCCAAATTTAGGCACCAAATGTTGTATCCTACTCTCTAGAACCCCCAAGCTGGGGTGACAAAATGTACTGTGCTCTCTAGAGCCCCCACGTGCGGGTATTGTGTGCTTTCTAGAGTCCCCATGCAAAGGTAGTTAAAACATACCATTTTAGTGGAGGAGTGATGAGATAAGACTCTGGAGGATAGTGGAAATATGGAGTCCATTTATTCCAAGTTCTTTCACCTGTATGTACCCTAATACCTTTATATAAACAAAGCAACCAAAACAAGTATATACTATACATACAGACCACATAAACAACTTGCTATTGTACATAATTTGCCACCTGGTATCACTCTTCCACCTACTGTCACTTTGCTTCAATCACAATATGGGTTGTCACTGCCCCCTGACTTTTCAGGAAGGCTGAGAGCTCTTAGGGGAGATGGGGAGCTGAACCAGACATTGTTAGCAAGTTTCCTCTGGACTGAAGGGTCTTATACCTCACCCAGAGTTTCTCCACTATCTGTGGTGCTCTACAAAATAGGTATTGATATAAGAACCATTTTCAAAAGAAGTATGCATAATCAGATCATTTGCTTTTAAATGATAGAGATGAGAACATTCTTTATACATCTTATAACAGCGCCAACCTGATTTATTCAATAGAGCCATTTGGTAGATGACATAGTGGATAAAATGCCCAGTCTGGAGTCAAGAAGACTCATTTTCTTAAGTTCAAATCTGGCCTCAAACACTTTCTAGCTGTGTGACTCTAAGCAAGTCACTTAACCCTGTTTGCCTGATTTTCCTCATCCATAAAATGGGCTGGAGAAGGAAATGACAAACTCCTCCATTATCTTTGTCAAGAAAAACCCCAATGGGGTCATGAAGAGGTAGACATGATTGAAAAACAACTGAACAACAATAATGTTAAGTTTTCAAATTTAAAATATGAAATGGATAAAGAAAAGTCACATAGATCTTCAACATTTTCTACAGAAATTTAAGTGCTGCAAAGTAGTTGTCACAAGAAGAAGGTCAAAAGAGTCCAGAAATTGCTTTTATCAGAAAATAGATTATGCTAAGAGATAAAATACCCAGGGACAATACTAGAAGATAATGTAAACTTTTGCAACATGTCATAGAGGATGAGGAAAATGGAAAAAATATAGGCAGCATTACCTCAAACTATAAAGAGCAGTGGTAAAGAAAATTTATCTGTAGAAAATCTTGAATAAGACTCCAAGCTAGATCTTATTGAGAATACTTATAGATGAAATTTGAAGAACAAACCATTGAAAAATGAACTTAATCTGCCATCATTTCTATACCAAATTTTTTTCATCATCAAATGACACTATGACAAGTAGTTTTCACTCTCTAATCTGTATTATGCCATATACAGAAGTAGAAGAGATACCAAAAAAGGATAAAGATTGGAAGTCTGATCTTTAGCTGAGTCTGGTCAAGAAGACAGAAAAATCTATTCTGGATGTGATATTGTTTCAAAAACACTCTTGAACTTATTTTCAAAAAACTTGAAGAAGGAAATATTACCATTTGACTAAAAAGAAAATTATAAATGACTATATATATGTCTATATGTATACATATATATATATATATATATATACACATATGTAGTCATTTAAGTTATATATATATATATATATATATATATATATATATATATGTAATGCCCATTTCCCTTCTTTCTCACTGTTATGTATCTTTATGAGAAGAGTAAGTTTTTATAGTATTTTTATGAAAGTGTAAAAGGGTAATAGTAATTACAAATTATTTTGTATAACAGGCTACAACAATATAATAACATGATTGATTTGTAACTTATGAATAAATGTACTTATAAAAAGTATTTTGATAACTGTATTTCAATATACTAGTTTTCTTTCTAGTCTTATGTTTTTCAAAAAATACATTTTAAAATGCTATGCTGAGAAAGTGAGAAGGCTTCACTGGACTACCATGTACACAAAAAAGGTCAAGAAATTTTGATATAGAGAATAAAAGATTTTGTTGTGTTTAGTGGTTATGTATTGCCAACATGCATTTGGCTCTGCAAAAGAGATTATCACATGACAATGTTAGAATTATATAACTTTCTTCAGTAAATGAATACTTGTTCAATGATTTTCTGATTTTTAATATGAAGCAGAGGGAGAGATATTCACTAAAAGCTACTAGTCACTATGAAGGAGGATATGCTATGAGGAGCTCAAAGGAGAAAGGGTTTACCTATAGAGACCAAAAACTTTGAGAAATAGATAATATTGTAAATTCAGCTATCTCATATAACATCAAAGAACACTTAAGAGATGGACTTAACAATCTACACATTAAAAAGAAAGAAAGAAAAACTGTTGCCTACCCACACAATTTGCAAATGTATAGACTATCCATTGAATTTGTCTCTTTGAGTCAAACATGTATGGCTAGGAGTAATGATACTATCATTAACAAAAATAGGAAAAAAAAAGAAGAAAAGTATTTTGGAGAGAAGATGTTTACATTTTGATTGTGTTGAATTTGACATATTATTGAATAACATCAGTGGAGATAATGGAGAAGATATATGAAAATACAGCTCTTGGAGATGTAGGGAGAAATACACATATCTAGAAATAAGAGATCCTCTCTTCTCTTAAGACCCAGAGAACATTTGACTATAATTCATCATAAAACCAAGTTTCAGGTGAAAATCTGCCAAGATTTTAATCTTACAAATTTAATCTTACAAATATTACAGTACAAACTCAATCTTTAGCTCTAGAGACTTTGTTTTAAAGCTAGGTGAAGGTCAAATACAATGGGATTGTTAGAGTCCTTCTAGAATGCCAGTCACAGCATACATCTGCCACTCTTAACTAAGAAAAATTCCACACAGTCAGGAGTCCCCAACTAAAAAGGATTTTAGGGTAAAGTAAACATCGTGAATGAATTACCCTTCTTCCCCAGGAGAGGTCACATGTGAGGTTCACTGGTGATGCAAGATGGTGAACCTAGGACAGTGCCCACCTGCTAAGGATTAAACAGAGAGCTATAGTCTCTTATGCAATCAATGCCTTATCTTTATTGGGCTCTATATTCATCACTGGAAGCCTTGACAGGCTTATAATTCATTCATTAATGTATGTTAATATCATACTCCATGTTGTTGGAGAAACTTTCAAACACTTCTGTCTTTTTCACACTCTTTCCCTCCCCCCCCCAAAAAAAAAAATAAAAATAAAAACAACCCAAGAAGTTTTTGCGTGTGAGAGTTGGCAAAAAAATAGTATACTTCTCACATAGGAAAAGAAAGTTTGCCAGACTGATTTTATTGAACTCTTCTCAGTGTGATATTTCACGACTAAAATTCCCTCACATGCTGTAACAATAAAATTATTGCTTGTCAGCCAGACCAAGCTGAAGTCTCATAAATACCATCTTGAACGTTTTCAGTCTGTAGTACAATATTTGCCTTGCTAAGCCATCATGGTAGGTCTAATAATTTGATAATTTTCAAGTTAGGAATCTAATGAAGAGAAACAGCGAGGTGGAAAAGAAAAGAAAGTTTTGGTGATGAGAAATTCCCTCCAAAAGTAATAAAATCTTTCTACAATTACAAATTCCCCACTATGGAGAACAAATTTATCTCACAGGTTGTTTATAATCATACACTTCTTGGAAAATGGAAATCTATCAATATAGCCTATATTGTATTTGAAAGCATGAATCATTTTGAAGAATACTGTGTTTGTTTGTTTTTCTGAATGTTAAGTTGTAGAAGAAGTCCTTTTCCATCTTTAAAGACTAAATAAGGCATTTTGTATGCTGCTGTCTGATGGAAGGTGTTGATACATTTTTGGTGGTAGCTTAGCTACTTCATTCTTCTCCTTTAGAAGTTTCAGATGAAAACCATTTGAAGTTTGTGATTTATGGCCACTTAATTTCTCATATTGTTTCAATCATTTCTTTGTTTTGATTGCCCTGACAATTCTTTACCTTCATTCATAGTACAAAGTAACTCCAGGGTAGATAGTTCTCCATCATGCTCTAACAGGAAGGCATAACACAAAGAACGCATTCAATTTCTCTGCATTCTTACTAATGTCTTTTGATTCTTGATTTGCACTGTTGTAGACTAGCAGACTAAATTAATCTCCAGTGGAATTCTTATTTCTGCTATGTTTAGATAATCCAAAGAAGAATGTTTTATCATGGTGGTAGTGATTTTTAAAATTCAATTAAAATTTTTGTTCCTGAAATTTCCCGTAAGCCTTTATACATTGTCATCTGATCACTGATGATTTTCTCATCACTCTCAACTTCTTTGCATTGTTTTACTTTATTTTTTTCTGGTAATTCTCACAGTCTTTTAATATGTGTCCATATGCTGCTTGGATGGTTTTTAATTTCTTACCTTTTCCCCTTAGGCACTTTCTCACTAACCTCTTCTTCTTCTTCTTCTTCTTCTTTTTTTTTTTTTTCAAATCTACTATTTAAAGAAATTGTGTCCAAATCTGATCTTTCAATATGATGCCCCCTGTGAAGATGTCAAACTTGATTATGTCATTGCTACTGCTACTTCTTTCCTTTCTTACTTGACTTTCTATGAGGGACCAAATCGAACCACTTAACTATTGGCATCTCCAAAATAAATTGTTCAGCCAGAAAATTTCTGTATGTTAAAAGCCTCCAAGAAATCCAAGTTTTCTACAATTTTTTATCATTAAAAAAATTTTGGCAATGGATTGCCCAAACTTGAAATATGCCATCAGTAAATAAGTAGCCACAGTAACAAGCTTTCCCTTTGTGATCTGCATAACAGGTTTCTGCCATAATATAAAGCTTATGCCCCCACATTTCCATATGACAAATCAATCATAAAGAGACATAGGTTTTATATTAACATATGCCAATCACTATATGGGAACCTACCAACACTTATGTACTGTACTCAAAAGTTTATCCATCTTTAGATAAATAAAACAATGTGTCTCAACCCCAGTTGGATTCCCTTTCCTAAATATTTCAATATAACTCCAAGTGTCAGGCAACCCAAACTGAGTGATGATAAGCTTGTTCTTACTCTTTCCAGATTGAACAAATCTAACCAAATAGTTTTGTATTACCACAGTGTCTCTTTTGTAAGAAACCATGGAGCAGTCACTGAATTCCTAGTAGAGCTAAAAAACATACATATCTCCCAGCAAAACCTCAAAGGGACCTTATGAAGAACTATAAATCCTATAAATTCTTTGCTATTCATAGGATTATTTTCTCTGAATTTAGCTCTCAGAAACATTTAAAAATATACATACTTCTTACATAGATCTTTAAGATCACAAAGAACTATGAAACATTGCTATCAATGGTATAATTAGTACCCCCAGCATGAAAAAAAAAAAAGGTTATGCTGTACTCATCTGGGTATATTTTGGCTCTGAGAACCAACATAATATAGTGGATTGTGTGTTGGATTGTGTGTTGGTCTTTGAATCAGAAAGACTAGGATTCAAGTCATTATCCAGACACACAGATGCCACATGACCAAGTGCAAATAACTTCTCAGGATCTGTGGCAATTGGAAAACATTGTTAGTAATAGAAGTGTTGCTAATTTACATATAAAAGAAAGTTTCTTTAACATAATTTTGCTATGTGGAAGAACTCATAGATTCTTGATGTATATGTATATATGTGTGTATATGTAAAATAATTTATTTGATGAGGAATTTTATTCATAACCAAAAATAACAGATGAAGATTAGAAGTTAAATAAAATTTATCCATCATCAAAATTTATTCATCAATAACTAAAAAGTGAAATTCAGACATGGTAAAATTACTTAGGGACAATGCCAATAAAAAAACAAATAAATAAATAGACAGACAAATAAATAAATAAATGACAAAGGACTATATGGATAGCTATCTGATAGATTTAGTGATATAATTGGATCAACCAAAGGTTGATTTCGGTAAACTGTTCTTTTAATTATTTTGTTCTTTACTAGTAAAAGGAAGGTTTTAGTTAAAATAGTCAATAATACATAATCAATACAACAAGCAATTGGCTCAGGTCAATCACTGCACATGTTCTGTGACTGAAAAGTAAACACACACATATATGTGTGTATAAGTGTATACATATGTAGACAAATATGTATGATTGTATGTTTATATATTCGTGTGTGTGTGTGTGTGTGTGTGTGTGTGTGTGTGTGTGTGTGGATAGATAGAAAGATTTTTTTTTTCCTGACTGATCTTTGTTAACTATCAATGACTGAAGAATGACTGTTAGGGCACAAATTCCATTTAGTTGACATCAGGGCCAGCTGTTGCTCTGGGACACATAAACTAATCAAGATGTGCTTATAATACTAAAATATTGCAATCAAAAACAGCAGGGCTGGACATCACTAAAAAGATACCAAAACACAGTAAAATGTGAGATACATGACAGGAGAGTAATCATTTGTTTAATATTGTTGAGAACACTCTCTTCCTGGAAAGTTTCTCCTTCACTAAATCTTTCCCAATTTTCCTTCTATGAGTTTGCTTTTTCATATCCTTTGCTGAATTTTTACCTATATCTTACCTCCAGAATGTTTGCCTCTCAAGGGTCTATCATGGGCCTGCCTTCTGTTCTGTTTCTACAATACTCTCCCTTGGTTATCTCTTCAGCTCTCGGAGATACATAAACATCTGTGTCCAAATTTATCTCAGAGTTAAATATCCAGCCTTCATCTTCTGAATGCCAATCCTATAGTGTCAAAAAGTATTCTGGATGTCTTCTCTGATAAATCTAAGTTAACATGTCCAAAATGGAACACCTTATTTTTCTTTTTAAATTTGGCCTTTCTTCAAAATTCCTAGTTTCTGTTGAGTATACCACCATTTTTCTTATCACCCTGATAAATCAACCTAACTAAACTTTAACAGTTCCCTCTCCCTCATCTTCAATTTCTGATCAATTGCCAAGTCCAATTGAATCTATCTCCATAACATCTCATGTCTTCATTACATTTCCTGTCTCCATCTTTTACTTTCAACTCACATTGCTATTATCCTAATTCAGCTTTTCTCACCTCTGTTTCCTTCAAGATTCAATTCAAATAATAACTCCCACAATTCTTTTCCTGATTCTTCCAATTGTGTATGCTCTCCCTGACAAATTATTTTTTAAAAATATTTTAATAGTATATTATCTTTTTCAATTTTATTTAATGGGTTTTAAAGGGTTCCCATGGTTCTCTGGATGTAGATGGCTCTTTTCATCACTGAACAAATGAAACTGCTTTGAATCATCTCATTGTTGAAGAGAGACATGTCCATCAGAATTGATTGTCATATAGTCTTATTGTTGCTATGTATAATGATCTCCTGGTTCTGTTCATTTCACTTAGCATCAGTTCATGTGGGTATCTCCAAGCCTCTCTGAAATCATCCTGCTGGTCATTTCTTACAGAACAATAATATTCCATAGCATTCATATACTATAATTTACTCAGCCATTCTCCAATTGATGGGAATCCACTCAGTTTCCAGTTTCTTGCTACTGCAAAGAGGGCTGCTACAAACATTTTTGCACATGTGAGTCCCTTTCTCACCTTTATATATAATCCCAGTAGAAACACTGCTGGATCAAAGGATATGCACAGCTTGAAAACTTTTTTGAGCATAGTTCCAAACTGTTATCTAGAATGATTGGATGCGTTCACGGTTTCACCAACAATGTATCAGTGTCCCAGTTTTCCCACACCCCCTCCAACATTCCTCATTATCTTTTCCTGTCATCTTAGTCAATCTGATAGGTATGTAGTGTATCTCAGAGTTGTCTTCATTTGCATTTCTCTGATCAATAGTGATTTGGAGCACCTTTTCATGTGGCTACAAATAGTTTCAAATTCTTCAATTGAAAATTGTTCATATGCTTTGACCATTTATCAATTGGAGAATGGTTTGAGCTATTATAAATTTGAGTCAATTTTCTATATATTTTAGAAATGAGGCCTTTATTAGATCCTTTGAATATAAAAATGTTTTCCCAGTTTATTGCTTCCCTTCTAATCTTGTCTGAATTAGTTTTGTTTGTACAAAAGCTTTTTAACTTAAAATAATCAAAATTATCTATTTTATTATCAATAATGATCTCTAGTTCTTCTTCAGTCACAAATTCCTTCCTCTTTCACAAATCTGAGAGGTCAGCTATCCTATGTTCTTCTAATTTGTTTATGGTATCATTCTTTATGTCTAGATCATGAACCTATTTCAACCTTATCTTGGTATAAGTATGGGTCTATGCCTACTTTCTGCCATACTAGTTTCTACTTTTCCCAGAAATTCTTGACAAATAGTGAATTCTTATCCCAAAATATGGGGCTTTTTGGTTTGTCAAATATTAAATTGTTATAGTCATTGGCTATTTTGTTTTGTGAGCCTAACCTATTCCACTGATCACCTTCTCTATTTCTTAGCCAGTACCAAATGTTTTTGATGACCACTACTTTATAATACAGTTTTACATCTGGTACAGCTAGGCTACCTTCATTTGCTTTTCTCTTCATTAATTTCTTTGAAATTCTTGACCTTTATTCTTCCAGATGAATTTTGTTATTATTTTTCTAGTTCAGTAAAATAGTTTCTTGGGAGTTTGATATAGCACGAAATAATTAGATTAGTTTAGGGAGTATTGCCATCTTTATTATATTCACTCGACTTATCCATGAGCACTTGATATTTTTCCAATTACTTAGATATAACTTTATTTGTGTGGAGAGTGTTTTGTAAGTTTTGCTTATTTAGTTTCTGACTTTCCCTTGGCAGATAAATTCCCAAATATTTTCTATTATCAACAGTTATTTTAAATGGAATTTCTTTTTAGAATTTCTTTTTATATCTCTTGCTATTAGATTTTGTTAGTGATATATAATAATACTGATGATTTATATAGATTTATTTTGTATCCTGCAACTTTGCTAAAGTTGTGGATTATTTCTAATAGCTTTTTAGTTGATTCTCTGGAGTTCTCTAAGTATATCATCATATCATCTGCAATGAGTGATCGTTTGGTTTCCTCATTATCTACTCTTAAATTCTTTTCATCTCTTTTTCTTCTCTTATCGCCAAGCCTAGCATTTCTAATACAATATTGAACAGCAATGGTGATAGTGGGCAACCTTGTTTCATCCCTGATCTTACTGGGAATAGTTCTAGTTTATCCCCATTACATATGATGCTTGCTGATGATTTTTAAATAGATGCTACTGACTATTTTAAGGGAAAGTGCATTTATTCCTATATTCTCTAGTGTTTTTAATAGGAATGAATGTTAAATTTTATCAAATGCTTTTTCTGTGTCTATTCAGTTAAACATACAGTTTTTGTTAATTTGGTTATTGATGTAGTCAATTATGTTAATAGTTTTCCTAATATTGAACTAGCCCTGCCTTCCTGTATAAATCCTACTTAGTCATGGTGTATTATCCAGGGGATGATTTTCTGTAATCTCTTGGTAATATTTTATGTAATATTTTTGCATCAATATTCATTAGAGAGATTGGTCTGTAATTTTCTTTCTCTGTTTTTGTCCTACCTGGTTTAGGTACACGTCTGTGTCATAAAAGGAATTTGGTAGGAGTCCTTCATTCCCTATATTTTCAAATAATGAGGATAGTATTGGAGTATTGTTCTTTAAATGTTTGGTAGAATTCACATGTAAATCCATCTGGTGCTGGGGATTTTTTCTTAGGGAATTGATTAATAGCTTGTTCTATTTCTTTTTCTAAAATGGGACTATTAAAGTAATTTATTTCCTCTTCTGTTAATCTGGGCAATCTATATTTTTGTAGGTATTCCTCCATTTCACTAAGGTTGTCAAATTTATTGGCATAAAGTTGGGCAAAATAACTCTTGATAATTGCTCTAGTTCCTTCTTCATTGGTGGATAATTCCTCATTTTCATTTTTGAAACTATTTGATTTTCCTCTTCCTTTTTCTAATCAAATTAACTAAAGGGTTATCTTTTTATATATATATATATATATATATATATATATATATAACCACCTCTTAGTTTTATTTATTAATGAAATAGGGTTTTTTAATTTTAATTTTATTGATTTCTCCTTTTATTTTTAGAATTTCAAGTTTGATATTTGATTAGGGGTTTTTAATTTGTTCTTTTTCTAGCTTTTTTAGTTGGAAGCCCAATTTATTGATCTTCCCTTTCTCTCTTTTATGCAAGTAAGCATCTAGTGATATAAAATTTCCTCTTATTACCACTTTGGCTGCATGCCACAAATTTTTGTTATGTTGTCTCATTTGTCATTCTCTTGGATGAAATTGGATGACATTGATTGTGTCTATGATTTGCTATTTCATCCATTCATTCTTTAGGATGAGATTATCTAGTTTCCAATTTCTTTTTGGTCTATTTTCCCTTTGCTTTTTATTGAATGTAATTTTTATTGCACTGTGATCTGAAAAAAAAAGCATTTACTATTTCTGCCTTTCTGCATTTGATTTTGAGCTCTTTATGTCCTAGTATATGGTCAGTTTTTGTATAGGTTCCATGAACTGCCGAGAAGAAAGTGTATTCCTTTCTGTCTCCATTCAGTTTTCTTCTAAGATCTATCATATCTAGTTTTTTAGAATTCTATTTACCTCTTTAACTTCTTTCTTATTTATTTTGTGGTTTGATTTATCTAGTTCTGAGAGAGCAAGGTTGAGATCTCCCATTATTATAGTTTTGCTGTTTATTTTTTCTTGCAACTCTCTTAACTTCTAAAGAAATTTAGATGTTACATCACTTGGTACATATGTTTAATATTGTTATTGCTTCATTATCTATGATACCCTTTAGCAAGATATAGTTTCCTTTCTTATCTCTTTTAATTAGATAAATTTTTGCTTTTTTGCTTGATCTGAGATCAGGATGGCTACCCCTGCTTTTTTTTTTTTTTTTTTTTTTTTTTTTTACTTCATCTGAAGCATAGATTCTGCTCCATCCATACTATGGATGTATCATCCTGCTTTAAATGTGTTTCCTGTAAACAACATATTGTAGGATTCTGGCTTTTAATCCAGCCTACTATCTGCTTATGTTTTATGGGAGAGTTCACCCATTTACAATAACAGTCAAAACTACAAATTCTGTATTTCCTGCTATCTTATTAATCCCAAATTATACTTTTCTCTTTCCTTTTCTCCTTTCCCTCCTCCCCAATATTTTATTTATGAGCACTACTTTCCTCAAGCAGTCCTCCCCCTTTAGAGCCCCTTCCACTTTCTTATATATTTCCCCTACTATTTAGTCTACCTTTTTTCTTCTATTTAGCCTACCCCCTTTTTTTTCCCCCCTTTCTCTGCCACTTTTCTATAAGATGAGAGATGTTTCTTGGTGTAACTAAATATATCTAATATTCTTTCTTTTGGCTGAATCTGATGAGAGTAAGATTCACACAATATTTGTCAACCTCTCTTCTTTACCTCATTTATAATATGTTTTCTTTGCCTCTACCTGAGATGTAATTTCTCTCATTTTACCTCTACTTTCCCCCATTTTTCTGTTATAATCCTCTTTCCATTTCTAATTTCTTTTTTATATTATAACAGTAAAATCAGATTGTACATGTATTCTCAATGAATACCCATAACAGAAATACAGTTCTCAAGATTTTTTTTTCCTTTCTACCTTTTTATGCTTCTCTTGAGTTCTATATTTGGAGATCAAATTTTTTGTTTAGCTCTGGTCTTTTCATAAAAAATAAATGGAATTCACCAGTTTCATTGAATGTCCATTTTCTTCCTTGAAATAAAATGCTCAGTTATTTATTCTTGGCTGTATTCCAAGTTCCTTTGCCTTTCAGAATATCAGATTCCAGGCCCTTTGATCCTTTAAAGTAGAAGCTTTGGGTTCTGAGTAATTCTTATTGTGGCTCCTTGGTATTTGAATTGTTTCTTTTTGGCTGCTTGTAATATTTTTTCCTTGGTACAATAATTCTCAATTTAGCCACAATATTCCTTGGGGTTTTAATTTTTGGGTCTCTTTCAGGAGGCATTTGGTGAATTTTTTAATGGTCATTTTACCTTCTGATTCTATGATATCTGGATAGTTTTCTTTGATGATTTCCTGAAAGATAGTGTCTAGTCTCTTTTTTCATTATGTATTTCAGAGAGTCCAATAATACTTAGGCTGTCTTTCCTAGATCTATTTTCCAGGTTGGTTGTTTTCCCAATTAGGTACTTTACTTTTTTTTTCTATTTTTTTTTTCATTTTTGGGGTTTTCCTTGACTGATTCTTCATGTCTCATTAAGTCATTCATTTCCATTTGTTCAGTTCTGATTTTTAGTGAATTATTTTCTTCATTTACTTTGTTTAGTTCTCTTTCTATTTGCCCAATTGAATTTTTAAATGAATTTTTTGTTCTATGGAATTTTTTTCCATTTCACAAATTCTGTTTTTTAAGGAGTTATTTCCTTTTTCCATTTTACAAATTCTGTTTTTTTTAATGAGTTTTTTTTTTCTGTTTCTCAAAATCTGTTTTTCTGGGAGTTGCTTTCTTTTTCAATTTTATCAAATCTATCTTTTAATGAGTTATATGTTTTTTTGAAACCCTCTTGCAAATTTTTCATTTCCTTTCCCATTTTTCTTCCAGCTCTTTTTAAAGATCCTTTTTAATTTCTTCTAGGAGAGCCTTGTGTGATGGGGACTAGATTATATTGCCTTCTGGGGCTTCATCTGGAGACAATCTGCCTTTGGTCTCCTCAGGGTTGAAATCTGTTCTTCTCTTTCACCATAAAACTGTCTATCATCAGAGTTCTCTTTACTTTTTTACTCATTTTTTTTTTAAAGTTAAGGTCTGCTTTTAGGGTGGGAAAGGTTTTCCAAGCAGCCACAGCTGCACTGGGTCAGTGCTGATTCACTCCCCATGCTTGATGGGTATGACCAGGTCCTCTGAGATTCTGGCATTTGAAGGGTTCACTATTGATCTTTTGTGTTTGCATTGGCTGTTTTTTAACTTCTCTGCTGAGCTACTGGCTTGCAACCAGGGTAGAGTGGCCAACATTGCTGTAGATTCTTGTAGACTCCTCTCAGCAGATTCTCCACCAGATGGAGTCTTCACCACCCCACAGAGTCTGCAAAACCCAGAGACTCTAAGCTTTCTGTGCTGGCTTTTGTACTCAGGTACTTGTGCTTTGCTGTCTCACTCCCATTTCCAATTGAAACAAACATGTTCTATCTGCTTCCTCCTGGTAGATTCTCTACAAGTGGAGTCTGCTCTGACAAGCAGAGACTACGCTACACCAGGGCTGTGCTGTCTGTGCTGGCGTTTGTACTCAGCTGCTTGTGCTGGCTGCCTTCCTCCCATTTCCAATTGAAACAGACTTTTTCTGGTGATCATCAAAATTATCTTCTGCTGATAATTTGTTGCACTCCAAATATTTTTGTGTTCTGCTAGTGTAGAGCTAATTCAGAGGTTGGATTTCATAATTCGTGGGAGGGTTGTAGAGAAGGTCAGAGAGAAACGTGTGTTGTCTCTACCATCTTGGCTCCTCTCCTTGGATCACTGTATTGTTGAGAAAAGTTAAGTCTGTCATAGTTGATCATCACATAACTTTGATATTATTGTGTATGATATTTTCCTGATTCTGCTTGCTTTAGCCAGCGTTAGTTCATGTAAGTCTTTCTAGATTTTTCTAAAATCAGCTTGTTCATCATTTCTTGTAGAAATATAAGATTTCATTACTTTCATATACCATAACTCTTCTCTTATAAGAAAGAATTAACAAAATGCATTTCTCTCATATCACATTTAGTAAAACTTAGCATATAAGTTCCTTGAGGCATCAGAAACATTCTGATTCAAGTGATTCAAATCCTTCTGAGAATTAGTAACTGATTCCAAGATTTTAAAATTTAAGTCCATCATTCTATCCACTATTGGATAGAACAATCTCTGTAGCACATAATCCTATTTTAATAAGTAATCCAATATAGAAAATATGCCCTGATAACTAAATTTTCATTTCTTCAAATGTGCCATCTATAATTCAAAGAACAATGTTAAAGTGGGATACTAAAGCTGTGACCAAGTGCCAAACTTTCCATCTAGTCTAGTAGCACAGCCAAAATTTTTCCTAGTAATACAAATCTTATCATTTCTGTCTTTTAGAAGAGTTTCTCTTGTCAAAATCTTCTGATGATTTGCTTTCTCCCCTTCAATTTCTCCTCGTCTTGTTGGTCTCCCAAAAATGGACCCACTTACAATTGTTAGTTTTTCAGTTTGACAAGATCTCTGTAAGCTTTAGTGCTTTTCTTCAAAAGGGAGAAGAAGATTTACCATTTAAAGAAATGGTGAAGTAGGATTTTTGGGGAGTGATTATTTTTGTAAAAAAAAGTTTACTATTGTGCATATTTTAAATATAGTCATCTCAAATTTCTAAACATATTCACTAACAATCATTTAAGTTTTAAGGTTTACAATGAACTTTATTTGTCATCCAAGTTGATCCTAACAATAACATTGTGAAGGAAGTGCTATTTTTGAACTCAGTTTTGTAGATGAAGAAACTAAGGCTGCCTGGCTCAGGTTTGTACTAGTAAGTGTCTGGAGTAGGATTTGAATTCAAGTGTTTTTTATTTCAAGTTGATTACTTTATACACTACAGCACAT
The DNA here is from genome assembly GCF_016432865.1 of Antechinus flavipes. Lineage (NCBI taxonomy): Eukaryota > Metazoa > Chordata > Mammalia > Dasyuromorphia > Dasyuridae > Antechinus > Antechinus flavipes. Next base: position 156,766,331 of record NC_067402.1, read on the forward strand.
AACTACAATCCCTTCCCAACCCTACCTTGTGTTATAAACTAACAATTAATGAACAAAAATAATACTTGAAGAATTTGAGATTTAATTAGCATTGGTAATTTGCTTGTATGATTCTGCAGACCTTTTTTTTCTCCAGAGACATAACCTTTAAGAACCCAGTACCCCAGTGCATCATGACATAGAAGTCAATTTATAATAATAGTTCACTTAGTGACAAATATGGGTAAGCCTTGAAGTCAAGGCTTCAATCCATAGGATCTGTTCAAATCCTGGCTCTGGTGCTTTATGAAAATCACTATTTTCTTGAGTTTGGCATGCTTGTCTATAAAATCAGGTTCCCTGTCACCTTTAAATCTATGATTCTATGATTTAGATAGGTCATAAGTTCACAGAGTTGTTTATCTATGTTTACTTACTTTGAAAGTAGGTTCCACAAATTTTAAATGACTTGTCTAACATCATATTGCTAGCAAATACACACCTTATCTTTTTAGTTTGCCTTAGCAAAAAAGAACTTACAGCTTACAAAAATTGGTAGCAAGAAATGACGTATTTCAGTATCAGCATATATGGAGGTCAATATGAATGTTTTAGTGATTTTTAGAAACACTTCAATTTTTGTTTTTCTTAAGATCTTTTTTTAAATTCAGATTGAAGTCTTTGTCAGAAGAGAAAATTAAACAGCTATAGGAATATTGCTCCACTTTCCATTTTATTTGGATAAATGAAATTATTACTTGAAATAACAGAGGAAATGTTCATTCAATAGGAAAATAAAGAAAAGAGTTATTTAATGTTTTAGAAGGGAAATTCAAATTTGTGTAAACAAGGTGGAAGATTCAATGAGAAATAAATAAAGAAAGACTGTGGTATAGTTGTTACTGTATAAGAAGGTCTTCACATGGTCAGTGGAACTGTCTTTTTTCAGCATAACATGGCTACCTATGTTATACAATATGATGATGAAGATTCATAGGAACCCCTTGAAGAGGTCACGTAACATCACAAAGCATATACAAGATTTAGTGGTTGGGAATTCTTTGCTAAGTCTCACAAAGGCACCATAAGTTGAACTAACATGAAAAATTCAAGTATGCTATCTTTCCAGAGTATCTATCAGGATTTTTATGCAGAACCTCTTGAGAATTGTCAAAGCTGATAACAAACCACTTAGCTAATTCTGGTGACTCATATAGTGATAAATGATACTATTTGAAGGAATCTAGTTTGAATCTCAAGAGATTAAAGGTCCTCAGCTTCAGGAAGCAAAACTTTAGAGGCACAGGTGATGCTTTCATCACCACTGTCAAATGAAGGTTGTGACTTTCAAAGGGAAAGGAGGATTTTGAAAGTGAACAGCTGGCTAAGAATATGTAGGGTTCAATTTGGATTAGGACCATGTTATGGGACATATGAGTTATGGGCTATAGGCAGAGATGGATTTTATATAACAAAAATAGTGAAGAAGACTGTTTTTCTGGAAACTTGCAGGTTTTATCAAGAAGAATACAGTATGGTATAATTTGAAATCAATTACTGCTATTCTCCTTTTAATGTTAAGAAAGTTATGTAGTTTCTCTGGATTTCACTTTCTCCTTTTAAAATCAGAGTTCTTGACTTATGATTTGTAATGTTCTTGCTATTATGATCATATGATGAGGGGCATAAGCTGAATTTCCATCAATCAATAATCTATTAAATTTACTTACTATTGAAATGATGTTCTGCTATGAGAAAAAAATGTAGGTTATTTTTGGATTGGCAAGGAATTGGAAAATAAACCTATACAAAAATTGACCATATATTAGGACATAAAAACCTCAAACTCAAATGCAGTAAGGCAGAAATAGTAAATACATCCTTTTCAGACCACAATGCAATGAAAATTACATTCAACAAAAATCCAGGGGGAAGTAGACCAAAAAATAATTGGAAACTAAATAATCTCATACTAAAGAATGATTGGGTGAAACAGCAAATCATAGACATAATTAATAACTTCACACAAGAAAACGATAATAATGAGACATCATACCAAAATGTATGGGATGCAGCCAAAGCGGTAATATGGGGAAATTTCATATCTCTAGAGGCCTATTTGTATAAAATAGAGAAAGAGAAGGTCAATGAATTGGGCTTGCAACTAAAAATGCTAGAAAAGGAACAAATTAAAAACCCCCAATCAAACACTAAACTTGAAATTCTAAAAATAAAAGGAGAGAACAATAAAATTGAAAGTAAAAAAACTATTGAATTAATTAATAAAACTAAGAGTTGGTTCTATGAAAAAACCAACAAAATAGACAAACCCTTAGTAAATCTGATTAAAAAAAGGAAAGAGGAAAATCAAATTGTTAGTCTTAAAAATGAAAAGGGAGAACTTGCCACTAACGAAGAGGAAATTAGAGCAATAATTAGGAGTTACTTTGCCCAACTTTATGCCAATAAATTCGACAACTTAAATGAAATAGAAAAATACCTCCAAAAATATAGCTTGCCCAAACTAACAGAGGAAGAAGTAAATATCCTAAACAGTCCCATCTCAGAAAAAGAAATAGAACAAACTATCAATCAACTCCCTAAGAAAAAATCCCCAGGACCAGATGGATTTACAGGTGAATTCTACCAAACATTTAAAGAACAATTAACTCCAATGTTAAATAAACTATTTGAAAAAATAGGGATTGAAGGAGTCCTACCAAACTCCTTTTATGACACAGACATGGTACTGATACCTAAACCAGGTAGGCTGAAAACAGAGAAAGAAAATTATAGACCAATCTCCCTAATGAATATTGATGCTAAAATCTTAAATAAAAAAATATTAGGAATTGGAAAATAAGTAAATGCACATCAGTTAAGGATGAATAAATTATGACATATAAGTGTAATAAAATATCATATGCAGAGTGGTTTCAGGAAAGGATTCAGGAAAGCCTTTAAAAACTTATATGAACTGATGCTTTGTGAAATGCAAAGAACCAAGAGAACATTGTGCATAATAATAGCAATGTGATGTGAAAATCATCTGTGATGCCATTAACAAGACTATCCAATGATCAATTCTGATGGACGTGACTCTCTTCAACCATGAAATGTTTCAAACCAATTCCAATAGTTCAGTGATGAAGAAAGCCATCTACACCTAAAGAGAGGACTATGGGAGCTGGGTGTGGACAACAACATAGTATTCTCACTCTTTCTGTTGTTGTTTGCTTGCATTTTGTTTTCTTTCCCAGTTTTTTCCCTTCTTTTTTCTTGTGCAGCAAGATAACTGTATAAATATGTATACATATATTGGATTTAACATATATTTTAACATATTTAACATGTATTGGACTACCTACCATCTAGGGAAGGGAATGGGGAAAGAGGAGATAATTTGGAACAGAAGGCTTTGCAAGTGTCAGTGTTGAAAAATTACCCATGCATTTATTTGTAAATAAAAACCTTTAATAAAAAAAGAAAAAAAAAGAAGAAAATCATCTGTGATGGACTTGGCTCCTCTCAGCAGCACATTGACTCAAGAAAGTTTCAATAGACTAGGGATGGAAAATGCCATCCACATCCAGAGAGAGAACTATGGAGACTGAATATGCAGTGAAGCATAGTATTTTCACCACTTTTGTTTTAGTATTTTCACCACTTTTGTTTGTTTTTTTTTCTTTCTCATATGTTCCCCCTTTGTTTTTTTATACAATGTGACAAACATGGAAATATGTTTAAAAGGATTATTTATGTATAATTTATAACAGATCACTTGCTGTCTTGGGAAGAAGTAAGGATGAGAGGGAGAAAATATTTGCAACACAAAATCTCACAAAAAATGAATGTTGAAAACTATCTTCACATGTATGTGGGAAAAAATATTATTGAGAAGAAAAGAAAAAAATGAATGCAGAATATATACAATATGAATGCAGAATTTCCATTTGTTTCTTTGTGCTTTGATGGAGGTCAAGTGGAAGTGAAAGACTGATAATGGGGAGATCAAGAAAGGCTTTTTGAAGAATATACCACCTTTAATGAGCCTAAAGGGAAACTAGGATATAGAAGAAATGAGTGAGGGTGAGTATTTTTGGTTTAGCAAGCATCTCTTAGATCTTATGATTCCAGAGTCAAGATGGCTCCATTGATGAATTAATACCTTTAGCTGAAGCCAAGTATGGTTGTATTTTCCCCATTGTTAACTTTCAGTGACTAGTGTCCTAGGTCCACTGATCGTATCTAAATGAGCATTTATAAAGGGATCTTCACTTTAAAGGCAAAGAAACACAAAAGCACAAGTATTTCTAGCTCCCTAAAATTTAGGGACATATTTATCCCTGTGCAACCTCAGTTTCTGTGAGAGAATGGATTGTTAGTTGTGTTTGAAAAATGGAGAACAGTTGCTACAAAGCTGTAGAATGGCAGGTGTGCTAATTTTTTTTTTAATGGAAAGGAGACTTGTTCAGTTGTTCAAGTATATATCTTTCTAGGCATTAGTCTTGGACTTCTGACTATAATGTTATACAGGGAAATCTTGCAAGTGAAAATGAATACTACCAAATGCAACAGCTTCTCATCAATCCTTAGTCATAGAGAAGTGCCTAAAATGAAAAATCAAGAGATAGCCATTTTGTGTCAAAGGGAAACTTGAACCCTGGTCTTTCTCAATCTAAGACAAACTCACTTTCTTTAACTTTCATATTGCCTCTTTGTAGAATATTATGTGTGATATTGATTCCTTACAAAACTCAAGAATCCCATAATTTGAAAAAAAGTTGATATCTTTTTATGTCAATTACCTTTTTATATCTTGTTTTCCTCCTATACCACTTACTCTTATAATAAATATTTGAAATTAGAAAAAGAAACTTCAGCAAAACTAATTGATGCATTAACAAAATAATTTGACGTATGTAGTGTTCCATACCCATAGGCTTCCACTTCTACAATGAAGAGTCTACTTTATTAAAAGGATAAGGATTGGGCATGTAGGAAGGAGAGTATGAGCCACCATGACTCAATTTTGTATTTAACAAGAAAAAAATATTTCTAGATTAAATTCATTTGTTTATCTGAGGGAGTTCAATAACAGTAATTGATATAGCCCTGATTTAGGCATGGCATTTGACAGTTTCTCACAATATCTTGTGGAAGAGATGTGCATGAATAATTAAGTAAAATATTTATTTTCTACCTAAACTATTTGGAATTTTTTATTATGTCGGTGAAGATATAGATATGTCTTTTTTTTCATATATCTAGTTGCTAGGAAATGCTAAGTTAATGATAGAATCACAGTCATGATCCAGAAAGAATCCAAGATGGAATGATGATACAAATTTAATAAGACTGAAGATGGATTAATATAAGCTCTTGCAATCAGTTGAAAATATTAAAATGTTTAAAGAATATAAAAAGTTTCACATGAAAGAGGCAAAGAGGTTTGAGTTTGAAAATAGAAATGTGAAAGATACCCTGGAGAAAAGTTTAAAAGTACATTTATCTTCACTAAAAATGCAATGAACCAGAAGTAAGAAAAAGTGAATGAAATATTGGATTGTACTATTAGAAGATTTAGAAACCAGAAAAGGGAGGTCCAAGTTATACTATGCTCTGACCTCATGATACCATTCTAAAATAATGTGTTTTCTCATTTGAGGAAGTCAAAACACTTCTGGAAGACAACATCCAAATAGAAAGAATTAGAAAGCAAACTATGAAGAGATTATATAGCTTAAATTATCTTGAAGTAGAAAAGACTGGGGAATGCTGGATAATGCAATATATTAGTAATCTTAAAATTTTGAAGTATTGTTATGTAGGAAAGGGTTAGAATTGTATTTTCTTCCCCAAAGAGGGCAAAACTAATACCAATGGGTTGTTGCTTGTCCTTTGTTTTTGAAGAGGACCATATAATGGGGTGATATTGTGACCTTTGCATGAACTGGATTTAAGTGACTCAAAGTTGCACAAAACCTTCAGTAGCACTATTTACAGAATTTTCAAAGTCCACTGAAAGGACAAATGTCAGGATGACTGGGTTATGGGTTGGGATGTAGTGGATAATGTTTGACCAAGCTTTAAGCTCTCCACAGCATCTGTTGCAGTCACCCCCTTGGTCATTGTTATAAATTGTTCTTATCTGCCTAATCCATGATTTGTATGTGTATGTGGGGGGTATGGAGGAGTGTCTTTACATGTTTGGTCTAATAGTTTTGAGGACTGTCAGTTACCTAAAACTTAGTTCAGTCCATATGCCAGGAGATTTAGTGGGGTATGGCTGCTGTGCATGTTCCAGTTTCTTGGCGCTATAAGTGAGAGTAGGATGCCAAAGATGAAAAAATAGTCCTGAAAAGATCTCAGCAAGCTCTTGTAACAGAGATGTTATTCTTCCTTGAATATCCCACATATCCTTTGATGGATAGAATTTGCAGCCAGACAAGTAACTTAATTCCTAAATTACCTTATCTCTAAAGAACTTGGATCAGACAGCCTTTAGGTCCCCTTTACCATAAACCTATGGTCCTATAGTCCTCTGTTCAGACATAATGGATATCATATGCAACAGTATAGAGATATAAAATGGAATGGCATATGCGATAAACATCTAGAAATCCAATTTGATTGAATTGTTGAAGACTTGAAAGTGACTAATATAAGATTGAAAAAATAGGTTAGTGCTAGGATGGAAATTTTAAATGCTTAAACATGACAAATACTGAAGAAGAAAAAAATAGTTTATTTAATTAAAATAAGAGTTTTGGAGTAGATGTCTTTGATTAGAAACATGATATTTTTCTACTATCATTCTTTTTATCCATATAGAAGGACTTTAAGTCTTATAAGGGAAATTTGGAAGATAGGAGAAAATATTAAAGGTACATTTGTTCTCCCCTATTACTCACCTGTGAATAGTGGCTGAACTTAGGTTTCTAGAAGGAAAACTGGGACAATTATTTGAGGCAAAATGGCAGGTAAAATGCAACATTTTCAATTTGAATTCAATAACTTCTGTCAAATGGAATTCAGTGGCTTAGATTGTTAATTGGGAAATTCCTTGGAAAAGTACAAAATTACAGACATTCTACTCAGTTCCTGCTGTTGCTCTCAGATTTCTAGACCAATTTCTTTTATTTAACATTTTGGTTTCCAAAACAAAAAAAAATATGAATGTGAAACTTCTTTTCAATTATCTGGCATAGTGAAGTAAGCACTAGGAAACTGTATTACAGACTAAATGTGATGGGGCTCTTGGAAACCAGTATTATAGTATTGTGGTATGACCATTGGATCATGGCCTCTCTGAAAATCTTTCATATTATTTTTTCAGAAATTCTATCTTTCCACTAGTTACAATTGAAAAACAAGTTTTGTTATAATTTCATGAGAATATCCATTGCTTACTTTTCCTTCCTAAATCCACTAATTTAGAGCTAATAATTATTTGAATGTTGAGAAAAGAATTAGACTAATAATCTTGGAATTTCTCTAATTTTTTTTCCCATAGAACAGATATTAAGTCGATTTACCTTGAATTCGTATTTCTATTCTCTCTCCAGGTATGGACTCTCTTGAGTCTTAGGTTAACACCAAAGCAGCCTTTTTTAAGGGTGAGAAAGTAATTCATTCATCATGTCTTCTTACTAAGCTTAGGAACAAGGGTACAATTATTGGATTTCTGATGGCTCTTTTTATGAGGTGGATACCTGACTAATAGGGACCAAAATGAGACCACCAACTGATTTCCCACAAGCCACCAAGCAACCATCACATGTTAACAATTTTCAGTCACTTCTAATCTGGTTTAGATTCAAAATAGTTACCTAGGGTTGAAAGGTTACATATCTGAATACCAATCCTCTAGGGCCAACAAGGCTTTTGGGTTCATGAATTGAAAGTAATTAGATAATTTTAATTTAAAGGAATTGTCAATGTGTTCATCATTGTTTCAAAATTTAAATCCCTCTGCTGAATTCAGAATCTTCCTTTTATTGTGTTTTATTAACTGTCATCACTACATATAATAGTACTGTTTTGGGGGAAAGAGTAATTAAAGCAAATTATAAATTATTCTGTATTAGATTAAAGGAGAATTGTACATCACTAAAATTTATAAGGTGTACTGTATATTATTTTGAGGAAATAAGACTTTTTCTGTTGCTCTTTTTATTTTCATACTCAAATTCATTCACTTTGGTATTTGTGGAACAAAAGTTAATGAGAAAATGATTACAAAAATTAAAGAATCATGAATGTCTGGGAAACTTTTCTGTTTTTGTCAAGACAGTATTTTTCCATTTAATTAGCATGGAAATACAGTCAAATCAAGGGAAAAATCCTTTCTTTCAGAATTTTCAAATTCAAACTGAGTTTTAAAACCTCTCTATTAAGGTCAGCTTCTTATAATTGCTATGGAATTGAAAATTTCCAGTGGAATAGCTAGAATACACTTTCATTGATCATTGACTTATCCAAACATTCCTTATTTTACATTTGAGGAAATTGAGACCCATAGTATTTAACCACAACTTCAACTTGCTCTAAGTGTCGCAATTTATAAATGAAAGAGACAGATTCAGTCCCAGGGCTTTATTTTCAGGATAGATACCAATGCAAACTTTTTTTTTTGATTCTTTGAATTGCTTCCAAAATAAAATTAGTCTAAATCCCAATATCCTTTTATTTTAGAATCCATTCCACAAGTTGATTTTCTTTTGTACTCATAATCTAAAGAGTGAGCAGTAGATAGAGTTACTTCATAGGGATTAAACTTATATTATAAGATTTATACATTATATATTTCAAGCATTCAATTTCATATTGCTCAAAGCACAAAAACAAAGAGAGATTTCTTGAAGGCTGAAATTTAATTATGGATTTAGCTAATAATACATTTTTGGACTGCTTAGTCAGGTAGGATCTATCCATAGGATTATCTTTAACTCCATAATTTTTCACTAGGCCTGATATTAAAGACTGATCAAAGACAAAGAAGAGGAACGTCAAAATAAGAAACTCTTGCCACTACATTATGTCATAGCCATTCTTTATAGACTAAAACTTTAAATGATCTCTTGCTTTTTCTATAGTAGACAATCTCATTTGATAGTGTATGTAATTAAAAAATATATAAACCAGCCAATGATGTTTAACAAATTTAAAACTATCTAAATATTATTCAGTTGACCTTTAAAAGACACTTTTCTACTATCTTAAGAGAAAAAATTCTCTCTACTTGTTTCTGCTTTGTAATATGTTGGGCAAAAGAGCTGCTAGGTGGCACAGTAGATCACCAGCCCTGAAGTTAGGAGAACTGGAGTTCAAATCTGGTCTCAGACACTTAACCCTTTCTAGCTGTGTGATCCTGGGCAATTGCCTCAGCAAAATAATAATAATATCATATGAATGTGAGCCATCATCATTAAAAAAAATTATGCCAAAGAAAGACATTATTCTCTGCAAATTCAATATAATATGGTATGATTATTATGTCTATTTTAATTATTGTAGCTAAAGTAATTATTTTCACTAGTTTTATAGTGTAGTCAACAAAGCAATATTGTATATCTTCAGGAGTTGTTTTATTTTTCAAGTTATTTTCAATCAGATGGAAGGGATGATATTGGATTAATCTTGATTTATAAAGAATATAATTGCAGCACATCTATCTCTTTGCAATCAAATTCCGAGTCCAGATGCATGCCCCATTCCTTTAAACATTAGTTGTTTAAGATATTTTCTAAACCCTTCACTTTCTATTGAGTCTTGTAAACATTCAACTACAGTGAAGGTTAGTTTGGCAAAGTATAAACTATGGCTGTCCTGAAATCTGGAAAAACTTTTAAGTATGGGACCAATAATAAGCTGTATTACTATCATTTCACAGCCAGACAAAGTAAGGGCTAACTTTTTCACAGGATGATGAATTTGAGAGTTATAGAAACCCATGATCAACTTCATGGGCACAGTGAACATGAGACATATTAATGAAACCCCAGATTCTTAGAGTAATGAAATACTTCCTAAATGAAAAGCCTATTATGTTGTTCATAATTGTTGAGTTGTTTAGTCAGTTTTTAGTCTGACTTTTCATTATGTCATTTGGGGTTTTCTTTGCAAGGATACTGAAGTAGTTGGCTATTTCTGTCTCCAACTCATTTTATAAATAAGAAAACTGAGGCTAACAGGGTTGAGTGACTTGTCTAGTATCACACAATGAGTATGTGTCTGAAGCCAGATTCATAACAAGAATTCAAGAAATTCCTCAATTGATGATTATAAGAAATATAATCTCAATTAGTTATCTTCTTCTTGAATAAAAAAAATTAGCTTCCAAATAAAAGTTACTTTCTGATCATAAATACAAGATTAGTCTCCAGGACTTAGTCAACAGATATCAATGAGAGAATTAAATTTCAAATGGGGACATTAATTTCTGACTGTCACCCTTCCTTTTTCTCATCCCCCCATCCTTACTCTCCAAAATAAAAAGAAACAAAGAATACTCAGATATGTCTTTATGCCCAACTATAAATATGCCACAGTAAAAATTGAACATCTGGCAAAACTTACAATTTATTAGTGAGTCTTGACATTTACTCAGTAAAAAAAAGTAGATGCCAAACATAAAGAAACTGATCAGAAAATACCTTCTCATTTTATTTATTAATTCTTGTATCTTTAGACCTCAAATTACTTAGCAGTATGACAGATAGAAGCATGGCAGCTGTCATTCAGAATGACTGATGAATGGAAAAACCCTTGACAATGAAGAGTGCTGTAAAGCTAAACAGGATCTCCCTTTTCATCACCTTTAATGCAGCTTACTGAGAATTTGTAAGTACTCATATCAATTGTAGGATTTTGCTAGTGTTCTTTCTGTTGTTTAGGAATGAACAGGTCTCTGGGGTCATTTAGCTGATTTTTTGTAGAATCCTTGCTGTGTTTCCATCTGTTAGTTGTAGGTAACTTAAAAGACAGGGATGGAAGTTCTCTTACATCAATAGGAAAGGGATTCTGTACTTTGGTTGCTTGTTTTAACAAGAGCTGTCCAGAGAGATTACAGCAAAGGCAGAATATTCTGATCTCACATTAGTGATTTATCAAGGACATCATGAATAATCAAGATCCTTGACTAATGAAGGAATAGCATTTGTATTATCTTTATACCCCATCTTAGAAAAGAAAGAGGGAAAAAAAAGCCAGCTAATCTCATGAAGAGAGCTTTAATTTAGAAAGATTAGGCCTAAGGCAAATTATTCTTTAGTTAAGAATAAAGCACACTGTAGTACACACACACACACACACACACACACACACACACACACACACACACACATAATGGAATAGGGAATGCAATATAAATCATGACAAAGAAAACAAGGGAGAAAAATTGCTCATAACATCCTTAAGGGCAAAGATTATTCTCTTTCTGCCTTTATATCCCCAGTGGCTAGCATAATACTTTATGAATGCAGTCTGAATGGAATGGAATGAGAAATAAGAAACATTGATTTATGATCAGACTTACAATTTGACTGATATAACTAAGATATGGTCAGTTCACTTCCATGCCTAAGGATCCAGGAAGGAAGAATACTGAATGTCCAAGAGGAATGGAAAGCAACATGGTCTTATTCTTCAAAGTTATCTATACTTTTCCCCAACTCCGATAATAATGGGAGAATACACCCTTGGGTAAGTTAAAAGAACAAAAGATCAATCAGAACTTCTGTTAGCTTTATTATAAATCTCATAACCAATAATAATAGGTGAATGTGTTCTCTGAGTGGCTTAACAAAGTCTTACAAAGCATTGAGTGATAACAAAAGACTTTATCTAGCTATCTGTTGGAGATAGTGTTAGGTCACACATCATGAAATACGTTCTTAGGGCTGGAGATCATTTTATGGTACAAAAATAATTCCCTGGCTGATTGAGGAAGAGAGCCAGTTGAAGATATAAAGGCAACTTTGTAAAAAACAACTATTATTGTATCTAGATTTTGATGCTGTATTCTGACAAAAACAACCAACAGATAAATTCAACTAATATTAAGGAAGCAAATGTTTTAGTATTTTAAATTTATCTTAAATATAAGGTATAAATGTTATCTAATCCATAGGAAAAGTGATAGCCAGATTAGGACTTTCTGAAGTTACAAAACTGCTATTCAGTCATTTTCAGTCATGTTTGAAAGTCTACAAAATAATCCTTATTAATTTGTCCTTTTAAATAAAGGTGGTTCAATACTTTAATGAATCCTTTATTCATTAGTATGATTAATCACTGCGAATTTCATATAAATCATGTCCTCTCATCCTATGTAAATCTTTTATATGTCCTCCCATAAGCCATAAGAGAGAAAATCTACTAAATATACTAGAGGTCATTATCAAGATCTTTTAACATTTTATGAATAGTGCAGAACTTGGACCATCCATTTGTTATCTTTCCCAGTCATTACATTACCAGTTGACCTTTTATAATCATGTCCTTTCTGGTTAAGTTCCCTTACACTACCCTCTTATTTTAATTTTGTATATCATCACTGGTAATATGTTTAATTCTTGTACCTGGAGATAAACTGGTTAATTACCAAATAGTAATGTTCTTCTGAAAATGCTTAGCACAATTTCAGTAAGTTGTTCAACTTTATTCAACATTCCTGAGAGTTAGACATTCTGTGTAAATATATAAAATACATTAAATTCTGATTTTTAGTGAAATATTATTTATGAAACATGCTTATTTTTTGCTGGGTTTTTTTGTCAAATTGAATGTTATCTCCTATGCCATCCCCACTAAAGATTATTTAATATTTCAATACCTGTCTGTAAAATTCCCTTTTCACAATAAATATGAACATATGCTTCCATTTATATATGAGAAATACTGACTGAATTAAGCCCTGAATCAGTGCAATGGCTCCTAGATATTATCAGTAGCATCTCAAGAAGAGTTTGGTCTAACAAGCCACATAGGAAAATGTCATGTCTGGGCTAGCTTCCTGGAGGATCTCAGGACGAGCCTTGGTCTTAGCAGAATAGTCACCATGAGGATGGATAGGAATAGAGTGTAAAATCTTTATTGTTTCCCTCACAACCTGTCTTCTTCACACTTGTATATGTCACAGTCTGACCCAGTCTTGCTCTTAGTGGAGGAGTGCAGGAAGCAGGAGACCCACCAGGAGGATGGTCAAAGATGAAATGTCTCATTTCCAGTCCTTCTCAGCCCTTATATACCTTAGTGCAATTACATCATTACAGCATACTGAATATGTGTGAACCAGAAAAAAAAAAAATTACATCACCATACTAAGTACTAAGTATATATGTGAACTAGGGAACTATCATCTCATCAAATCCACTGAGTTAACACCTTGTTTCAAATATACTTTTCCAGAGTTCTGGCCCTCCACTGGAAAATATAGTAAAAATACTATCTATGATACCTTTAAAGTGGCAGCCACTGATAATGATGAGTTAAAATCTATATACAACAACTTCTCACTACTTGACTTTTATAAGTTGATAATTTTGTATGGCTCATAAATGATGTTATAAATATCCTAATGGTCCTTGGCAGGAAAAAAAAATGGTTCACCACACTTGTTTTAAATCAAAAGATGGGAAATAACAATTCATCGAAGTTGACATGTTGGACAATACACACCTCAGCAAGAGTTAATTATATTCAGTTTTGTGTATATCAGTAATGCTCATGTGATGTAGTTTAAAATATTCAAGAATCACATGCCCCAATATTGGCACATTCCTTTATGACCATATTTCTATAATTAATTGTTAGGGATTAGACTTGTGATCTAATTAGTATAGGAAACTTCCAGATAAGGATAATACTTCTGCCATTGAAATATGGCAACATTTTTCCAATTTATTTTTGTGGAGGGGCCCAGATCTCTGAGAAGTTCAATGATTTCTCCAGGTTAACACAGCCAATATGGATCAGAAACTGAACCTAGGCCTAGATTTTTCCTGTTTTTGAGGCCATATTTGTATTAAATATAATTTGTTGCATCAACTTATATTCATTTTTCATAACAGTTCTTAAATAATTAGAACATAAATAAAATACTTATTTTTGAAGACAAAAGGATTTTATGGGCCCTAACAGTATAATATAATTATTTAAGTCAGTTAATCTATTTTATAAATTAATTTACTGTTTTCAGCATTCATTTTCAAACCTGATAAATAAATGCAAAACAAAAGCCTTAATAAGAAAATTTCACTTTGTTGAATGTTATGGGAAAATTTGCTTGAGGACAGGGAATGGAAAGCAAAAATTAGAAAAATTTAGCATTAAAATGTGACTATGCTAAAAAAAAAAAAAACCTCATTTCTTTTGCTTTGTAGTAATTATGTCAATGAGGTGTTAAGCTCAAAATGAAATAGAAACCACTAATTCATATATAAGAATCCCTGTCAGCCATATATAAACTTGTTTTTAAAATGTATTATTATCTCTGTATTATTGTATTTTTATCTATTTTGTTAAATATTCCCAAATTATATTTTAATCAGATTCAGATTACACTCAGGAATATTGTATGTGCATGTGTCCCGCAGTCCATTTGTCTGATACTTCTGTAGTATATCATCACTATGATAGGATTACCTGAATAAAGCACCATTTTTGTTTGGAATTCTAAAAGACTAAAATAAATCTTAGTGCATAAGTAATTTATTCCTGTTGATTAAGCTTTGATTTTAGGCTATTACTAGGAGGAATTATTGTGTCCTACCATCTCCTCAAGAGGCTAATTTTCAGTTTCTTTCAAGTCTTCCTTGATGTCTTTCCCATCCTTCACTTGACCCTACCATTCCCTTAATTTATTATTCTATAGTCTTCCTTCCTTTTTCAATAAAATTTATACAAAATACATCTGTATGAGTTGACTAAACTTTCCTACTATATATTTATCTACTTCCTTGAAATCTAGATTCCAATGTAATTGAACAAATGAAATATTTTTTTTCAAGTTTGCCAGACTCTTAACGAGAAATTAAGGACTGTTTTTAGCATTAGTTCTTCTTGATGATGCTTTTGAACAGCCTCTCTTCTAGTTATTCTTTCTTCTTTGCATATTGGTGGTATGGAAAAGGCACAGAATTTTGAGTCAGAGAACCTGGGATGTTGATGATGATAATGATGAGGCTGATGAAGATGAGGATGAGGATGGTCATAGTGGTGGATGGTGGTGGTGGTGGTGGTGGCAGCAGCAGTGGTAATGGCAGTGGTGGTAGTGGTGGCAGTGGCAGTGATGTTGGCAATGGCAGCAGCAGCTAGCATTTATATAGTCCTTTAAGATTTGTCAAGTGTTTTACAAATATCATTTCATTTTATTTACACAAAAATCGGAAGTGATTTTATTCTCATTTAACTCATAGGAAAATTAAGGCTGAAAGAAACAAAAGGACTTGTTTAGGATCACATATCTAATAAATGATTGAATTCATATTTGACCTCAGATCTTCTTGACTCAGAGATGTTGGGAGTGTATCTCCTGGGCCATCTATTTGCCTCTCAAACCTCAGTTCTGTCACATACTGTCTTGGTGATATTGTTCATATCACTTCATATTTGCATATCTAGAAAATGATAGCATTGAATTGATAATCTTTAAAGTTCCTTCCAGGTCTAAATTTATGAACCAATGAATCTGTGATTTTCCTTTCTGACTGGCTACCCCTTCTCAGAGTCTCATACAAGATTATTATTTACATTCATTTCCTCTGTTTATGTTGTTCCTAAAGCTATGTTCAGGGTCCTTTTTTATCTACCTCTCTATATATTTTTAAAATGTTTTAATTATTTTCAATGAATTCAGTTATAATCTCTATGCAGATGATTCAAAGTTCCATATAAAAAAGCCCTAGGAAAATCATTTTATTCAACATAACCAATATTCCACTGGATATTTCTAATGATATCCATTATTATCTCAAACTCCACACATTAAAAAAAAAAAAAAAACCTCATTACCCTTTCCCCAAAATTCTCCCCTATCCCTGACTTCCCTATTTCTGTTGAGGGTACCATTATTCTTTCAGTCACCCAAATGTGAAAACTAATTCTTTATTGTTCCTCAAAATGTTTAGCTCAGTTGTCAAATCTTGTTAGTTCTCCTTCCATAGCAACTCTAATGTTTGCCTATTTTTTCTCAACTCACATGATCACCATCATATTTCAAGTTCTTATTGACTTTCTCCTACACTATTTCAAGAGTCATCTAAATCTTGCCTCTCTGTTCTTCAGTCAGTCGTCTACAGAGTTGCCAACTCAATATTTCTGATGTATACATATATCCATATCAACTTCCTCATAAAGAATCTTCAATGGTTCCCTATTGTCTCCTGAATAAAATGAAAAATCTTTTATTCAGCATTTAGTGTTCCTCACAACCTGACTTATTTTTCCAGGTTCATTTCATATTGCCCTATTCTTCACATTCTTTATGTTTTAGTCAAATTAGCTCGCTTACTTTTTTTCCCTTTATAATTTTTTCATTTCACATCTCAGTGCCTTTGCAAACCAGGAGTGGGAAATTTCCAGGCCAAGGGCCATATAAGATCTGGACCTTTAAAAGCAACTGCATATGACATCAGCTTCCCACTGCTTAAATTATTTAATTTGTTAATTTTGTATGGCCTACAAATGATGTTATAAATATCCAAATAATTTTTGGGAGAAAAAACATTCTTTTCTTTTCTGCTTGGAAAGTACTCTGATTTCATTGCTACCTCTCAGAATCCCAATATTCCATCAAGGTTATCCTCTTCTGTTGTTCAGTCATATCTAACTCTGTGAACCCATTTAGGTTTTTCTTTTTTTTTTTTAATTTTAATTTTTTATTTAATGATTACTTTATATTGACAACATTATTCCTTGCACTCGTTTCTTTTCCGATTTTTTTTCCCCTTCCCTCTCTCCACCCCCTCCCCTAGATGGCAAGCAGTCCTTTATATGTTGGATATGTTGCAGTATATCCTAGATACAATATATGTTTGCAGAACCGAACAGTTCTCTTGTTGCATAGGGAGAATTGGATTCAGAAGGTATAAATAACCCGGGAAGAAAAACTAAAATGCAGATAGTTCAAATTCGTTTCCTAGTGTTCGTTCTTTGGGTGTAGCTGCTTATGTCCGTCATTTATCAATTGAAACTTAGTTAGGTCTCTTTGTCAAAGAAATCCACTTCCATCAAAATATGTCCTCATACAATATTGTCGAAGTGTATAATGATCTCCTGGTTCTGCTCATTTCACTTAGCATCAGTTCATGTAAGTCTCGCCAGTCCTCTCTGTATTCATCTTGCTGGTCATTTCTTACAGAACAATAATATTCCATAACATTCATATACCACAATTTACCCAGCCATTCTCCAATTGATGGGCATCCATTCATTTTCCAGTTTCTAGCCACTACAAATAGGGCTGCTACAAACATTTTGGCACATACAGGTCCCTTTCCCTTCTTTAGTATTTCTTTGGGATATAAGCCCAATAGAAACACTGCTGGATCAAAGGGTATACACAATTTGATAATTTTTTGGGCATAATTCCAGATTGCTCTTCAGAATGGTTGGATTTGTTCACAACTCCACCAACAATGCATTAGTGTCCCAGTTTTCCCGCATCCCCTCCAACATTCATCATTATTTTTTCCTGTCATCTTAGCCAATCTGACAGGTGTGTAGTGGTATCTCAGAATTGTCTTAATTTGCATTTCTCTGATCAATAATGATTTGGAACACTCTTTCATATGAGTGGTAATAGTTTCAATTTCATCCTCTGAAAATTGTCTGTTCATATCCTTTGACCATTTATCAATTGGAGAATGGCTTGATTTCTTATAAATTTGAGTCATTTCTCTATATATTTTAGAAATGAGGCCTTTATCAGAACCTTTAACTGTGAAGATGTTTTCCCAGTTTGTTGCTTCCCTTCTAATCTTGTTTTCATTAGTTTTGTTTGTACAAAGGCTTTTTAATTTGATGTAATCAAAATTTTCTATTTTGTGATCAGTAATGGTCTCTAGTTCATCTTTGGTCACAAATTTCTTTCTCCTCCACAAGTCTGAGAGATAAACTATTCTATGTTCCTCTAATTTATTTATAATCTCGTTCTTTATGCCTACGTCATGGACCCATTTTGATCTTATCTTGGTATATGGTGTTAGGTGTGGGTCCATGCCTAATTTCTGCCATACTAATTTCCAATTATCCCAGCAGTTTTTATCAAATAATGAATTCTTTTCCCAGAAGTTAGGGGCTTTGGGTTTGTCAAACACTAGATTGCTATAGTTGACTATTCTGTCTTGTGAACCTAGCCTTTTCCACTGATCCACTAATCTATTTCTTAGCCAATACCAAATGGTTTTGGTGACTGCTGCTTTATAATATAATTTTAGATCAGGTACAGCTAGGCCACCTTCATTTGATTTTTTTTTCATTAATTCCCTTGAGATTCTCGACTTTTTATTGTTCCATATGAATTTTGTTGTTATTTTTTCTAGATCAATAAAATATTTTCTTGGAAGTCTGATTGGTATAGCACTAAATAAATAGATTAGTTTAGGGAGTATTGTCATCTTTATTATGTTCGCTCGGCCGATCCAAGAGCACTTAATATTTTTCCAATTATTTAAGTCTGACTTTATTTGTGTGGAGACTTTTTTTATAATTTTGCTCATATAATTCCTGACTTTCCTTTGGTAGATAGATTCCCAAATATTTTATGGTATCCACAGTTATTCTGAATGGAAGTTCTCTTTGTATCTCTTGCTGTTGAGTTTTGTTGGAGATGTATAAAAATGCTGAGGATTTATGGGGATTTATTTTGTAGCCAGCTACTTTGCTAAAATTATGAATTATTTCTAATAGCTTTTTAGTAGAATCTCTGGGGTTTTCTAGGTATAACATCATATCATCTGCAAAGAGAGATAGCTTGGTTTCTTCATTGCCTACTCTAATTCCTTTAATATCTTTCTCGACTCTTATTGCCGAGGCTAGTGTTTCTAATACGATATTAAATAATAATGGTGATAGAGGGCAACCTTGCTTCACTCCAGATCTTACTGGGAAAGGTTCCAGTTTTTCTCCATTGCATATGATGCTTACTGATGGTTTTAAATATATGCTCCTGACTATTTTAAGGAAAAGTCCATTTATTCCTATGCTCTCAAGTGTTTTTATTAGGAATGGATGTTGGATTTTATCAAATGCTTTTTCTGCATCTATTGAGATGATCATATGGTTTTTGTTTGTTTGGTTATTGATATAGTCAATTATGCTAATAGTTTTCCTAATATTGAACCAGCCCTGCATTCCTGGTATAAATCCTACTTGGTCATAGTGTATTATCCTGGGGACGATTTTCTGTAATCTTTTTGCTAATATTTTATTTAAGATTTTAGCATCAATATTCATTAGGGAGATTGGTCTATAATTTTCTTTCTCTGTTTTCAGCCTACCTGGTTTAGGTATCAGTACCATGTCTGTGTCATAAAAGGAGTTTGGTAGGACTCCTTCAATCCCTATTTTTTCAAATAGTTTATTTAACATTGGAGTTAATTGTTCTTTAAATGTTTGGTAGAATTCACATGTAAATCCATCTGGTCCTGGGGATTTTTTCTTAGGGAGTTGATTGATAGTTTGTTCTATTTCTTTTTCTGAGATGGGACTGTTTAGGATATTTACTTCTTCCTCTGTTAGTTTGGGCAAGCTATATTTTTGGAGGTATTTTTCTATTTCATTTAAGTTGTCGAATTTATTGGCATAAAGTTGGGCAAAGTAACTCCTAATTATTGCTCTAATTTCCTCTTCGTTACTGGTGAGTTCTCCCTTTTCATTTTTAAGACTAACAATTTGATTTTCCTCTTTCCTTTTTTTAATCAGATTTACTAAGGGTTTGTCTATTTTATTGGTTTTTTCATAGAACCAACTCTTAGTTTTATTAATTAATTCAATAGTTTTTTTACTTTCAATTTTATTGTTCTCTCCTTTTATTTTTAGAATTTCAAGTTTAGTGTTTGACTGGGGGTTTTTAATTTGTTCCTTTTCTAGCATTTTTAGTTGCAAACCCAATTCATTGATCTTCTCTTTCTCTATTTTATACAAATAGGCCTCTAGAGATATGAAATTTCCCCTTATTACCGCTTTGGCTGCATCCCATACATTTTGGTATGATGTCTCATTATTATCGTTTTCTTGTGTGAAGTTATTAATTATGTCTATGATTTGCTGTTTCACCCAATCATTCTTTAGTATGAGATTATTTAGTTTCCAATTATTTTTTGGTCTACTTCCCCCTGGATTTTTGTTGAATGTAATTTTCATTGCATCGTGGTCTGAAAAGGATGCATTTACTATTTCTGCCTTACTGCATTTGAGTTTGAGGTTTTTATGTCCTAATATATGGTCAATTTTTGTATAGGTTCCATGAACTGCTGAAAAGAAAGTGTATTCCTTTCTGTCTCCATTACATTTTCTCCAGAGATCTATCATATCTAACTTTTCTAGTATTCTGTTTACCTCTTTGACTTCTTTCTTATTTATTTTGTGGTTTGATTTATCTAATTCTGAGAGTGCAAGGTTAAGATCTCCCACTATTATAGTTTTACTGTCTATTTCTTCTTGCAGCTCTCTTAGTTTCTCTTTTAAGAATTTAGATGCTACCCCACTTGGTGCATATATGTTTAATATAGATAGTGCTTCATTATCCATGCTGCCCTTTAGCAAGATATAGTGCCCTTCCTTATCTCTTTTAATTAGATCAATTTTTGCTTTAGCTTGATCTGAGATCAGGATGGCTACCCCTGCTTTTTTGACTTCACCTGAAGGATAATAGATTTTGCTCCAACCTTTTACCTTTAACCTGCATGTATCTCCCTGCTTCAGGTGTGTTTCCTGTAAACAACATATTGTAGGATTCTGGCTTTTAATCCATTCTGCTAACCGCTTCCTCTTTATGGGGGAGTTTACCCCGTTCACATTTATGGTTAGAATGACCAATTCTGTATTGCTTGCCATCTTGTTAACCCCGGATTATGCTTTTCTCCCTTCTTTCCCCTTTCCCCCCTTCCCAGTATTAAGCTTGTGAGCACCACTTGCTTCTCACAGCCTTCCCTTTTTAGTATCCCTCCCCCGGCCTTAGAGTTCCTCCCCCTATCTTACCCCTTTCCCTCCCAGTTCCCGTATTCCCTTCCGCTAAGCTTATTCCTTCCCTTTTCACTTTTCCCTTCTCACTTTTCAATGAGGTGGGAGAAGTTTCACCATAGATTGAATATGTCTTAAGATTTTTCACTTAAAGCCAATTCTGAAGGCAGTAAGATACCCACTATATTCATCCCCCTCCCTTCTTTCTCTCAGATATAATGGGTTTCCTATGCCTCTTCATGAGATGTACTATCCCCATTTTACCCTTTTTCTGGTACAATGTCCTTTCCACATCAATTTCTAGAACAAGGTATACATGTATTGTTTATACATCTATATAGTCAAAATATAGTTCCCAAGATTAATCTTTACCTTTTTAGATTTCTCTTGAGTTCTATATTTGTAGATCAAACTTTTTATTAAGTTCTGGCTTTTTCATCAGAAATAGATGAAATTCGCTTACTTCGTTGAATGTCCATCTTCTTCCCTGGAAAAAGATGCTCATTCTTGCTGGGTAAGTTTTTTTTGGTTGCATACCAAGTTCCTTAGCCTTTCGGAATATCATATTCCAGGCCCTTCGATCTTTTAATGTGGATGCTGCCAGATCTTGGGTGATCCTTATTGTGGCTCCTTGATACTTGAATTGGGTTTTTCTAGCCGAGTTGCAATATTTTTTCCTTCATCTGAGGGTTCTGGCATTTGGCCACTATATTCCTTGGTGTTTTGATTTTAGGATCCCTTTCAGTGGGTGATCGATGAATCCTTTCAATGTTTATTTTTTCCTCTGTTCCTATGACTTCTGGGCAGTTCTCTTTGATAATTTCCTGGAAAATAGTGTCCAGGCTCTTTTTTTCATCATGTTTTTCTGGAAGTCCAATGATTCTCAGATTGTCTCTCCTGGATCTGTTTTCCAGGTCTGTTGTCTTCCCCAGAAGGTATTTCACATTCTTTTCCATTGTTTGATTTTTTTGGATTTGCTTGACTTGATTCTTCTTGTCTCCTCGAGTCATTCAATTCCATTTGTTCGACCCTGATTTTCAGTGAAGTATTTTCTTCACTCACTTTTTTAAGATCTTTTTCTAATTGTCCAATTGAGTTCTTTTGTTCTGTGGAATTTTTTTCCATTTCGCCAATTTTGTTTTTTAGAGAGCTATTTTCTGTTTCCAGTTCACCAATACTATTTTTCAAGGATTTTACTTCTTTATCCACTCTCTCTTTAACTTTCTCCAGGCTCTTTTGCCAAGCCTCCCTCTCCTTTTCCCAAGCTTCCCTCTCCTTTTGCCAAGCTTCACTCTGCTTTCCCCATTTTTCTTCTAGCTCCCTTGTGAGAGCCTTTTTAATCACTTCTATGAGGTTCATCTGTGCTGAGGAACAGATGATCTCCTCCTTTGGGGATTCACCTGGAGACTGTCTGTTTTTAGTCTCCTCAGGATTTAGAGTCTGCTCTCTATCTGTATAGAAGCTGTCAAGGGTTAAAGTCCTCTTCAGCTTCTTGCTCATTCTGTCTAATAATCAGAGACAAACTAGCAAAGAAAAACAGAAAAAACTGGAGTCTTTCTTTGGGGGAGGGACTGGGTGTGTTACTGAGCTTCCTCTCCAGACTGTGGGGGGCAGCAGTGAGGCACTAGCAGGACTGTGTTGCGCCTGTGCTCTGAGATCCCAGAGCGTGCTGAGTAACTGGGGGGGAGGGGGGGAGGGGCGGCCAGGTCCCGAGAGACTCCAGCTGTTTGGGGTTGTATTCTTCAGCCCCGGTGTTTTTAGCTTCTCTGCTGGGCTGCTGACTTGCTGCCGGAGCAAAGTATCCAAACCTGTAGCAAAGCTCTCCCCGCAGAGACGGCTGCGATCACTCCCCACCTCCTCTCCCGTCTGCTCCCGTGCTCTCACTGCCACTGCCCTCAGCCTGCGCCCGGTCTAAAACCGTCCCAGCCCTCCAGTAAAGACAGACCTTTCTTGGCGAATCTCAAGGATGGCTTCTCTTGGTAACTCATTGTGGGTTTTTTTTCAGTCAAGCATTAATTCAGAGGCTTGTAATGAAGTGGATAGTGAGAGAAAGCGCGGAGCTTATGCAGCTGTGAGCCTCCTCTCTGCCATCTTAACCGGAAGTCCCCATTTAGGTTTTTCTTGAAAGAGATACTGATTTGTTATCTTTCTCAAGCTCATTTTACAGATATAGTAACTGAAGCAAACAAGGTTAAAGGTTTGCCCAGGGTCACACAACTAGCAAATGGCTGAGGTTAGAATTGAATCAAGAAGATCAGCTGACTGTAGTCCTGGCACTCTATTCACTATGTCACTTAATGGTCCTGTGTGTACCCTCTTACATGATAACTGCCTTTATTGTCCTGGTTTTTAATGTCCTCCCCCAACCCAACCCTAAATATTTTATATTTATTTGTTTATATTTTGTGTTTATTCATTTCTGTACATGCTGTTTTCTTCTAATAAAATGTAACCTCTTTGAGGATAAGAATAATTTTGAATTTGGATTTCAATCCATAGTGCTTAGCCAAATGCCTGGCATAGTAGTTGATGAACAAATGCTTGTTGCATGAATAATAGAAGCATTGATAGGGACTTCCGGCCAAGATGGCGGAGAGGAAATACACTTCTGTGTAATCTCCGTGTTTTTCTCTCACTATTCATTTCATTTCATGCCTCTGAATTAATGCTCGACTGAAAAAAAACCATACAATTACTTACCAAGAGAAACCATCCTTGAGACTCGTCAAGAAAGGTCTGTTTTTGCGCGAGGGCGGGGACGGTATTTGGAAGCAGTCTGCGGGCAGCAGCTGCAACCAGAGCACAGATAGCAGCTCAGAACCGGGTGGAGCGGAGAGGGGGTAGGACGCGATCGCAGCCGTCTCTGCGGCGAGAGCTTTGCTATAGGAGCAAGTCAGCAGCCCAGCAGAGAAGCTAAAAACACCGGGGGTGAAGAATACAATCCCAAACAGCTGGAGTTTCTCGGGACCTGGCCATCCCTCCCCCACAGTGTCTTAGCCCGCTCGGATCTCAGAGCGCTCGGATCTCAGTGCGCAGGCGCCATAGCACAGTAGGACCTGTGCCTCACGAATACCCTGCCCCTCCCCCAAAGAAAGCAGCCTCCATTCAAGGGGTTTTTTTTCCTTCTGTTTCTTTGATAGTTTGTCTTTGATAAATAGACAGAATGAGCAAGAAACTGAAAAAGAATTTAACCCTGGACAGCTTTTATACAGATAAAGAGCAGACTCCAAACCCTGAGGAGACTAAAAACAAACAGTCCCCAGGTGAATCCCCGAAGGAGGAGACCTTATGTCCCTCAGCACAGATGAATCTCATGGAGGAAATTAAAAAGGCTCTCACAAGGGAGCTAGAAGAAAAATGGAAAAGGAGAGGGAGGCTCTGCAAAAGGAGAGGGAGGCTTGGCAAAAGAGCCTGGAGAAGTCAGTTAAAGAGAGAGTGGATAAAGAAACCAAATCCTTGAAAAATAGGATTAGTGAACTGGAAACAGAAAACAGCTCTCTAAAAAACAAAATTGGCGAAATGGAAAAAAATTCCACAGAACAAAAGAACTCAATTGGACAATTAGAAAAAGATCTTAAAAAAGTGAGTGAAGAAAATACCTCACTGAAAATCAGGGTCGAACAATTGGAATTGAATGACTCGAGGAGACAAGAAGAATCAGTCAAGCAAATCCAAAAAAATCAAACAATGGAAAAGGATGTGAAATACCTTCTGGGGAAGACAACAGACCTGGAAAACAGATCCAGGAGAGACAACCTGAGAATCATCGGACTTCCAGAAAAGTATGATGAAAAAAAAAGCCTGAACACTATCTTCCAGGAAATTATCAAAGAGAACTGCCCAGAAGTCATAGAAACAGAAGGTAAAATAGACATTGAAAGAATTCATCGATCCCCTACTGAAAGGGATCCTAAAATCAAAACACCAAGGAATATAGTGGCCAAATGCCAGAACCCTCAGGCAAAGGAAAAAATACTGCAAGCGGCTAGAAAAACCCAATTCAAGTATCAAGGAGCCACAATAAGGATCACCCAGGATCTGGCAGCATCCACATTAAAGGATCGAAGGGCCTGGAATATGATATTCCGAAAGGCTAAGGAACTTGGTATGCAACCAAAAATAACTTACCCAGCGAGATTGAGCATCTTTTTCCAGGGAAGAAGATGGACATTCAACGAAATAAGAGAATTTCATCTATTTCTGATGAAAAAGCCAGAACTTAACAAAAAATTTGA
The DNA here is from genome assembly GCF_016432865.1 of Antechinus flavipes. NCBI lineage: Eukaryota > Metazoa > Chordata > Mammalia > Dasyuromorphia > Dasyuridae > Antechinus > Antechinus flavipes. The sequence continues at coordinate 156,791,734 of NC_067402.1, forward strand.
TCTACAAGCACAGAACTCAAGAGAAATCTAAAAAGGTAAAGATTAATCTTGGGAACTATATTTCGGCTGTAAAGATGTATAAAGAATACATGTATACCTTGTTCTAGAAACTAGTTGTGGAAAGGACATTGTACTAGAAAAAAGGGAAAGTGGGGGTACTACATTTCATGAAGAGGCAAAGAAAACCTAGTATATCTGAGAGAAAGAATGGAGAGGAATGAAAATAGTGAGTATTTTACTGCTTTCAGAATTGGCATTAAGAGAAGAATTTTAGACATATTCAATCTATGGTGAAACTTCTCCCACCTCATTGAAAAGTGAGAAGGGAAAAGTGAAAAAGGAAGGAATAAGCTAAGTGGAAGGGAATACGGTAACTGGGAGGGAAAGGGGTAAGTTGGGGGGGGGAGGGATACTGAAAAAGGGAGGGCTGTGAGAAGCAAGGGGAGCTCACAAGCTTAATACTGGGAAGGGGGATAAGGGAGAGGGTAAGGGAGTAAGAAGGGAGAAAAGCATAAACCGGGGTTAACAAGATGGCAAGTAATACAGAATTGGTCATTTTAACCATAAATGTGAACGGGGTAAACTCCTCTATAAAGAGGAAGCGGTTAGCAGAATGGATTAAAAGCCAGAATCCTACAATATGTTGTATACAGGAAACACACCTGAAGCAGGGTGATACATGCAGGTTAAAGGTAAAAGGTTGGAGCAAAATCTACTATGCTTCAGGTGAAGCCAAAAAAGCAGGGGTAGCCATCCTGATCTCAGATCAAGCTAAAGCAAAAATTGATCTAATCAAAAGAGATAAGGAAGGGCACTATATCTTGCTAAAGGGTAGAATGAATAATGAAGAAGTATCTATATTAAATATATATGCACCAAGTAGTGTAGCATCTAAATTCCTAAAAGAGAAATTAAGAGAGCTGCAAGAAGAAATAGACAGTAAAACTATAATAGTGGGAGATCTCAACCTTGCACTCTCAGAATTAGATAAATCAAACCACAAAATAAATAAGAAAGAAGTCAAAGAGATAAATAGAATACTAGAAAAATTAGATATGATAGATCTCTGGAGAAAATGTAATGGGGACAGAAAGGAGTACACCTTCTTTTCAGCAGTTCATGGAACTTATACAAAAATTGATCATATATTAGGACATAAAAACCTCAAACTCAAATGCAGTAAGGCAGAAATAGTGAATGCATCCTTTTCAGACCATGATGCATTGAAAATTACATTCAATAAAAAGCCACAGGAAAGTAGACCAAAAAATAATTGGAAACTAAATAATCTCATACTAAAGAATGATTGGGTGAAACAGCAAATTATAGACATAATTAATAACTTCATCCAAGAAAATGATAATAATGAGACATCATACCAAAATGTATGGGATGCAGCCAAAGCGGTAATAAGGGGAAATCTCATATCTCTAGAGGCCTATTTGTATAAAATAGAGAAAGAGAAGGTCAATGAATTGGGCTTGCAACTAAAAATGCTAGAAAAGGAACAAATTAAAAACCCCCAATCAAACACTAAACTTGAAATTCAAAAAATAAAAGGAGAGATCAATAAAATTGAAAGTAAAAAAACTATTGAATTGATTAATAAAACTAAGAGTTGGTTCTATGAAAAAACCAACAAAATAGACAAACCCTTAGTAAATCTGATTAAAAAAAGGAAAGAGGAAAATCAAATTGTTAGTCTTAAAAATGAAAAGGGAGAACTCACCAGTAACGAAGAGGAAATTAGAGCAATAATTAGGAGTTACTTTGCCCAACTTTACGCCAATAAATTTGACAACTTAAATGAAATAGAAGAATACCTCCAAAAATATAGCTTACCTAAACTAACAGAGGAAGAAGTAAATATCCTAAACACTCCTATCTCAGAAAAAGAAATAGAACAAACTATCAATCAACTCCCTAAGAAAAAAACCCCAGGACCAGATGGATTTACATCTGAATTCTATCAAACATTTAAAGATCAATTAACTCCAATGCTAAATAAACTATTTGAAGAAGTAGGGATTGAAGGAGTCCTACCAAACTCCTTTTATGACACAGATATGGTACTGATACCTAAACCAGGTAGGCTGAAAACAGAGAAAGAAAATTATAGACCAATCTCCCTAATGAATATTGATGCTAAAATCTTAAATAAAATATTAGCAAAAAGATTACAGAAAATCATCCCCAGGATAATACACTATGACCAAGTAGGATTTATACCAGGAATGCAGGGCTGGTTCAATATTAGGAAAACTATTAACATAATTGACTATATCAACAACCAACCAAACAAAAACCATATGATCATTTCAATAGATGCAGAAAAAGCATTTGATAAAATCCAACAGCCATTCCTAATAAAAACACTTGAGAGCATAGGAATAAAAGGACTTTTCCTTAAAATAGTTAGGAGCATATATTTTAAACCTTCAGTAAGCATCATATGCAATGGGGAAAAACTGGAACCTTTCCCGGTAAGATCTGGAGTGAAGCAAGGTTGCCCACTATCACCATTATTATTCAATATTGTATTAGAAACACTGGCCTCTGCAATAAGAGTCGAGAAAGAGATTAAAGGAATTAGAGTAGGCAATGAGGAAACCAAACTATCACTCTTTGCAGATGATATGATGGTATACCTAGAAAACCCCAGAGATTCTACTAAAAAGCTATTAGAAATAATTCATAATTTTAGCAAAGTAGCAGGATACAAAATAAATCCCCATAAATCCTCAGCATTCTTATACACCACCAACAAAATCCAAGAGCAAGAGATACAAAGAGAAATTCCATTCAAAATAACTGTTGATAGCATAAAATATTTGGGAATCTACCTACCAAAGGAAAGTCAGGAATTATATGAGCAAAATTACAAAAAAGTTTTCACACAAATAAAGTCAGACTTAAATAATTGGAAAAATATTAAGTGCTCTTGGATAGGCCGAGCAAATATAATAAAGATGACAATACTCCCTAAACTAATCTATTTATTTAGTGCTATACCAATCAGACTTCCAAGAAAATATTTTAATGATTTAGAAAAAATAACAACAAAATTCATATGGAACAATAAAAAGTCGAGAATCTCAAGGGAATTAATGAAAAAAAAATCAAATGAAGGTGGTCTAGCTGTACCTGATCTAAAATTATATTATAAAGCAGCAGTCACCAAAACCATCTGGTATTGGCTTAGAAATAGATTAGTTGATCAGTGGAAAAGGTTAGGTTCACAAGACAGAATAGTCAACTATAGCAATCTAGTGTTTGACAAACCCAAAGATTCTAAATTTTGGGATAAGATTTCATTATGTGATAAAAACTGCTGGGATAACTGGAAATTAGTATGGCAGAAATTAGGCAAGGACCCACACTTAACACCACATACCAAGATAAGATCAAAATGGGTCCATGACCTAGGCATAAAGAACGAGATTATAAATAAATTAGAGGAACATAGGATAGTTTATCTCTCAGACTTGTGGAGGAGAAAGAAATTTGTGACCAAAGATGAACTAGAGACCATTACCAATCACAAAATAGAAAATTTTGATTATATCAAATTAAAAAGCCTTTGTACAAACAGAACGAATGCAAACAAGATTAGTAGGGAAGTAACTAACTGGGAAAACATCTTTACAATTAAAGGTTCTGATAAAGGCCTCATTTCCAAAATATATAGAGAACTGACTCAAATTTATAAAAAATCAAGCCATTCTCCAATTGATAAATGGTCAAAGGATATGAACAGACAATTTTCAGATGAAGAAATTGAAACTATTACCACTCACATGAAAGAGTGTTCCAAATCACTATTGATCAGAGAAATGCAAATTAAGACAACTCTGAGATATCACTACACTCCTGTCAGATTGGCTAAGATGACAGGAAAAAACAATGATGAATGTTGGAGGGGATGCGGGAAAACGGGGACACTGATGCATTGTTGGTGGAGTTGTGAACGAATCCAACCATTCTGGAGAGCGATCTGGAATTATGCCCAAAAAGTTATCAAACTGTGCATACCCTTTGATCCAACAGTGTTTCTATTGGGCTTATACCCCAAAGAGATACTAAAAAAGGGAAGGGGACCTGTATGTGCCAAAATGTTTGTAGCAGCCCTGTTTGTAGTGGCTAGAAACTGGAAAATGAATGGATGCCCATCAATTGGAGAATGGCTGGGTAAATTGTGGTATATGAATGTTATGGAATATTATTGCTCTGTAAGGAATGACCAGCAGGATGAATACAGAGAGGCTTGGAGAGACCTACAAGGACTGATGCTAAGTGAGATGAGCAGAACCAGGAGATCATTATACACTTCGACAAAGATATTGTATGAGGATGTATTCTGATGGAAGTGGATTTCTCTGACAAAGAGACTTAACTGAGTTTCATTGGAGAAATGATGGACAGAAACAGCTACATCCAAAGAAGGAATACTGGGAAATGAATGTGAACTATTTGCATTTTTGATTTTCTTCCCGAGTTATTTTTACCTTCTGAATCCAATTCTCCCTGTACAACAAGAGAACTGTTTGGTTCTGCAAATATGTATTGTATCTAGGATATACTGCAACATGTTTAGCATATATAGGACTGCTTGCCATCCTGGGGGGGGGGAGGAGGGAGGGAGGGGAAAAAACGAAACATAAGTGATTGCAAGGGATAATGTCGTGTAGAAATTATCCTGGCATGGATTCTGTCAATGCGAAGTTATTATTAAATAAAATAAAATTTATTATAAAAAAAAAAAAAAAAACTAGGCACTAGACCGTAGATAATGGGGCCCTAAGGTGTAATTATGAGAGCTCATCCTGAGTCTCTTCACTAATATTCCTATCTGATTCACTTTTTCTTTCCTCATTTCTTTATGGTGATTGTTGCAATGGACTTTGTTTTGATTTTGACTTTTTTCCCACTCTTGCCTGTTTTTGTTTGGTTCATTTCCTTTTTCTTTTGTTATTTACTCCCTCCCTTCTTAAGCCCCCTAACACAGATCTGATCAAATCCCTTCTTTCTTCAAAAACCTTCATGATTCCATATTGTCTCTAAAATAAAATTTCAAAAGTATTTATTATTAAAAGTATACATCATGTAAAACCTGTTTAATCTTGTCCCAACACATTTGCTTTCTTTTCTAGATTCATGTTTTTTTTTTCCTTTATTTAATGTGTACTATTTCCATTCAACTCTGGATCCCAGTAAAATAAGGCATGCAACTCATACTCCAAAAGCTCTTAATCTATTTAGGAAATAACTCATATCCATATGCTAATAAGTATTATAAGAGGTCACAAATAGCAGATGGTAACATCCATTAACTTGCCCTCCTTGAGAATTAAGTAAGGTATGGCATATTATTTTGTAAGCCTGGACTTAGCAGAAGGCAAACCTGTTTTATTTTAATAGAGTGACAATGGTGTCTTTTAGATAATATTGCATTTGGGTATCCATGCGGTGATGTTGGGTTTTTTTTCCTCTTTCCTCAGCTGAAAATAAAGATAATTTAAGCACTTACAAAAAAAAAAAAAAAAAAAAAAAAAAAAAAAAAAAAAAAAGAAGCATTGATAGATCTGTATCCCTGTCCAAATGTTTGGATAATTCATATAATAATGTTCTTGGTTTCTTAAAAATACTTTTATTGAGTTACTGCAGAAGTATTGCTTGTAAATTTACTGACAAAACACCCCTTAAATGTATATCAAAAATGTTATTAATGCTTCAATATGAACTCAATCTGTGAAAGCTCTACTAAAATTCATTTTCTTTTTAAAATTCATTTTTGAAATCAGCAATACTCACTACTTTTCCATTGCAGTTCACCACCAAAATGAAAAGAAAAGAAAAAGAAAAATCCTGTTACAAAGATATATAGTCCAAAAAAACAAATTTCAATACTACTCATGTTCAATATATACTTATATGTTCATAATATTATAATGTAATATGCAAAATATTGTATGTGTATATATTATTTTATATTGGATATACAAACACACACTTACATGTAAACACTTCTATATGAAAAGAGTTGTATATATGTATTTGTGTATATACACTTTGTATATATAGTATGTTACATATATATGTGTATATATATATGCATTTGTGTATGTATATACACATACAAATGTCATTCTGTTCTCTAAATCACCTCTTTATCAAGAGATTGCAACATGTTTCATCATGAGGTCTCAAATTGTGGCTAGTCTGTTTTTTTGAAAATTGTTAAGTTTTCCAAAGTTGTTTGTATTTTATAATACCCTTGTAAATAGATAATTTTTTCTTTATTTTGTTCATTTCATTCTACATCATTTAATATAAATCCTTTGGATTTTTTTCCCCGAAATAAGCCTTTTTTTTAAATCAATTTTTCAGCATAATAGTGTTCTATCATATAAATATGATTTATTTATTTGTTAAGCCATTCCTTAATTGATGGATACCCACTGAGAGTCTCATTATTTGCCAGTTCAAAAATTACTATAAATGTTTTATTAATCCTTCCTTAAAAGTTTCTTTTTCTTGGAATCAATTCCTCTACTCACAACTTCTTTCCTTTTTTACACTTATTTCTCTATTGAGTAAAATGTATTTCTATACCAAACTCATTGGGATGGTGAATATATAGTCTTCCCTTCTTCAAACAATTCAGGGGAAAGTGAAGTTCAAGTGATGTATACTCCTCCAGTCCTTACACTGCATACCATGGTTATGATATATTTTTTTTCTAAATTTCCTTTTGTTTCACTGATCATCTGCAGGGTATTTCCCTCCTTCTCTCTTTCCATTCTTCTTTTAAAATTCTGTAGATATAACAGAACCATTTGCAAGCCTTTTCTAACTAGACTTTCTCTACAAACCCTAATAATGATAGTGTTCTAAATGCATATGTACCATCTTTTCATATCTGAATGCAAATAGTCATCTTTGTTTAGTGCTATGTGATTATTTATTCATGCTTACTTTTTTGTATTTTCTCTTAATTCCTGTGTTTGAACTTCAAAGTTTCTATAAAATATGGAATTTGAAAGTTTCTATAAACCTCTGCTGTAGAATCAGGATTTACAAATCAGTTGAGAAGCTCTGCTGATACGAAGAGACAGACCTTTGTACTCCCTACCATTAGTCCAGGATTTCTGTTCTGGTTTATTCTGCTAGCTTTTAGTTGGGTCAGAATTTGGAACTTTTATATACTCTTTGGTGTATGAGACACACTGCTGCAGTTTTGCTCCTCACAAAACACAATCTCAGGCCTGAAATTGCCACTTGCCCTTTACTTTTTAAATATCTGGAACACGTCTTTTCCTCTTTCCTACCTTGTATCTGGAACTTGGAACCAGCTGTAGACAATAAATATGCCCAGTTAGCCCATTCCATCACTCTATACAAGGTATTGGTACTTACTCTGGTGCATAGCCTCACTTAACAGTGGAGTACCCTGAAAGCAAGTTCTTGGCAAAAACTCATTTTCAGGATCCACAAATTTCTTTGTCTCCTTATACCAACTCCAGTTATAAGTTGCTCACTTTGAATTTTTCTTGAATTTCCCCCTTAAGATTCATTCTGGTGTTTTTTTTTTTTAAATCCATTTGAAAGAGTTGTGTGTGTGTGTGTGTGTGTGTGTGTGTGTGTGTGTGTGTAAGAGGGAGGGGATCTCACTATGTGTTTTCCTACTAAGTCCTCTGGGTCCCCCCTCATTAAAATTCACTTATGTTGAAATAAAGGATTTATATTTTACCCTTTATTAGGTGAAAATGCTTCATCTCTTCTTTATCTGCATTTACCATCTCTTTAATATTTCACAAATCATGAACAATGAGCTTTGTTTTCATTCTAGATTTGTCTTTATAATCATTCTTATTTTTTCTAATTAAGGTAAGGTCACAAACATAATTATCTTGGTCTTTTGAATGAAGAATTATATCATTCATTCAAGACATTATAGGTAAGCATCAAAAATACTACAAATAATATGATATTTTTAATCAAAAGCAGTACAATCTAAGTTTGTCATTTCCACTAGAATTTTAGTTTAATTTAGCAATTTTTTTCTTTTCCATTTCTGAAAGCAGAAATATACATTATGAAATATACATGCTTGAGATTTTATTTAATTGCCTTGCCAATTATGTGAGAAATGTATATTTTGGGGTTACTGCTTGATTAGATTTGGCTTTATGTTATTGAATTCATGTAATGAAGTTATTTCTATTGACCAACAGATATTTCTAAATTTCATCTATACTGTCCATCTATACTGTCCATTACATATTGTAACTTACTTGATAACCAAATGCGTTGAATTTAGATAGTTCATCTAATAAGCCAAGTACAAGAGCCAATTTATAAATATTAGTTGGGAATCTAAAACTTGTAATTAATGGAGAGCTTGTCACTTTTAGAAGGTGCTGCATGCAATTTCCTCCATGTTTGCTGATACGTTCTCTCCCCAGGAAACAATATAAGCTGGAGTTCAGTAATATTCCTTATCAAGGAATTCTTTCAAAAATAAGAGTGCTAACTCTCTGGGAAGAAGAAAGGGTTATGAAGGCAGGAATAAGTAATAACAATAGTACACTTAATTGTTCATACCACAGCACCTTCATCTCTAATGATGCATATGTTTTAGATTAAGATGTCAAACATAAATGTTTTAAAGCCTTTGTGTCCCATAAAATAGATGTGCTTGGATGGCCATAGAAAACACATCACAGGAAAACTAATATAAACTTTCACTATTTATTCATCCATGCACTCAAAGATATATATTAAATGTCTACTCTGTACTCGGCACTATGTTAAGCTCCTTCTAGGACAAAGATGTCTAAGACATAGATCTTGACCAAATTAAGCTCAGGTTCATATTTCAAACCAAAATAATTAAATATAATTCTAATCTCTAGCCTTAGTTATACACAAACCTGAAGTGTTAAAATGGAGGGAATGAACAGCTCTGTTTTGAATTTGTTCACTATTTGTTTAACCTGTGGTGCCAGAAGTACTATAAATCCATCTTGCTTAATTGCATATGTCTTTTTTTTCTTTTAATAGATCCTTCTAAGTGCCACCAGGGACCAATGCCTCCCATACATGGTAACTTTTTCTACATTGGACATCAAGGGTAGATAAAGCAATAGGAAATCTATCTAGAAATAGTAATACCTGATGAAATACAGATTATGACTATTTTGCAAGCATTATTTCAACTTAAAATATACATGCTTACAGGTACAATTATCTGCTTTAAAACCATTTGTAAGGTGTTCCAGGTCATAGGTGCAATGAAATGGAGGATTAGACATTTTATATTATTCCTTCAACTCAAACTTCTTAAAAATAGAAAGTTTCCATCATAGATAAAGCAACTTCAACTACCTCCCTGGTTCTAGGACATTTTGAATCCTCCAAAAAATATTGAAAAAAAGAATCCATGAATTGATGTTCATTGGCACTGAACTTACTCAGCACTCTTCCCCAAACTTCAATGCTATTAGCAGCAAGGCCTCACAAAGACATAATACAAGTTTAAACAAATAATTATTTTGACATGCTGATTTCGCTTTCATCTTTCCAAGAGAAACCATGGTTGCCTTGGCTGCAACAGACAACCTAGTACTCATAACCCATCAGGACCAAAACAATCTGAAAATCACAACACAGCATTGCAAAACTTTGAACTGCTGATAGGTAGCAAAAGAACTAAAGAATAGAGGGAGCAGCACAGGATGCAAAGATAAGATACAGTTAGATGTTGGATTGTGTAAAACTCCACTAAGTCTGAGGGAAGATCATCGCATTCAGCTGGGACCAGTTCCAACCACTCAAAAGTCAGTTGAGACAGAGACTTAAGCTGAATTTAAGTTGTTCAGCTTGGAAGGAGGATTAAAAGTTTTGAGATCTAATCCCTGAGAAAAACATAATCAGAGGGAGTCAGAAAAATGTCTTGGAGAAAAGAAAAAATGGAAGATTAAAATTACAAAAAATTTCAGGAAGAAAGCTCAAAGACCTTGAACATAGTCTAATAAATCAACAGGAAAAACAGTAACACCAGAAGGAAATATAATCTCTACATTTAGCAAAAAGAGTTTAGCCATCCAGCCCTTTTTGTAGTGTCAAGAAACTGGAAACTGAATGCCTTTCAGTTGGAGAATGGCTGAATAACTTATGATATATGAATATCATGGAACATTATTGTTCTGTAAGAAACAATCAGCAGGATGATTTTAGAGAGACCTGGAGAGACTTACATGAACTGATGCTAAGTGAAATGAGCAGAACCAGGAGATCATTGTTCATGGTAACAAGAAGATTATATGATGATCAATTCTGATGGATGTGGCTCTCTTCAACAATTAGATGATGCAGACCAGTTCCAATGAACATGTGATGAACAGAAACATCTACACCCAGAGAGAGAAATGTAGGAATTGAATGTGGTTCACAATATGGCATTTTCACTCTTTTTATTGTTTGCTTGGATTTTATTTTCTTTTGTCATTTTTCCTGTTTAATTTGATTTTCCTTGTGGAGCAAGATAATTGTAGAAATATATGCATATATTGCATTTAACATATATTTCTACCATGTTTTATGTATATTGGCTTACTTGCCATCTAGGGGAGGAGGTGAGGGAAGGGGGGGAGGTGGAATTGGAACATAAGGTTTGCAAGGGTTAATGTTGAAAATTTTTCCAAGCATATGTTTTGAAAATAAAAAAGCTTTAATAAAAAACAAAAACAAAAATAAAAATAGTTTAGCCATTTATGAATAAATACTGTGAAATGATCTAACACTTGATGAGAGAAGACCCTATAGAATATGAAAAACAGTGAACTACAACACACTGTTTCTGAGTGGTTCAAAAGAGAAATGAGAATTATAAAAACACAATTTAAGGCCTGAAAAATAAAAATATTAGCACAATAGAAAAACTGGAATTTATGAAAAACCTCATCAAAGAAACAAAATAGCACAATAGATTAGGAATCCAATTACACAGAAGTAAAAGATAATCTAGAAAAAGAGAAGCCACCAAAAATTGATTAGAACAAAATATGCAAACAAAAATACTAATCTTGAAGATAGGATGTGTGAGGAGAAGCTAAAGATCATAGATCTCCCAAAAGAACATGATAGATAAAACAAAAAAAAAATCTTAAGACCATAATATAATAATGAATGAAAGAGAATAACCTAGAATTTTTGAACATAGAAAATGAAATTGTAATTGAAATGATTCTCAGATTATTATGAAAGCCATTTGTCAAAAGTGATATTAAAAGTTATGATTCATCTTATTGTTTTTACTGAAACCAATACATTGTCCTTCTCAAAGAATCTTTTTAAAAAATACATAGGCATTGGATTCCAAATTTGTCATTTCATTAGTATAGGAACTCCCTGGAAAGTAACTCTCTCTACGAATGCAGACTGGAATCTTATCTGCAATTTATAATCTTAAAGTTAGGTTTTTTACCCAAGGCTACATGAACTCTTATTCAAACCTTCTGTTGCTAGCCAACTGAGACCAGTTACTGAAAGTCCATGAAAGTTCCAAAGTATCTTTTTTCAAGACACTTCCTTTACACATCATCAAGACTATCCCAGAAATATTAGTTCAGCATCCTTTATAGAGAGAAATGCTGTCTTCTTCCCTAGCTTCTTCCAAGAAGAAATACCATTAGAGGCACTCTGGGCATGTACCATACCATATACATATAACAGGGAGGAAGTACACTAATTGAGCTCTGAGGCCACCTATACTTCAAGATCTATGATCATAAGATCTTGTAAATAATTCCTTACCAAACTAAGCTTATATAAACATTATATTTTCTTTTTCATGTAACACTCCTTTGGCAATCTGGAGAAATCTGTGGATTTCTTTTCTGAATATTATGCATTCCCTGAATGCATAAAATTCTTTCTCTATTAAAACCCTACCACCTACACATGATCTCTCCATTCAAATATTACTTAAAATACTTCAAAAATTCCTCTAACATTACTTTTTTCAGATTCTACATGACTTCTACTTAAGAGTGTGTATGTCTTAACCTTCCCATTAGAAACATTTGTAGATTCTACATTGACTGTTTTATATTCTATATTGTCTCTACTTAAAAGTAGTTATGTTTTAACCTTTCACTAGAAACTAAATTTCTGAGAATTAGGAACTGTTGCTTCTCATCTCTGAATTACACAGTTATATAATATAACACACATTATCAATCTTTATAGCATTGAATCAAAATGAAATACAAAGTAATTAGTGCAAATAAAATTCACTGTCATTATGTGTTTCAATTGATCAAGACATCTTGCTTGAAGAAGCAAACTAAAATATTAGTATTGTCTTGAAGTTGCTGAATTTATTTTTATGTAAGTCAATTGACTACAATTTGGCATAATGAATAGGGAACTAGACACCAAGTGAAAAAGTTATTGTTTAGTCATTTTATTTGTGTCCAACTCTTTGTGTCTTCATATGGGTTTTTGTTGGCAAATTTTCTGGAATGGCTTGCTATTCCTATTCTACCTAATTTTACAGAGGAAAAACTGAGAGAATCGGGTTAAATGACTTGATCAAGGTCACCCAGCTAGTAAGTGGCTGAGGCTGAATTTGAATTCATGAAAATTAATTTTCTTGATTTCATACCTAGCCCTCTATCCATTGTATCATCTGGCAGGTCAAGAAATGGGTTCAAGTCCCACCTACCATTTTTAACTTTGTGAGTCTGGATAAGTAATGTAACTACTCCATGTCTCAATTATCTCATATGTAAAATGGTGGCATTTGACTCAACAGTTTCTCAAGTCCCATTCAGCTTCAAATGCATTTTCCTCTGAATTTTCAGAGGGAACATGATGTAACAGAAAATCAATCTTGGAGCCAGGAAGACCTATACTTAAGTACTTTTGTTGTCATATTTTTTTTTTCTGCAGAAGAATTGATAGATCACCTTATGTCTTAGTACCTTTGGAAATTTTCTAAGGTTATCATTTCAGTTATGATAGAAGTCTATGTATTTATGGAGAATAGGACAAGGGGAGTGATTTCAACAGCAGGTTTTCCCCAACCTGTTAAAATCACAGGCACATATTTCAAAACAAGCACATCTATCCTCAAAGTGATTTTGTATTAATTGAAGGTTGAATTCCTGTTTGAATGCCATCCTCTTTCATGAAGAACTATGCCTATTCATTTTAATCACATTGTTTCATAATTAGGAAACATTAAACTTGGATCAGCATGACTATATTTACTCAAGACAAAAGTATCTAACTGCTGGATGCTGGTGGCATTTCTTTAAAAACACCATTTCCTGATTGGAAAATTTTTCCAATTGAGAATTCTCTCCTTCCCCAACTCTGCTTTCTGACTTCTTTTTTTCCTTCAAGTTCCAGCTAAAACATTATCTTCAATAAAAATGTTTTTTCCAATGCCTCTTCATTTCAGCATTTTCTATTTGAAATTAGTGTGTGTGTGTATGTGTGTGTGTGTGTGTGTTTTAGGTGTATGTATTTCTACATAGTTTCTTTCTCAATGCTTAGCATAAGGCCTGACATATAAGTAGGCACATAAAAATGCTTTTTTGATTATAGACAATGAAATCCCAGAACAATTTTAAAAATAAATTGAATTAAGGAAAGGAGGAATAATCTGGAATATGATATAGGTTTTTTTCCAACTGTAATCATGAAACTTCTGATTCAAGAAGTAGCATCATTAAGATATTTGTATTGAAATATTGCAGTTCTTTTTGCAGTGGCTAAGAATTGGAGATTGAGGGAATGTCTGTCAATTGGGGAATGACTGAACAAGATGTGTATGAAAGTAATCAAGTGCTATTGTTCTATAAAAATGATAAACAAGCAGGTCTCAGGAAAAAAAAAACCTGGAAAGATTTAAATGAACATAAACAGAATGAAGTTACGCATGTATAACCAATATTATATAGTGCATTGTCTCAGAGAAGGGAAAGCATGGGGAGAGTGCATAAAATTTAGAGCTCAAAACAATAATGAATGCTTAAAAATTGCTTTTTTACATGTAATTGAGAAAACAGTTTTTATTATATCAGAAGGTAGCACCATTGCACATTGGATTTTACCTGCTTGTCAATTATTCTAACATCACCTTACCCCCCTGAGAAATGGAATTCTCAGGAGTAAATACAATAGTTCCACTTAAGAAAAAATATTTTTAAAATTATGCTAAGAAATCATTTTAAATCCACATGTAAATAAAATGTAGGGATTTGTATTTATTTTAGTAATTATTTTTGCATTACATTGGCAATGAGGGAATGCTCACAGTAGAACATGCTAGAATCATCTTTCAATCCCCAATAATGATTGGGATATTCTAAATTCATAAATTTTTTTCCTCAACAACATTCTTGAAACAATTGCTGAAATGGAACATTTAAATTCAGATTGTTTCAGTTTGCAGTATCAGCTTCATTTATATCTAATTAATACCCTCTCATGGACCTACCCCAATCCTCTTAGACTAATCAATCCAATGGGCTAGGGGAAAATGCAGATTACTTTTCACAAAGAACCTTTGTTTGGAATAACTTCTCTTAAAAAATAAATCCAGAATCTTTCAATAATCTAATTTAATAGGATAGTGAAGGCAAGCAGCTATCAATCAATGCATAGATGTCTTTCAAGTGTAATTTGATTCTTTTGGCAAACTTAAGTCATTTATTGAGCCCAATTTACCTATGAGAAGCTTAGGGTATAAAATGATGAAATCTTCCTTGGGATTAAAGTTACAAGGAAAAACCACTTATTTATTTCAGCTCAAAGAAAAAAAGTCAATCTAAGAGGAGGGGAAAGTAAAGTTAAAATTCATAATTAACTCTTCTGAATTTATAGACTATTATGAAAATGACAGATTGTAACTGTGCACTGATGTAAGATTTAATTTGTTAAGTATCATGTCTGAAATGTCAGCATTTTGAGAATAAAAGATATAAAGAAGTGACTTAGGAAATAATATGTGTATAAGATGTATTTATATTAAGAAGTTTTTATTAGGAAACATCTGGTATATGTAAGAAATGTGAATATGAGAGTGGGAGATAAAAAAGTTAAGAATATTGTCCATTTCATTTACCTTTTCATGAGGTACTCTATTGTAACTTGAGGAAAATGGCTTTGAATGCTCATGTCTTTAACAGTTTTGTGATAGAAGATTGGAAAACTGATTATTTTTCTGAGATATTTTTTTTTCAGACTCTTGCAGGAAAAGTATCCATCTGTTTTTCTGAACCAATTCTATAATCATTTCATTAGTGGTTTGGGAGACAGTCATAGAGAAAACTCTTAATTACAAATTTGCTTCTTTCCATTTTTGCCCAGTTATTACAGAAAGCAGAATTTATTTGAGAACAAGCATGGCAGACAGAATGGTTGCACATTCTCAGTAAACTAAACCTTTCAAAATTTGGAGAGGGCTTTTTGCAGTAAGTAGAATTAGACCCTCTGACACTATTCCCAAAACACTATACTGACAAGGTGCTTCAGTGATGACTTTTAACACTTTTATCACTCTCTATATTGGGCATATCTGAAGAAATGTCTGCCAATTTGGTGAACTTTGCAGCATTTTTGTAGTGTGTGTGCAAAAGAGGTAAGAATGCTTTCTCTTTTGGCTTATACTGTATTTACATCTCAGTTCTTCAGAGGTAATTCTCATTTCTATTTACATTTTAGAATACAAGAGTAACTTATCTGAGCACAAATAACACTTATAAAGACTAGAATCTATCTTTGCCTAGTTTGACTTGATTTTTTAAAGATAAAATCAACAATTAAAATTTCTGTGTATATGTATATTTATTCCAAATTTTTACACTAAGAAATATTGCAATTAAAAGGTAGAGGATAAGCTTTATAAATGTTAAAGTTATACAGAACAATAGAGTTGAATTTAGATAACGCCTTAGAGGTATACATGTCTATTCCTTCATTTTGTAGCTGAAGAAATTGTAGCACAGGAAATTTAGATAATTTGCCCAGATTTATATAACAATCATACATATGAAGTAAAAACTGATTCCAAGTTCAATGCCCTGTCTTCTACTTTACCACACTTTTAATCCTGAGGTGCCATACACAATTCTCACTTCATCTGGTATCTGTAATATGAAGTTTATCTATATTGTAAAAACACAAGAATTTACTAAGGCTTTCTACATTTTTTCTATTGTCAGATCTACCATTGTAAATACATATTATGTAGTGTAATTCATGGACTTCATGGAAATTTGACATCAGGAGAAAAAAAAATACAGGTTGGTGGGGCCACTTTATTTCATAAGAACAATATTATAAATGGGTAATAGATTTACTGGGTTTCTCAGGAGAGGGAAAGAGAAAGAACAAGAAGAGAAAATGAGAAAGATAGGAAAAAAGAAAAAAAAAAGGTTGTCCAATTTCAGTGCATCAATTCAGAATTTCAGCCCTTTGCATTAAGCTCTTAGTTATGCACCTGGCACTGTGCTAAGTACATACAGTTAGATTCAGAAACAGGAAAACCAGATGATCTTAATTCTCAAGGAGCTTACGTTTTAATAGGGAGCAATAATATCTAAAGGGTGAAGAGCAAAAGCTAGACAGAAAATTGGGAGATAGAAAAGGTCAGAGAGTGAAACTAGAGGACAAAAATGAACATTGTGTCTGAGTCTTGTCGGGTTATGAAAATTCTAGGCAGAGACTCAACAACTTGGGCTGATTAAAATGTATTAATGTCATTGTAAAATAATAAGATGGGAAATATCTATGTTGTCAATAAGTATAAGAAAGGAAAAAGGTAAAAAGAACAAGTATAAACAACTATTTAACTATGAACTATTTTTATGAATTGTAAGCAGATTTTAAGATAAAAAACAAAATATTTTGAAAGGTTAGATTTGTTCCATAGACAATAACTATTAAACTATAATACTTGTCATAAATATTTCTTTCTATAGTTCTCATCAGTTAATATATCTATTGTCTATGGGATTGTTAACAGATGAGGCCTATAGAAAGAAATATTTATGACAAGTATTATAGTTTTAATAGTTGTTGTTAAAAATAATACTAATAGCTAACATTAAAAAGTCTGCCAGCTTTGTAATGTGCTTTCTGTCTAGAAAACCATCTAAGAGAGAGAATCCATAAAGGCCCTCTCTTCACTTATGCAATGAGGAAGAGATTCAGAAAAATTGTGATTTGCCTACAGTTATGAAGCTAAAAAAGTAACAGAACTCAGAATCAAATCAAATTTGAAAGTAGGGAATACTTTCCACTACATCAAATTCTTTTAGATACTATCTACAAGAAATCATTTGAATCCATTGATTCAAGCATTTTTCTTTTCTTTCTTCCTTTCCTCCTTTCTTTTCTCCCTTGCCTCCTTCCATCTTTCCTTCCTTCCTTCCTTCCTTCCTTCCTTCCTTCCTTCCTTCCTTCCTTCCTTCCTTCCTTCCTTCCTTCCTTCCTTCTTTCTTTCTTTCCAGTTTCTTTCTCTCTATTTTTTTGGCACCACTTCTTTTCATCTTAACTGTTTAAAATAGCAAAATACAATAGCCAGTGCAGTGGACATAGGATCATAGGATACGAGATTTATAATTAAAAGGGTCATCTATGTCCATCTTTTTATTTTACAGATGAGAAACTGAAGCTAAAAGAGCTTAAATGACTTACCCAAGATCACAAAGGAAGCAGTATTTGAAACCAGCTCTTCTTGACTAATATCTGCAACGTCACATTTTGTACAGATTTGCTTACATGCTCCTATAAGAAATAATAACAATAATAATCACTGCTTCCAAAATACATTACAGATGTATTGCTATCAAATAAATGATGTATAAAAGAAAGATATTAAATAAATGAGATGAAAGTAAAATAAATACATATTTTGTTTATTAATATTGCATAAGAGTTTTCTCTCTCACTAAAATTATTAATAACCACATTTTAATGAGAGGAATTATTGAATATGCTTCAACATTTAAAAAAACCCTATTTTAATTAACACTTTTTAATGAGCAACTTGGATGTTTTAAATTTATTTTATACTTGGCTCTAATGCTGATGATAACTAAAATATGTTTCTGGTAGTACAACACTGGCTGTTTTACTAAATCATGAAACTCATCTTTCAAGTTCATTCACTAATTATGAAAGGGTTTTTGTTGGAATATGGCTCATAATTTTTCATCTTCTCTGATGTTAGTGAGGCAAAGTCATGGGAAATGGGAGAAGTTAGCAGGAAAGATTGGAAGATGCTAGGTGTAGACTTTTGTTTCCTAGTGAGGGATAATGCTTTCACTTGGTTTTAAGTTGCTATGGTGAATGGGTCTAAAGAATAAGATTATATATATGAGAGAGTTCTTTTTAGAGAATTCACTGGAAAAAGCAACCCTAGTTTTCCTGTATCACATTAACTACTTCTTTTGTTTACTCCTACTTCTGTTCTTGCCACTACAATCCTCACCAGAATCTGCAGGGGAATACAGCAGAGACAGATCACATTAATAAGGATGCTGCTATTCTCAATTGAAATATTTTCTAATCATACCTCCAAGAAATCAACTCATGTCACTTTTGTAGCCAATGAGTAGATGGATGATTTAGATGAGAACTGTTAAATATGGCGCTCCAAAAAAATGCCAGAATTCCTTAAAATTCCTGAGTACTATCTGAATCAGATTAAAATGCAATTGAGAAATATTTAACAGAAAGTATAAAACTACATTACAATACAGATAATGCTAATTTGTTGTTTTCTAAGTCAATATGCAGCTGGTTGAAATTCTTTTCCAATTGAGTTTTGATACCACTAATTTAAATGAATCCAGATAACTTTCAAATTGATTTGCTAGCCTTGAGATCATGAGTGACTGGGGTAGCTAGATGGCGTAGATAGAGCACCAACCCTGAAGTCAGGAGGACCTGAGTTCAAATTTGACCTCAGACACTTAACACTTCCTAGCTGTGTGACCCTGGGCAAATACTTAACCCCAATTGCCTCAGGAAAAAAAAAAAAAAAGCTCATGACTGATTGTTTGATTTACTTTTGGATTTTGTACATATTATCTAAGTAAAATAAAGCATATAATTTATTTCAGATATGATCAAATGCTAACAAAACTAAAAGAGACTTTACATTCTTTTATTGAGCCAAATATTGATTGAAACATACATGCATACATACATATATGGCTTAATATATTTTAAAATATGAGTTTGTATGTTTTGCCTTATAGAATAAGCTAATCAAGAGTTTTTACATAGACTAGAGACATCACTATTTATTTAAAGAGAAAAACAAAAAATGACAAATGTATGGGGGATGTGTTTTGCTTTTTTTTTTTTTTTTATATTTTCCTCACTCTCATTCTTATGAATATTTCCTAACAATAGAATATTTTTAAGTGACCTTGAAGGAAGGAAGCTACTAATTGAATAGGATTTTGAGTTTGAGATTGCTAAATTTGGAAATATTTTATGCATCATAAGCTGTGTTTAAAAATTGATTCAATATGTCACTAAAGTAGCATTTTATAATTTGGGGTCATGATAGGTAATTATCAGTTTGTGTGTATGTGTGTTTTTCAATCTGTTCAGTTTACATCTGTTCAGTTTAAATTTCCCCCCTTTTTATCTCTCAGAAAAGAACCATCAAAACTATTTATCTTAATAAAATGTAGTATATGTTAAGAAAGGAGTTATCCTTTCCAATATGTCTATGAAGGTAGGTGTATTGTGAATTTCTCCCATTCAGATTTGTTTAAACATTCACCTTGCAAAATGATTAAAATCCTTGCAGAGTAAT
Organism: Antechinus flavipes; assembly: GCF_016432865.1. Lineage (NCBI taxonomy): Eukaryota > Metazoa > Chordata > Mammalia > Dasyuromorphia > Dasyuridae > Antechinus > Antechinus flavipes. The sequence goes on from NC_067402.1 coordinate 156,811,586, forward strand.
CTGCAGGACTTTGTATGACAGTTTATATTGTATTATATGATTCATTTGATTCCTCAGATAAAAAAAAATGACTTTGACAGTTGGACTTTTACCCTTTCAATGACATGAACATTCTAATAGTTTTGATGAGCTGGTCTTCAGCATCAGTAGAATGAGCCAGCATTAAGCAGATACCTCCATATTGTGATTTCAGTAGTGCCAAACTTATCAATTCCTTTACAAATCCCTTCCTCCTTCCCCAGTTCTGCCTGAAATTAATACTATTAGAAATTCAGTTCTTTGAATACAGGTCTGATGTCTTTCTTAAAAGCAAATACCTATGGAGTTAGGAAATCATCAGTCATTTGCATCTTATTAAAGATAATTTTATTAGATAATTGTCTTAAGTCCATCTCCTCTCCTCTATGACTTTGCATATGCTATACCATATGCCTAGATTATACTAACTCTTCGTGTCTGTTCTTACATCTTCAGTTTTTTTTCAATGACCAATTTAGATATCATCTCCCAGAAGAAAGTTTTCATGGCCTCTGATTATTACTCTTGCCCTCTTAATAAGTATAGTATTTGTTTAGTAGAATATATGCTTCTTGTGGGTAGGGACTACTTTTCCTTTGATATATTCAACCATGAATTTACCTAGCACAATTCCTTGTAATTCCTTCTTTCTTCATTTATTTTAGAAAGAGACAAGAATTTACTTTCTAGTAGGGAAAGTTATTTTACCAATGCAGATCAGGAATAGCTTTTTAATGTTAGAGATGAGAAAGCATTTTATAATCTTAAAGAGTTACTTGTGGCACTTAGAGGTTAAGTGTCTTGTCCAGGATTGTACAGCTAGTAGGTGACAAGTAACAAGAGAATTTCAATTGAACTAACTCCCAAGTTAGATCTATATCCATCACACCATTGTCCTTTGTATTTAATAAATGTTTATTTACATAATGAAATGAATTCCCCATAAAGTGGAGGTGGATAGCAGACTGGATCAAAAGTCAGAACCCTACAATATGTTGTTTACAGGAAACACATTTAAACCAGGGAGATACACACAGAGTAAAAGTAAAAGGCTGAAGCAGAATTTATTATGCTTCAGGCAAAGTCAAAAAAGCAGGGCTAGCCATCCTTAACTCAGATCAAACAAAAGCAAAAATTGATCTAATTAAAAGAGATAAGGAAGGAAATTATATCTTGCTAAGGGGTACTAAAGACAATGAAGCAATATCAATATTAAACATATGTGCACCAAGTGGTATAGCATCTAACTTCCTAAAAGAGAAGTTAAGAGAGTTGCAAGAAGAAATAGACAGCAAAACTATAATAGTCAGAGATCTCAATATTGCACTCTCAGGATTAAATAAATCAAACCACAAAACAAATAAGAAAGAAATTAAAGAGGTAAATAGAATATTAGAAAAATTAGGTATGATAGCTCTTTGGAGAAAAATGAATGGTGACAGAAAGTAGTATACCTTCTTCTCAGCAGTTCATGGAACCTACATAAAAATTGACCATATAGTAAGATATAAAGACTCAAAATTACATAATGAGTGAATTGAATAAAGGAAAAATGAAAGATGTTACTTTGGAAAGACTAGGTCAAAGTTCTGAGGAAATGAAATATTTGTTAAATTATTTTTTTATGAGAAGGATAAAGATGACTAGATCTAGCTTTGCAGAAGAAAGTGGAGATGGGTGTACCAAAATGTAGCCTTTTAGGAACATGGAGCTATTGTTGTTCACAACAGTGGTATGTTAAGAAAACCTTTGTCTACTTCCCAATTTTGTTTAGGACTAATCCTATTCTCAGGAATCTGTAAACAGTAAGTCAAACAAATCAACTACAATATTAATTTTTACAATTATTAAAAATAATTATTCTTATTTATGATTTAGACACTGGCTTTTATTAAATCTCCCAGGAATGCAGGAGATATTCCTTAGAGTTGCTTTTGCAAATGATTTGTTTATGACATTTATATTTCTACATGGAAAAGATGAAAGATACCTATAGCATAGTGATTAGGGAACTAATCTTGAAATTTGAAAGATCTGCATATAAATCCTGATCTTGGTATATAATGGCTATGACTTTGGTCAAAGCATTTAACCTCTCAATAGCCCAAGTAACTCTAAGAGATCTCAGTGTATCTCTAGCAGCATAAACTTTTGGAGGGCCAATCTGCATGGAAACAGCTCTTTATTCCAAGGAAATCACAGGTACAATTAAAAATAAAGTGGCTACTCCATTGCTTTCATAACCTGCTGAAATTCCACACTGATTAGTAGCATCCTGAGAAAGAGTCAGTTGTGCAGCAGATTTCCATCATTTCAAGACTTTGAGGAAAATGTGTAGCACATAGACTGTAATGGGCTGAGGCTTGAGTTGATGCACTGAGGTCCCAAGCACATGAGGCTAAATAGTAATTGGATCATACTCTATTAATATATATGCTTGGAGAAAGAATGGCCCCCGCCCACTCTTTGTGCAAGCCCTGATGTGTTGTATAGGAAACGATGATTTTGGTGGGTGGAGGCAGGAGAGTGGAAAAGGAAGGGGAAGGAGAGACTGCTTGCATTGCCATTGCAACGGTTTTTCAGCTCAGATCCCCCTCTGTTAGCTGGCTTCTTGTCGCAGCTGCCCATATTGCTATCGCAATCTTTCTTGCCCATATTGCTATCGCAATCCTTATTCACCTCTTCAATAAAGATTGAAGATTTTTCCCTTAACCTGAATTCCTGACTCCAGCTGATTTTAAATACGCGGTCATTACAGTAGACTATCCTTTAATATATGAACTCAGCTACAGCCAATCCTAAATTTATAGGGATATAAGATTTTATAGCATCCTCTGGAAATATACATACATAGACACATAAATGCCACATATACAGACATATATCTATACACACACACATACACACGCATATATGCACATGTGTATACAAATATATACGTATGAATACATAATGTATAAATGCATTCATTCAGATTACACTACTCACAGAATGAAAGAGTTAACTCAATCCTGCAATCATTCTGTTTGTGCAGTTTCTCTGAAAGGCAGTGAGAGTTGTTGAACACAGAAGAATTTTGGGATTACTGACTATGTTTTGATCATCAAGCCTTCCTTTAAGAATGATCTGTGAAACAAGAAAATGAGTTAAAGGAGATCAGTTTTTCCAATGCATTTAGTTGGGCCAGACTTTTCAATTACAATGTTTGTTTGTAAAATCAAAAAAGGAATGGCATTCATTTCCTCCACTGGGTACTTAGTTCCTCTGTGGCCTGCCAATCACTTTGTTTTTCCCTTTTCACTGCTGCCGGCTTAAAAAAAAATAAAACTTTTTTTTAAACCCAATAAACTGTAATCATTAAGAATTGGCATAACTCCTAGTTGGTAACAAGCGTGACTGAAAGTCAAGACCAAGAGACCATTTATAGTTATGTTTATAGATTCTCCCCTGCCCATTTCTACTGGTTATTGCTTTACTAACTGTTTGAGTAGTTGCAAAGATTGTTCTCTAAGTCTCTTAAAACCCCCCCAAAAATGGATGAGCTAATGTAGGACAAAAGAATACATTTTTTTCATCTTAAAGCTGTTTATGTCCCAAAGATTTTAAATTGCAAAATTAGTCTAAACTTTGAAAATTTCATGGAAAGCAGGAAAAAAAAAAGATGAGACATTTTTGGAGAAGGAAGTACAGAAAGAATATAAGGGAGAAACACTGAGCAATAACATTTTGAAGGGCAAAGGGTGATTACAATTCATTCTCAAGTTAGCCTGATACAAAAGATCTTTTCTTCAATTCAGTCATTTGTCAGTCTTGTCCAGATCTTTGTTACTTCAATGGGGATTTTCTTGGCAGAGATAATGGATTAGTTTGCCATTTCCTTCTCCAGCTTATTTTATAGATAAGGAAACTGAGGTAACAGGGTTAGACTCAGGTCACAGTAAGTGTTTTGAGGACAGATTTGAATTCAGGAAAATGAGTCTTTCTGACTCCAGGCCACTCTTCTATCTAGCTTCTTCATATTCTTCTAATTTTTCCACCATTAAAAGTTGAGTTGGGAGAAATATTTTCTAGTTTAATCATATCCTATCCTAAATTCTCCTATAATCAAATGTCTGTCTTTTGCACTTTCTCATCAGTTCATTTTTATGGTCATTGAGATTTATTCTAAAAATTACTAAAATGTTTTAGTAATAATTTCCTTCATTAATAAGGGATTCACCAAGATTTAGTTTTGACATAATTCACCAAAAAGTGAAATTCAGTTAGAGGTAAGTCAATTTTCGAGCCTGCCAAGAAATTTCATTGCAAAAGTAGCTAAAGAAAGTAATTGTAAAACATAAGGTAAATTCACTCATCACCTATATATCTAAGGACAGTGTCATAGTGAAAGTACAATAATATTTGTTTTAAGTACTTAAAGCAAACACAGAGGTGTTGGACCACTATTAAAATCAAAATTTATGTGTACATTAAGGAGAAACACATGAATTATATCCATTTTCAAATCCTTGTTATATTAACAATGAAATAAGTGTTGGCAGAATGTATCTTAGGGTATTATGGAAATGTAATTTAATTTAGAAAAGCTATATGATTCTGCTCTTGATGTAAGAGCAAAAAGAAAAGCAAAGGTATTATATTAAAGTACTAGGGAGATGCTCAAGTTATAGAAGTATATCCAGCTGTCTTTCATATCTTCCCTTTTCTGTTACTCACCTGCTAGCACAAAGAATTTTTATACTTTTTTAATTAAAAAATTTTGTTTATCTCTACCTCTGAAGCAGACATGCCATCACATTACAACTTGTTTTATCTGAGGTTTATAACATTCTAAGTGGATATACTTTGATCAGGCAAGTCCCCAATCCCTAGTAAAATTTCACATCCATTTTTATTAAGTACCCTTGTGACACTGCTTTTTATTAGGACTGTAAGATAAAATCTTAATATCATTCAGGCCCAATGTCAGCACCACAAATGAGAGGTAAAATTCAGCACTTGACATGTTTATGAAAATTATAACAGGGCTTAATGGTATCATGGGATCTTTAATGCCCTCTCTTATTCTGCACAGACTTTAAAGTTCCCATGGTACTTTGTCTGATAGTTTGGAGTTGCCACAGTTTCCATGCTCTATCATCTCTCTTCATCAACAATGTACAATCTGCATTTTGGCAATCTTAGTAGGCATATAGTTACCACTTCCTGTGAAATAACTACCTTTCAATAGCAAGATTATATGTATATGTGTCCATTAGAGAATTGTAGCATTTCACTGCACTGTAATACTTTCATGCAAGAATTAGTTTAAATACTGTAATGTCTGACAAATTATTTTCAAAAAAGACTCTTTTGGGTTTATATATTTGGTAATTTTAGGGGAATTACTTTCTGATTTCATTAAAACTTATGTTTCTAATAATTGTAAACTAAGCCCCCTGAGGAGCTCTGAGTACTTGCTAAAGAGATTCCCCAAAGCCAGAAAATTCTCCCTGAAGAGAAGAATATCTATCTGCCAATAAAGGATGAGAGAATATTGATGTGATATATAACTAAGGAAGATCTTTAAAAGGAGGAGATAAAATTTACCTGACCAGATAAGAGAGGTCTCATAGAAGTTGTATAGGGAAAAAAAACACTTTGTTTGGAATGAAGATAGAAACAATTTGTATGTCCACAGTAATACAATCCATTGTATTATGTAAAGGGTTACGGGAAATAATAAAGTGATAGATTTATAGCAGAAAACTATCCAAATTGGTCACACAATATGCCCCCAAACTCCATTTTACAGATCTTGTATTGGAACCTTGGAATGAAGTGTTAGGTACAGATTCAAATAAAATTCTTCATTTCAAAGACTTTTGCATATGTTCCATAATGAATATTGCCTGGTATATTTGATTCTAATGATTTTTTCTCTTCTATATCTATTTAAATGGCTCTCTGAATGACTTGTAGCAAAATATCAAATGTCTTTTAAAAAGACCTTGTTACAAAGGGGATTTTTTTTCTCATTTGATTTGTTCTCTTTCTTGAACTATGAATGTAAGGGGAAATAAATTATGTAAATTTTTTGTTTGAACACAACTGACTTTTAAAGGAAAGATAAAATTTTGTTGGATATTTGAATGCTATGTAGCAATCTGACTATACTACCAATATGGTATAGCATAGGAACCTAAAAGAGTCTACCATAGTCAAAACCCATACATCCCTTTCATATAATGTCTAAGAGGAATGAAGTTTCCAATTATAAATCCTTTACTTTGCTCTTGTTTTTCTTGTTTATCACAAACTATCTTATAGAGTGGTTGCAGGTAGCACCTCCAAGGTTGGGAGTTCCTAGAGAGATCTCATTGTTTGGCCACTTCTTCAAGTAGATCAGGGTAATATCAGCAAGTAGATCTGGGTGAGTTTAACCACTTTAGTTCAGATTTTGTTGCTTCCATTTTCTGTCAGCCACATAATAACACACATAGGAATATTAGTGAGTGTTAAAATGTCATATCACATTCAGATAAATACTAGCAAAAAGATGAATAGAAATCACAGGAGGGAAATAAGAATCATAGGAACTTGTGTTAATTTTATCATTAGCCCCTGGTCATAGGAAAGATGGAAAACAATAATGTAATGTTCTTCTCTAAATTATAATGTTCTCTGAGAGCAGGTTTCTTGGGGCTTTTGGAGGCAGCCTTAGTTTCAGCTCAGAGTAATAATCACCTCAAATGCAGCCAGGTATTAAATTTCAAATCCTTTATTGTCTCTTTCTAAGAAGCCTGGTTAGCTTTTTTAGAGGCCTATCTCTCTTCTTGGTTCCAAAAGCTCTGGCCACTAGTCCTTTGCCTCTGCCAGCTTCAGCCTCTCGTCCTCCCAATGTCTCCAACCAGCACAAAGGTGGGAGTTGGAATGAATCTGACTCTGCCTTTAAGAGTGGGCTTGTGGGCTTCTGTGTCTGGACCTGAGAGCTTCTTGCTTATATGCTGTGCACTGAATATACTCCAATCATTACATCACTAGGAAACCATTATTTGTTATAGGATTAAATCAATGCTAAATTAGATTTAACTATTGTCTTCTCAATTCCACTTAGTACCTTGTTTCAAGTTCTGGCCCATAACATCTACTTGTAGGATCAGATCAATCATATGAAACATGCTAAATTAGATAATTATTGTCTCTATCAATTCTACTGTTTTAATACCTTGTAAGAATCACAACACAATAACTTCAGAGGATTATTACACTTGAAAGTAGCTATATTCATCTTACCTCAGAGGAATTTATTTTATAGGGGATATGTGTTCTCTCACACAACCTGGTCCACTATTCTCAGTGCTCACTAATTACATACAATCTCATTAAAGATCATTGTTAACCAGGGTAGTGAGATAACAAACAGCATCTTTCAGAATCTTTAAAGAACAGAACAAAGAAGCAAAATTTCCATGCTAATTATTGAACTCTGTAAAGACTGAATGATTTCAAGATACAGGCCATGTCTTGAGCATCTGTGGATGGTCTTCCTCCAGCTTCTACCTGCTTCTGTCTCCCACATCTTTTCCTGAACAATTTCAGAAGCCTTAATGTGGTTCATGACCTCAGTAGCCAATAGCAATATCTGAATCTCTGAATCCCTTGAGGCAGGACCAGATCTCAAATCAAGTTCATATATATAAAGCACTTTATGTCTTTTGGGTGGGCTCCATTAATAACAATTTAGATTTTATGCTGTGGCACTAGGGATATTATAATCCCTCTAAAATGAATGAAGTACAATTAACATTAAAATATCTACTATTTCCTAATGGAATTTTGAAGCAAGAAATTATTTCAAATTTATTTAAAATGATATGAAGGATTTTAAAATACTTCACTGTTACTCATTCACAAGCAGATTTTTCTTTTGTCTTGAAAGGCAATTTCTGATCCCAAAATGAATACATAAAAATTATTGAAATTTCTACTATCCTTAAATCTGTCCAATATGTGTAATGATTGAACATATGTAAATAAATTATTTTTTCTCAATGATTACAAACTAATATTTCAGGTCTTTGCCAATAGTCTAAATTCTAATTATCCAATTATAATATTTCTGATTCTTTCATGACTATGTTCTATGTATGAAGTACATATGAAGTACATTATAAAATGAGTTGCTGTCAGTCATCCATCTTGATTGACTGGAACAATCAATGTAGTCCATCAAGTCCATCACCTCGCCATCAGACCTTAACATTCTTGACAGTGGTCCCTGTGGAATTACATTGCTCACTTTGAGCATATTGCTTCAATAAGTAAAAATTATTTCAGAAAATTTGAGTTGGACATGGCAAGAAGTACTTGAGGACCTGACAAAGTACTTTCTACAGTAAGTTGTTTTGAAGATCACAGGGTAAAATATATATTTGGCCTCCTTTGCATAAAAAAGCCCAACACAGCATTTCACAAATTAACAATACAAATTGATGTAATAGTGAATAACATAGAGCAGAATTCTCCCATTTCTATGATTCCAGATGTGGTTTTTATGTTAGCTGATTTACTTTGAGATTAGTTGTCAGAACTTAAGACATCTGTTGTCATTGTGTAGTGTGGAATATTTTAACGGTATTACTAAATACTATGCTTCTATCAGTGTCTAATCAAGTGTCTAATGCTAAAAGCAACCTTCATAGTAGGCTTTTGTCCACAGATGTGAAATACTAGACTGCTGATCATGTAGTTCTGCAAAAACAGCCTTTGAAAGCATCTTCTCAGTAAGCGAATTGAGATGGGGGTGGGTGGGAGTATGGCAATGAAGCTACTTAGGCATCATGAAAGTTCTATGATTCTATTCAGTAGTTTATGTTTGGATGGTTGTCATAATCCATTATTTCCTGAATTATACTGAATGTAGAAAAACCTTAATTTTATTATTATTGATTTTATTATAGCGCCTTCATAATGTCTCTAATTTAAGAAAATAAGTGTTATCTCATGCATTCAGGAGGCTAAAAGAAACAAAAATGGAACTAATGAAAATCAGATTGTAGTCAGAAAGAAAACCATTCAGCCACTCCCAAGTTTATTATACTTTCCCTTTCTGTTCTACTGTAATATAGTTTGTATAGCATCTCTGTCTTTTGGAGGACTTGAACATACATGATACGAACTCTAACTTAATTCTCTTTAGCCCACCAACTTGAGAAATTCTAGAAACAGAAATGATGGAACTACTTCTTTATTGATAACTTTATTCAAGATTGTTCTTTACAATTTGGTAAATCCAGTCCCAGTACGAAAAGATCGTTGGTTTAAAACTAAAACAAACATCAGAATTCAGTTAACTTTATAACTTTAGAAATAAGTCATTTATGGTTCAGAGAGGGAATATGATTTGTTCAAAGTAATACCAGTAAATACCAGAGTTGGATTTTGAATCCAGGTCTTTATAACTCCAGGTCTATGCCATGCTACATCTCTATAGTTTATTTTTAGAATGCAAATATACTTTAAACTTTGAGAATTCAAATGTTCTTTAGGTATCTTTGGGGAGCTTAGGGACAACCTTTGACAACCTGAGACATTCTATACACTCTATTCGCTGATCATACCCACTGATGTTTTGCATTATCCTATCTTGGTTGATACAAGTTTTCTAGAGTTTTTTAGTAATGGCAGAATTGTCATGACTTGCTAACACATATGAGTCAATTACCTTGGACTGAAACCATTAACTGTAGAAACTGACATCATTGAAAATCTTGTTCACTTGAAAAAGTAGGTAAGGACTCCAAAAGCGTAATCAAATAATAGAGCTATTGATGACTTTGTATTAAAGAAAATTCCTTACTTTTGTGCTCTATGTAGCTAAGATTTCAGACAATTTGCAGCACAGCCTGACAAATAAGATGTCCCTAAGGACATATACAATCTAGAAAAACACAAATACAGTTATAGAGAGAAGGCTATCCAGGTAGTCAGAACCCTAGAGCCACACATACCATTTATTCAGGAGCATCTGATTCTTCTTCTCTTCATCCTCCTAATAAGACAATGCAATCCAATCCACATTTCACAAATGAACTTTTCCCCCCATCAAGACAAATCCCCATTAAATGAATTTCTGGGAGTCCAAATGAGTTCATAAAAAAACCAAAACAAACAAAACTAAATTTTCAGCATATTTAAAATCTGTTTGTTTTTTTAATATATACAAATGTTGACTATTTGTAAATAGGGAGGCCAGCTTAGGTATTCTAGACAAGAAGTTGCATTATGTGTCACCCTGCTTTTATCTTTTTCATGCAGGCAGCCTCCAGCCAGAAGCTGCAACTGGCCAGGCAAAGAAGTCCAAGGTGACTATGATAGACTTGGGATTTGGTGGGATTAATGATCTATAGGAACCAAAATTGTGAACCTAATCCCCTTTACTTTCTCAGAAACTAAGTGGATATGGGTTATATCTCTAGCTGTTGGTGGCAAATATTTGTATATTGATTTTTGTTATATCTTAGATACAAATATTCTTTTGTAAGAGTAAGTGGTTAACTGAAACAGGAGTGCTTTTTGACTCCTAAAATTGAGCTAACATAATCAGTACAGGCTTGAACCAACACGGAATCCAGATATTAACCTCCTACAAAACTTGAGAAACTTTTGGGAGTGGTAGATATGTAACACATCTGACCCTCAGACATTGGAGACCAAGGTAAACTTTATTATATTGTCATATAAAAGAAGAAGAAAATGAGGCTCAAAGCACTGAATCTTTAATTTATGCCTTTAATTCTTGATCTATACCTTGTCACAATTTTCACATGATAGTCAGAACTGCAATCCTCCTATACCCCCTGTTAGTAATTACTAAAAAGATTAAATAATGAATGAATATTGGTCAAAAATCTCAGAGATATCTAAAGATAAAAAGGAAGGAACTTTTAGAGTAAGCATTCTCTAGAAATCAAGACAGCAATTTTTTCCTGTTTCTGCTTTTGTCTTTCTGAATTCATGAAACTGACCTGGATCAAAAAACTCAAAAGAATTAGAGAAAAGTGAGAATATAGAGAAAAATTATTTAAGGACATGACTTAGGAGCTAAAGTTAAATCTAAGTTATTATTTTAGTTATATGGTTATATGTAATGCAATTCTTTTAATTCTTTTATTTTTTTCAATAAATAAAAATAATGAAAAAAGTTAAGCATAAATTAAATTTGATTTCCTATGAAGTCCCTTTTAATTATAAAATTCTATCATTCTTTGAAATTCATGTAGCACAGAAAAAATATTAGCTTTTTTAGTTTCTTGGCTGTCATGTTATACTTCCATACTTTAGTGTAATTCACTAAGTGCCCCAGACTTTTTGCACAGAAATCTTTGCTTAGTCATGTGGTATTATCTACATTATTTGTGTAGTTAATTTTTTAATCTGTGTAGGATGTTGTATTTATGCCTATTAGATTAAATTTTATTTGAATTGCTTCATCATACTTGTCCAAGATTTTTTTTTAAATTCATACAGTATCATCAAGCATCTTCATTATCACTTCTAATTTCATATAGGTCATCTATACATTTAATATCATTTCTCTATCTGTTGTGCCACAGTTCTCTTTTAATGTCTTGATCCAGTTTCCCTGATTGTCCTATTTAGTTATTCTGCCTCAAGTTATAATCATTCCCTGTTAATGTTTGATAGAATAAAGGTCTTATATCTTAGACCTTAGGCTATACTTATTCCATTTTAATGTTTGATAGGATAAAGGTTTTATCCATTTTATATGTCATTAGAATATCAGGACCCTCTCCAGTACCTCCCATTATGTTATCCTAAGTGCCTCCCCCATTAGGTCATCCCCATCCAGATACCTTCCCCATTATGTCATTGTTCTTGTTACCCTATAAAAAAATCTTTTATCTGACATTTGCTGCTGGATTTTTTGAGATGATAGTCTCATTCAGTCCTGGGACCAAACCATGGATCCATTTGGTCCCAGTAAATATCTCCCATTTAATAAATTATTAAATACTCTCTAATCTCTATCTTGCTCAGTTTCTCTGGCATTACATATCTAAGTCACTGAAAAAAATAGTAACTAGCACAGTTCTAAGGGCATAATTCTAAGAAATTCTGGAATTTTCTCTTTAAGATTATCTCCAATTCATCACATACACACACACACACACACACACACACATCATATATTTACATAATCATTTGTAAACATTTTTTGCCTTCGTATACTTAGAATTTAGTATAGAACATATTAGATGCTTAATAAGTGATTGTTTATGTGTTTATTTTTTTCCCTATCAAAAGCCTGTCCTTTATGTGTGATTACTAAATCAACTCAACCCAACTTTAGTATCAACCAGCCTATACTTTTTCCATATTCCTTTAAAATATTAGTAGGTATGAAATTATTGTTTATTTGTCTATATTATCAATTAAATAGTTGTATCTAATTTTAAAACTGTGATTGATGTAAATGTCAGGTTATAAAAATATAAAACAATATGTAAAAGCAATGTCTTCCAAGTACTTGGTTATAGAGATAGAAAATATACTGGGTGGGGGCTCAGGAGTGGTAAAGTAGTAAAAAATGAAAGTGTATCATCCTTCAGGGAAAAAAAATAACCTTAGGACTTAAGGGAGTATGAATTTCTCTATGTAGTTGTATTCTATCTTTGTTAATTCAGATCTACATCTGTGAGAATAGTATAGATCAGTAGTATTAAATGTAAACAGAAACAGTGGCTTCTCAACTATCTATCCATATATATATAAATGCTAACATTATTTATTGGGCCACACTTGGGGTGGTGTCATGTATTTAAAGCCACTGGTTTAGATGACCAACCCATATGCAGAATGGGGGTGTAAAACTTAGGCTTTTACATGGAGATCTCATTAGATGGTCCCACATCCATTTATCTATTGCAGTTAAGTGCAGTAAAGTAGATGAAGTTACTATCTGTCAATTCTATTGTTTTATCAAAGCCTTAATTTGTAACAAGGATACATTCAGCTTGTACCCTTGCATATTTATTTCCCTACCAATGTTCTGCCTCAGTTTTCTTTTATTGTCCTGACTCAGTTTCCCTAATTATCCAGACTCAGTCCTGCCTCAGTTTTCCTGCTTCTCAGTTCTGCAAAACCTCCCCTCCCTCTTTATCAGAATACTTGATAAGGATAAAATATCTTATGTTTAGAATGCCTCTTCCCATCCCAAGCTGTCAGAATGTCAGATACCATCCCAAGATGCCTCTCCCCATGTCTGGGGTGCCTCCTCCTGATTATGTCATCTCATTGCCAGAGGCTCACCCCACCCTGTCAGAGTCCTGTTCTGCTCTCAGCACCCTGACTCCTCCCTTGCCTGAGTCTACCCTTGCGCCTGAGCCACATGTGTATATGTCATTGAGAAGTCACATTGTGGACTGGATTTTTGGAGATGATAGTCTCATTCAGCCCTAGGACCAAACCATGGATCCATTTGATCCCAGTATATCTCTCCATTTAATAAATTATTAAATACTCTATCTCTATCTTGCTCGGTTTCTCTGGCATTACACCAATAGCTATTATTTTGTTAATCTCTGCAAGGATCTATAGAATAGCAGATATATGACCCAAAAAATTGCAGAATAGTGACTGTCTCCAGATTGTTTCTATCCAAATCCCATTGAATAAGATGAGAGGAGGAGGCAGAGGAGAGGGTAATGGTACTAGTAATGATAGTAGCAACAATATCAACAGTGATGATAGCTATTGGTACTAAATATCTGTGAAATTTCTTTAAACTAGATGATTTCAATCCTTAATATTATATACTCTTCCATGTAGTCAATAGTACTTGAGATTATTTCCATAATTAAGTCTTCTTTATTGTTTTCCAGACTATTTTATTCCTCCATTACTAATGGAGATACTAATGAGATAATAATCAGAACAGTAATTGTAGTTCTCATATTCTAGCTCTTGAGATTTCTTATATAATTTCAAAAAAGCTAGTGAGATACCAATAGTCATTTGTTGTTTTGCTTTGTTTTTTTTTTTTTAAATCATTGCTTGAGAATTTTCTGGGAATCATCTTTGATTGTTGTAGAAAATGTGTCTTGGCTTTTGAAAATTTTTGGTAACAAAGTAAATTAAAGTGATTTATGACTTCTTTTTTTAAAAAATACATATTTTTAAATCTTGAATAATTTTAAGTTGCTAATAAGTAACCAAATGTTACTTGGCATGAGCTTTGCCTGATAGCCAAATAAATGATATGCAATATGTATCTCAACTAAAAGAGCTCCACAGAATTTTGTTGTGTATGCATGTCAGCGTGAGTGGATGGATGTGTTGGTCTTTGGCATGGCTGGTATGGAATGGCTGGGGAGGATCAGGCTTTGGGGATGGTGATATAGAGGGATGAGGAAAGAGTGCTAATTTGGGTAGAACAAACTAAAAGGGACCCTTACAGGGTAAGCAACAAAGTGCTTTATAATTCTTCCATGTCTTCTCCACCCAGTACCCTTTTGTCATCTTTCCACATGCACTGACTGTCCCTATGGGTCTTAAACATCTGGTAAGGTTCACAAAGGTTTTAATGAGTCAGAAAAAAAAAGTCAGAAAACATTTGCAAGTTGTAAAAGCATTCTCCTAATTCAAAGCGATGGCATCTTTGTAGTCAATCTGCTAACTGGATCACATTCAACAACTCAGCCACTATTTATTTGAACAAAGATTCCCTGCAGTGGGGTTCAGTGTTCCAGTAAAAATAGGAGTGTTCTCCTGAGTACCTCTCTGAGTTTTAGAATAAAAATAAACAAATAGCAGCATATTTTAACCTGTGGAAGTAATGGCTCTTTGTTCTTTAGACAAAGAAGAGCAAGATTTAAGAAAATGTGATTTAAATTACTTTTGAATACAGAAAATGAACTTTGCCTCTCCTTTACTGTCATTAAATGTTATTCAAACTTTTATGCTTGACATTGGAAGAACTGTGAGAAATTAACTTTAAGGTGTTTTGTTAGTTTTTTATTTATTTATTTATTTTAGTTTGTTTAATTTATAGTTGGTTTAGATTTCCTTAGAGATTCTTTTAACTCTGACATTATATAATCTGTAATTCTTAATGTAGCATAAGATGCTGGCCATTTTATGTCATACTTTTGACTCAATGCATTTGTGATTCCTCAAAATCTGTCAATTTGCATAGGAATTGCTGTTTTATTATGTACCTTAATCCTGTATGTTGGAGCTGATTTTTTTTAAGAGCATAGAAGTGGATATAGAGTAGTTTTATAGCTACTTTATTAAACTATAAATATATAGATGATATAATATGAATATTATATATACAACAATATAAGTTAAATTTATAATAGAACTATCTTTTTCTCTGTATTTTAAAATGTTTGCCTTTGTAGATAAATATTTTCATAATAAAATTGTTAATAATAAGAACATATATTTCACATATTTTTCAAATCTTAAAAAAAGTTTGTGTTTCAGCTATTTATATGGAATTTTGAGATGTTCTGAATGAAGTCCAAGCATTTTTGGAATAGACAAACATGATTTTTTAAAATGTTTTTTTACTATTACTATTGTGTTCTCTACCATCTGGGACATAATAAATTGTAAATTTTAATCATTAAAACATCTTAGCACAATGTGTTTAGAATTCTAGCTTTTAAGTTTAGTATTCCTTTCAACCCTTTGTTGAAAAAGTCAAATTCATTAAGTAACAAATATGTAAATATTAAGAACTAAATTTGACAGCTAATCAATCAATCAACAAGCCTACTATTCTATTGGGCACTGGAACAAAAACACAAAAAATGAATCAATTCTTACTCAGGAAGAGCTTACATTCTAACAGGAAAAATAAGAATAGTGTAGTCTTCATGTAATCCAAATGGATCTTCAAATCTAGAGTTGTACACTTTTTACAAAAATTTCAGAATCATAGTAAGGGGAATCCTAAATGTAGAGCTACTCCCTCCAGCCATAGAGTTTAGCTTTTGCTTCTTTATGAATCATAATAAAATAGTTAAATGTCTTAAGTTATAATGAGAAAAGAGGAAGATGATAGATTTCTTAGTTTGTAAATTCCTGTTCTAATAGTATCTTTTATCTCTAGCTCTTTCTATACTTTTAAAAAATATATAGATGTTTTTTGAGGAGAGGTCATACTATTCCTGTCAAGATAAATCTTTGCCATGACTCAGAATATTCCTTTTTCCAGTGAATTCTTCTAAACATAGGTTTTTTTTAAAATCTAAACATAATTTTATTAAAAAAATCTTTATATTCATTTGAACTCCCAATCTTTGTCTTATTCTCTCAATAAAATAAAAAAATGGAGATTTTTCTTTTAAAAGGTGCATTAATGTTGAATGACATGAAAACTGAAGACAGGAGATTTCTCATGATTTGTGTCTTCCCAGACCCCAAAGCACCACTCAAATATTCATATTTCAATGACAACATTAATTACTAAAAATAATAAAACTATGAAATTTACAGGGAATTTAATCCAATCCTGTGTGAGTTAACCTTGGGAAAAAGGAGGGGGAAAAGGCCACAATAATAATGTAATACTTTGCCCAAGACAATAAGCAGGTTGTAGTTCTATTAGTCAATAACAGTATAATATAATGATGAGATTTTTTTTTCAGATAAATTTAGAGTAAAAGCATCCGATTCACTACATACCTTATTTCCCAGAAAAGGAAGTTAAAAAAAAAAAACCCACAGTAACCCAATCTGTGAAACATTAGGGATTTGAAGAAATTCCTCTTTCCCCCAAGTGTGTTCTCTTATTTTATATGTCTGAAAAGGAGCTGTAAGAGTGAGAGTTGTGATGAAAGTATCTAAGATTTCCCAGAAAGGTCTTGGGGAAGAATGAAGAACACGCAGGGCCTCTCTATATGAAGTACTAGCTGTTACTGAAAATGAAAATGTCTCCAGACCAATGCTTCATGTGTTTTAATGTTGTAAAGACATTTCTCTTGTTGTTATCAATTTAAAAGCCAAAGGCCAGTTGGAATAATTCTAAATCCTGCAAAATACAGGCCTGGTTTTTCATGCAACATTTAGTCTAGCTTACTCTAGGTATTTTATTACTGAAACCCAGGAGGAAAAAATATATTTTAAAGATTTTTTTCTTCTGATTATAAATAGGAAGTGAAAGGTAAAATGGGAATTGTATGTATAGCTAATGTATTTGGTACTATCAAGAAAATGTGTTTGTGTGTGTATGTGTGTATGTGCATGTATATTGCATATGTACGTACATGCATGCAGAATAGAGCATAGAATCTAGAGTCAAGAATATCTAAATTCTAATCTGGCCTTAGACACTCAGTAGCCTGGTTCAGTTTTTCTATCTGTAAAATAAGGATAAATGAAACACCTTCCTCCTGGGTTTTTTGTAAGAATAAAATGAGATATTAGCTATAAAGGCTTTTGCAAACCTGAAAGCAGTATATAAGTGCTGCCTATTATTGCTTTTATCTATAGAAAACTGATTTGTAATAGATATTAGTTCTTCTAGATTTTCCTGTTTTTCAATGACGTTATAATGACTGCAACAAGCCACAGAATAAGCCAGAACCTCTTAAATAAGACTTAAAACAAATTTTAAAAAAAAGGTTTAGCAAAAATATATATGGGGAAAACCAAGTGGTTAAAAATTCTTATTTTTTTCAAATTAAATATGTAATTAGATACTCATTGAACTGATGTCTGAGTGTGCATTTTAAACACAGAGTGAATATGGATAATAATCTTGTCCCGAAATTAAATAAAAGTGAGAGAATGAATCTCATTTTATTTGAGAATGTGAATGATAATCCCAAGCTTCTCCTTTGGTGTAGGGGAAATGATCAGAGAAATAGCTGACTAATAGAAGTGTGTATAAAATAACGTAGACATATTTATGTATATGTGCATATCTATGTATGCGTGCATCTATGTGTGTATTTATATACATACATATATATACACACAGATGCATACATACCTATTTATGTCTAATGGTAGTCATCTCTGGGATGGAGGTGGGGAGGGAAGGGAAAAATAAATTTGCATGATGACTTTCTTATATATTTAGATGGCATAGCAAGTTGTACACGGTAAATTTGCAATTTCATATTCAATCATTTTTTAAAAAATTGTACAATGTTACACAAACTCTTGTTTTGTTTCCTGAATTGAAAATAAAATAAATTTAAACAGAAAATAATATTATCTTTGGAATTTCATGTGACTGTGAATATGGAATACTGCTGTTTAATCATTTCAATTGTGTCCATCTCTTTGTGATCCTATTTGGGATTTTCTTTGTAAAAACACTAGCATGGTTTATCATTTCTTTATTCAGCTCATTTTACAGATGTGGAACAGAGTAAAAGTGACTTATCCAGAGTCACACAGCTAGTAAGTATCTAAAGCCATATTTGATCTTAGGGACTGGCATTCTATATATTGTACCATCTACTTGCCTGTGGAATACTACTCTGAAAAATTCACATTGTGATTCATTCTTAAGGCAATGGAGGTATACACTATAGCTTGGATGCAAATATATACATCATATTGTCAAAGTGGACAGTATATAAGCAGAGAATAAAGACATGAAAACAATATCTGGAAATGGAAATGTGCTGGTAAAGTAGTGAGACATGGATAAAGGACCTCAAGACATTAAATGGATTGCTTTTAGATACTTTAGAAGAATACATGATATACAATGGAAAATGGGCTCACAGTTATTTGGGTACAAATCCCTGATATGTTACATATTACTTTGTAGAGTGTCTTATAGTCATGACAAGTAAGTTCTATGGATCTCAGTTTCTTTATCATTCATTGAGAAAGTTGGACTAAAACACTCTTAAGTAACTTTCTAGCTTAAAAATCTCAACTTTAGTAATACAGACAAAAAGGGCAGAGAAGTCATAGAGTCTTATTAGTATCATTGAAGGGAACAACTATTTCTAGGAAGTGATAGATCCAACAAAGTATATAAAAACTCTTTGGTCTATTTGCTGGAAGAGATTAATATCTAAACATTTTTATTAATTTTTTACTCAAGCCAACTCAAATGTATTAATAATATAGTTACTTATTTTTAAATCACTTCAGAGAAGTAATACACATGTCAGAATTGTCTTTCTTATTTTTTTTTAAAGTGAATGAGGTTTGATTTTGTCTTCCTTCCTAAGGGCTATTTTCAAGTTAATTGACTCACAGAAGGAACCATGTGGATATGACTTAGGTGCTTTGATTTATTAAGGATTAAAAGTAAATACAAGGAAAGAAAAGAAATTTTTTTAATTTTTTAATAGCTTTTTATTTACAAGTTATATGTATGGGTAATTTTACAGCATTGACAATTGCCAAACCTTTTGTTCCAATTTTTCCCTTCCTTCCTCCCACTCCCTCCCCTAAGAAAGGAAATATTACTTCAAATTTTGCATTCATTTTAAATGGATATTTAAAATCAAATCAAATGACCAAAATCAAATGAGAATTTGCTTAAAGAATTTTGCCCAAAACAACCTCCCTCCAGGGATGCGGGAAAACGGGGACACTGATGCATTGTTGGTGGAGTTGTGAACGAATCCAGCCATTCTGGAGAGCGATCTGGAATTATGCCCAAAAAGTTATCAAACTGTGCATACCCTTTGATCCAGCAGTGTTTCTATTGGGCTTATACCCCAAAGAGATACTAAAAAAGGGAAGGGGACCTGTATGTGCCAAAATGTTTGTAGCAGCCCTGTTTGTAGTGGCTAGAAATTGGAAAATGAATGGATGCCCATCAATTGGAGAATGGCTAGGTAAATTGTGGTATATGAATGTTATGGAATATTATTGCTCTGTAAGGAATGACCAGCAGGATGAATACAGAGAGGCTTGGAGAGACCTACATGGACTGATGCTAAGTGAGATGACCAGAACCAGGAGATCATTATACACTTCGACAACGATATTGTATGAGGATGTATTCTGATGGAAGTGGATTTCTCTGACAGAGAGACTTAACTGAGTTTCATTGGAGAAATGATGGACAGAAACAGCTACACCCAAAGAAGGAATACTGGGAAATGAATGTGAACTATTTGCATTTTTGATTTTCTTCCTGAGTTATTTTTACCTTCTGAATCCAATTCTCCCTGTGCAGCGGGAGAACTGTTCGGTTCTGCAAATATGTATTGTATCTAGGATATACTGCAATATATTTAACATATATAGGACTGCTTGCCATCCTGGGGGGGGGGAGGAGGGAGGGAGGGGAAAAAACGAAACATAAGTGACTGCAAGGGATAATGTCGTGTAAATATTATCCTGGCATGGATTCTGTCAATACAAAGTTATTATTAAATAAAATTAAATTAAAAGTAAAAAAAAAACAAAAAAAAAAACAACCTCCCTCCAAAAACTCTCTGGAAAGCTTTCATTGAAACCAAATGAGTTAATGAAATACAGTCTAATTGCCACATTACAATTAACAAATATATGTTAATAAACTGTTTTTGTCCCTGTCATTTTAGTGTGATATTTGTCATTTCTTAACTTTTAAAAATAGATTTTTTTATAACTCATTCTATGAATTCATCAAATAAGCAGGATAAGCTACTTTCCTTTCTTTCCACTTATTTCTTTCTGAGTCTGATTTTTAATTAAAGGTAGCATATTATAATAGATCATCTTAAAATTATTGTCAGCACATTCTATTATTTTCTCATAATTTTTAAAAAGTTTTGATCCTATATAGAGAAGGTAAATTTGGTATTAGCTAAATTATAATTACATATGCATAAACCTCAAAATTAGAGTTTTGAATTAGAAAATACCTTAAAGCTCAGCTATCTCACCTCCTTCATTTTACCAAAGAGTATCATGCCTAAAGTCAAAGAGGCAGAAAGAAAGAGAGCTATGATTAAAACTCTGGACCTCTTTCTCCAAACCATATCCTTCCTCCTACCCCCCTTTTATAAAGGGAATATGAATCTGTGAATTCATTGGCATGAGTAACTTCCTAATATAGAAAAAACAAAAACAAACAAACAAACAAAAAAACAAACCTCAGTGATGCAAATTGGCAAGTCAGCTATTATATTTAGTATCTTTCCCAGGTATGTATTAGAGGAAATTAATGCCTTTTCTAGTCATTTAGTGAAAATACTTTTTTATATTACTAGATATAATTATCTTTTAGAGATATACTTCACTCTATGACAGAATTTAGAAAAGAATATCTTCCTTTTTTAAAACGATGTATGATGCATTTTGATGGTTGAATACATATATCTTGAATACATATTGCTTAAATGAATAAGCATATATCATTCTGAGATTATCTTTCCACCCAAAGAAACTCAAAGAGTTTGGAAGGCCGCCACTACTTGTTGGTAAAAGGAAAACGATTGTCCATAAACAAATGTACAAAAGTAAAGGTCTATTTTTAAACTACATTTAAACATAAACATGAAATTGGCTCCTGCCTAAATTGGTGGAGACATAACATAACTATGCTTGTAAAAAATCTTTATATGAAATGATTTGTCCATGCTCAAATAATTCCAGCTTCCCTCCTTCAAAGAAACATCTAAAAAACCAAAAGGAATATACAATTACCCAGATATCTTTGAGGCATCTATTTCTTTGTGGGAGTAAATTAAACATTCTGGATGCCATATTCATATCTCAAATAAATCTATATCATTCATTTGTGTTCAGTAAGAGCATAACACTGTTAGGAACTTCAGGTGGTAGAAAGCAAAGCCAACTAAGATACAGTGGCTTCTATCAAGAGGAAATCTATAAGAGTTACTTAAACAAATATTATGAGATAAGATAATTATATTATAATTAAACATGTAGGAAAAGTTCAAAAATTGTACAGAGCTGCTTTGCAAGGAAGGAAGAATTGACTTGTAGTAAAACTTTTGGGAAAAGTTTCAAGGAAAAGTGATGGTAGGGTTAGTATTTGAAAGAAGAATATTTAAATGAGTAGAGAAAAGGGGTCAAAGAAGGATTACTCATTCCAGGCAGATTTTTATGGTCATGAATATCAGGCTTTGAACATTACTTGATGAACAACTGAGAGCATTTCAAAAACTTTAAGTCTGGGATTGATATAATTAGAATTGTATTTTAGAATAATTACTTTCATACTAGATTGTAGAATAGAATAGCAAGAGATGAGAGGGAGAAATGAGTTAAAAGATTGCTGCAATGATGGAGCCAACGATGCAGTAAGGACTTCAACTAAAGTAAGAGAATGGAAAAGGTAAATGAATGGAAGATATGTTACAGAGATAGAATTAGCAGGATTTGGTAAATAACTAAATATAAGGATTGAAGAATGTAGTGAATTGTTGGTAAGGACTGCTTAAGTGGCAAAGATGACAAGTTGTGTTTGGGACTATTTCATTTTGAAGTGCTAGTAGGGCATTTTGATATAGATATCAATCAGATATTTGGAATTAAGAACAAGGAAATTAAATAAGCCTGCAATTCAAATGTACTACTTGCAGAGCATTGTGGTAAGCATTAGGGACACAAAGGTGAAATAAGACATCCTGTGTGAAGTTTATAATCTTTTAAATCTATATTTTATCTTTATACATGATGTGAACTTTTTGACTCTAAAAATAGTAATTTCTATTTTCCCCACTAACTTTCAATTTACTGGTTTCAATCTAACATTTCAGCATATTAACATAATAGTTTTAAGCCTATATTCAATGAGATATTAATTATTTCTCCTATTTTTGAATCATCACAACTCTGAACTTATTTTTCTTTCTTTATTATTCTTATAAGATACAGTTTTTTTTTAAGGAAATGGGGGATTCATCAATTGGGAAATTCAGGGGGCATAAAAAATATATCAATATATTTTATATGCCATCAATGACCTTTGCAAATCATTGATAAAAATCTAATAAGGACAAAAGCAAGGATAAGTCATATAAAAGAGATCTCAGTCTCTTTTGATCCAATAATACCCTCTGAATACATATATTTAAACAGTTGCAAATCCAATACTTATCAGAACATTTCTACATTTCATCTACAAGCATAAGATGTAGTATATCATGTATAGGGGTTCAGATTTGAAATCATAAATATTTGGGTTCAAGTCCTGTTTCTGACATCATCTGTGTGACATTGGGCATATTTTTGATATGGATATTGTGTAAATTCATTCAATCTAGCTAATATTCCTGTGTTTTTATAAATGTTTATAGATAGCATTTCTTGAAATCCACACATAAGGTACAGATTTATAGAAAACTTAGGTATGAAGAAATATGCTTTTATTAAAATTTGTGACAATTTCTCCTCTGTTGCTTTTCCTCTCTGATTGTATGCTTGGTAGGTTTAGCATTAAAGTCCTCCCAAAGCCTTTATTTCTAGAGAATAGGGATCTGGACTTTCCAGATAATTCTCCATTTTCTAACAGCAACTTGGCTTGCTTTCAGCTCCAGATAACATCATGTCTCATGGTGGATCATCCCAGACAACTTTTCAACTTTGTTTTATTCATTGTCTTCACCCATTAGACTCTAAGCTCTTTGAAAACAATGCTTGGCACAGTGCCTTGTTAACACTTAATAAAATTGAATATTTAATTGAATTATTTTTATTATTATGGAATGGTTTCTGGGAAGAGGAGGAAGAGAAAGTGAAATATTGAGGGAAATTTTGGTGATGTCAAAATATGTCAATAAAAATTTAATTATTATTGAAAGTTCTTAGGCAAGAACTAGGCTTGGGATTGGTATGATTAGAATTGTATTTTAGAATAGCACTGTTATGGTGGTTAGACTGACAAGATTTCATGACTAGTTGGATATTGGGGCTGAAACAGGGATAGGGTAAGGAAAGATTAAATGAATTCTAAGATTTTTTAATAAATGGCAATATATTGAGACATTTTTAAAATCTGAAAAATTTAAAATCGTCCTAGATTTTAAAAATCCCTTCATTATGTGTCATTACATTTTCCTTACTTCAACATATCCAAAGATATATATATGTAATTTATGCTTAAATGCACTGGAAGTAGATTATATTTTTTCAATGGTCTTATAAAATAATGTTCACAAACTGCTTTTACTAAAATAAATTAATATCTGGTAACTATATTTCTGATGACAAGCATCATTATATTTAAGAAAACTGGTTCTTGTATAAAAATATATTTAAAGAGATGACATTTATTCTGGCCCCTTACAGAACCATTTCCAACTTCATAGAAAATTCAGGACCTTGCATTTTACTAAGATAGCCTATAAGAATCTTTACAATTTGATGAGATACTGAGTTTGATTTTAGAGCAGGTCCATATCTTTCATTCAAATTTATTTCCTGTTACTTCCCAAAGTGAATCTTTTTCTCTAATCAAACAATTTTCTTCCAAAAGTCATACTCATTCTCATTTTCTTGATTTTCCAACACTGAATACTTTATCTCATTTGTTTTTCTTACTATAAATGACAAATAATGACTAGATAGGTTAGACTAGTTAGAATAGAACATGAAAAGGAAGAGATTAGAATAAATGTCAATATTTACTCTCATCTGAATTACTGACTTTGCCAATAATCCCTGATACAATGGATCTGACATTGTATTATAAAGACTGAAACCACAAATCAAATAAAGCTTTGATTTAATTGTTCCTCTTCTTGGGAAGCTATAAAATGCTCAGAAAAACCCTACCTCCTTACTGTGCTCAAAAACTATCTAACTGTACATAATCCAGGTATATTGCTAGAAGACTCATGCCATAAAGCATATCTGTAAAAGAGAAAAAAGGCCCATTATATACAAAAATACTTCTAGTATTTATTTTTGTATTGGCAAAGAAATGGAAACTGAGAAGCTGCCCATTAATTGCACAACAATTTGACAAGTTGTGGCATATGAATATGATAAAATATTATTGTGTTTTAAGAAAAAATCAAAGGGCTAGTTTCAAAAAATCCAAGAAGACATATTAAAAACTAATACAAAGTGAAGTGAGCAAAAACACAAGAACAATCTACACGGTAACAGCTGTCAACTTTGAGTACAATGACCCATCACATATCTAAATTCCTCATGATGAAAAAGGATAGTCATCTTCAGAGAAAAACTAATATCCTCAGAGTACAGAATAAAGGATACTTTTTTCCTCTTTCTTTTTCTAGCTTTTCTTTTTGAATATAGCTATTGCAGAAATTTGACTTGCACTACTATACATATTTGTAAAAGGTTTTGATTTTATGGCCTTCTCATTGCATAGGATATAGGGTTTGGGGAAGGAGAGAATTGGAGACTTAAAAAGTAGAATAAAAAGTCTCTTTACTTTAAAAAGAAAAATCCTATCTATTTTATAAAATCTTTCCCATCTATTCATAATAATAAAATAATAAAAACAGAAAAAAAAAGACTTTGGTTCCAGAGTCAAAGGACTTGAGTTCAAATTCCTTCCTTAGGTGCTTATTTTCCCTGTAATATCAGACAAGTTACTCAATCTCCTTGTGTCTTATTTTCCACATCAGTAAAATGATAGGAATGTATTCAAGAACATCTTACATAACACAGGATATAGTTCAGACTGGAGTCAATACCTAAGTTCGAATTGTAGAATAAATACTAGTCACATAACCCTAAGGATGTTTCCTCAATTTTAAAATGGAATAATAATAATAATATCACCTCTCTGATAGGGTTGTTAGAAGGAAAAAACATCTGGATAGTGCATAGTATAGGGCTGGGATATAAGAGATACTTGATAAATGCTCATTCTCTCCCTTTCCTCTAATTTCCCTTTCATACTTATAATCCTGTAATCTTATCCAAGCATTCTGAATTCATTCTTACTTGAACTGTTAGAAAATCTATGATCTTTTGTTGATCTCTTGATTTTGTGTGGAACCTTATTTCTAAATAGGTGATAATCTTTTTGAAGGACAATGGACATGGCTTATATTTGTCTATTCTCCTCCCCTTCCTCTTCCTTTATGCACATATAGAATGTCTATCATATTACATTTGTGATATCTACCAAAAACTATATAGAGTACATGTATTCTGTTAGCTCACTCTATCACTGAATGTAAGACAGTGTGGGAACATGCATCTATTTTAAAACTTTAGAAACATGTGTGTTTTTTTCAAGAAAATGGAAGCTATCAGTTCTATTAATAATGTCTTTCTTAGAGACAACAGCTGTCTCTCATAACAAATAAAATGAATCATACTTTAGGCATGTGGATTCTCTTTTCCAGGAGGATCTCAAAACATGAGTCAGTATCAATTGCCCATTTTACAGAGCTATATATTGAGATACTGCAATATAAAATGACTCACCCTGAGTCAAACAGCAGGTAAATTATGAATATACCAATAGAATTAAAATTGAAACTGGAATCATGCAACATCTTTGAACATCACTATAATTACATTAGTTGCCCTTTGGAGTATGGCATGGGGACTATCCATCCATTGGGAATACTAGAGAATATAATAGTGATGAAAACTTGACAACTACATGACACATGAAAGGAAATTCCCACTAAGATGGGTGAGGCAAAAGTGAACATCTGTTATGAACATCATATAGGAATAAGACCGCACAGTAAAAAGTCATGCCAGAGAATATGATCTGAATGTGTTGATTTCAATTGCCTTCATTTTCTTATTTAAAAAAAAATATTTAAAATTAAATAATCTCATGAACTTGTGTTAAGCAAAGGTAATATTCTATATATCATTAAGTATTTAACAATGAGATCAACTAAACCAAACATATCACAAATAGGTTTTTCCTCACTGTTATTTCATTTGACAAAAGCATTCATTTATTTTATGTAGTTTCATTCATATTCGGTATTGGGGAATTCAGGGGAAGGTCCCAGAAAAGAATAATCTATTGTTTCAAGCAAGAGATGTCTCATATGTGCCATATGATCGCAAAGATATCAAATGCTTAGAACAACATGTTTTTATAATTTTTCTGTCTGGTGGTTTTTAACCATAGTGAGTGTATACCATATGTTTGCAAAACAGTGGCGTATGGATGAGATCTATACACTGGGTCAGCCTGCTGCTATTGTAATTTGGACTGTCAACATTAGAGAATTTAGCTAGGAAAGAGAATAATTTCCCCTTCCCTGTCTGTTGGAGTTTTACTGTCATATTCTAATTCACCCAGGAGTATTTCAATGGATCTTCAGAGTTTTTAATCCCCTGGGAAAGCATGCAAAGCAATTTCTAGAATATTCACATCCTAAGACATACCAGCCACATGTGTTTGTAATTGCCTATTAAGTTGCATCTTCTCCAGAAGAATTTTTTATCACATTTTTTCATCCTCCTTATCTCTGTGGTCTATAATGTATAAGTTGAAGTCAGACTTTTGATACCAGTCACTTCAGTAGTTACTGAACATTACTACAGATGGGATAGTTTTACATACCTATCTAAAGTAGACATGTGCTCACACAATTGAAAATTCTGTGCTTTCAGTTTTGACGAAGATTGGGTTTGATGGAGGTTCATTTAAATAAATAATCATGCATGTGAGAAACTTTTGAGATTTCAGTCTCAAACAGTGAGTAGGAAAGTGCTGCAGAACTCCTGGACAGTTAATAAGTGTTAATTGAATAAATTAATCTCCAAAAGTAGGTGCTAATGCTGTTCAGGAAATGAAAAAGTTCCATGGAGTGGTAGAAGAAAGTGGTTTTGTCTTTCATACTTGACCCACAATCTACACTCCACAGCATGCTGATGATTTGATTACACACTTGTCTTCTACACATCCCCATGTGGTTGTTGCTTCTTGAAAGCCCTACTGTGAAACCCCAGAGAAAAAATGTTCTAAATGCTTTCTTGCTCCCTTTGCTTTTCAACAGATAAGATCTTTGACTCAAAAATAAAAAAAATTTAGCTTGGATTAAGAGAGATTTAGATTTTCCCTTGATTTTCTAGTTGATACCATCATAGTTAAAGTTAAATCGATGAAGATACTTCTATCTCTGTAGACCTAAAATTAGATTCTCAATGAAAACTAACATTTCCTGGATGGAAATTATGTGAAAACACAAATATGATTATTAAGTTGTTACTAAAAGGACTAAAGAAGAATCACCCATAATTTCCTATCAACCAACTTCTCTCTCTCTTCCTGCCTTCTTTATCCACATAAGAAAAACTAAAACAAAACAAAACAAAAAACAAACAAGCAAAAAACACAAAAATACTACTTTTTATCTTTCAGCTTTACTTGAAAATAAAGTTACATTCTAAATTTGGTGGAATACATCATTATTAAAATTGATAAGAACTTTAGGTAGAAAGTATATCATTTCTGAAAATGGAAATTAAAATGTACTCTTTGAATACATAACTGTTTTAAGAGTCTTGCTAATATTGTGTTATAGATATTTTAAAATCTATCCCTTACATCTAACTCTCTTTTGGTCATATATGCTTCATTCATCCAACTTTAGGTATGTACCAAGTGATAAATGTTTACTGAGTTCTTACTATGTTTTAGGAGTATGCTATAATATTAGGAATATTAAATGCTACATGCAGGGCAGTGTGCTAGGTGCTGTATACACAAAATTTCAAATTAGAAATTATTCCTACAATTAAGCTTCTTGAAACATCTTCTGAAGGCACTGTTAAGCTAAATTACACGAAGTATTCAACTTTCCACATTGACAATCATTTTACCTAGACATAGTCAAGCAGGAATTCAACAACACTATTAAATCCCTGCTACATACAAGCCAAGAGGCAGTGTTGTATAGCATATAGAGAGATGAGTTTAGAATTATGAAATCCTAATTATTATTAATTAGTATTATCTCTGACACATATTTTCTGTGTGACCCAGAACAATTCAACTAATTAATCTTTTGGCAAGTTTCTAAAACTATAAATTGTATAGAAGGTGCTATTCTGTTTTAGTAGAGGGAGTTTCTCATCTAGGATTAAAATATAGATGCATTCCCTTTTTCCTGTACCCTATCATATGTACAAAACACTATGCTAACCATTAGTGGAAATATAAGGATAATTATATACACACATGCAAGAACTATACAAAATAAACACCAGGAAATTGGAGGAAGTTGCATAGATAACCAAAATTAAAATCCAAGTATACAAGATAAAGGTGCAAAATCTGAAGAAAGGAAAATTTATTTGCACTGTTCATGCTATGCTCTATTAATGTGATCGTTCATAATTAAACATCTATATTATTTATAATGACACATCCATCAATATACACACAAATACACACCAGGGAGTAAAGGCAGCTTGAGAAAGAAAAAGAAATGCAAATGATTGCTATTATTGATATATCTTTGTTAAGAAAGTTCCAAAAGCAAGACTGACAGCTCGCCTTGCATCATGGTCAATAACCTCCATGGCAGCTTGCCTGAGTGAGTAGCATCTTTCATTGAACTGTTCCCTGCTCAGTGTAAAAAAGCTGCTGATATGAGGATTTATGGAGCAGCATGTTGCTTCTCACAAAGACAATGCCTCTAGGTTGAACAGTCAGTAGGAAGCAATATCTGTTTCCAAGTCTGTAGCCAGTATAAAACAAATCTGACCATTTGTGTGCTCCTTGCTGAGATGATATGTTTATTATAAAGTGAGGTGGAGCATGGAGGATAGAAATGGATATGAGAATATGACTTTTTTTCATTAATCATTTGTAACAAGCTTTGGAAACATTTGTGTCACAACTAAATCCTAGGATCTACTAGAGCAAAGGAAAATGTATTTTAGATTACAGCTAACATATTTAGCAAACCAAAATTTCCTCTGCTGAGTGTCTGGCGGTTAGGAACAAATGATTTCATCCACATTTTGATTACTTTAGCAATTTGAAACTACTGAGTACACTCTTTGCTTACCAATTATTTTATGAGCATGTGTCCAAATATTACACATTTTTCTAAATAATTTTGTTATATTTAATATTCTACAGCAAAATAAGGTTGAAATTGTTTCACAATTTAGACATAAGGATAATATAAACAAATTAGGAGAACAAGGCATTAGTCTGCCTCTCAGATTTATAGCCAAAGAAGAACTAGAGAACAATTCTGAAATTCAAAATGGATAATTTTCATTACATTAAATTAAGAAGGTTTTACACAAACAAAACCAATACAACCAATAGTATAAGGGAAGCAGAAAACTGAGGGGGAAATTTTATACCTAATGTTTCTGATAAAGGTGCTTTTTCTAAAATATAGACACAATTGACTCAAATTTATATGAATATGTCAACTGATAAATGGTCAAAAGATATAAACAAACAATTTTCAGATAAAGAAATTAAAAGTGCTCTAAATTACTATTAACCTGAGAAAATTAAGATAACTTTGAAGTACCCCATTACACTTAAAATTGGCTAAAATGACCAAAAATAGATAATGTTGAATGTTGAAGGGGATGTGGAAAATCTGGGAAAATGTTGCATTGATTGTGAACCTATGAAATGATCCAACCAATCTGGAGAGCAATTTGGAAATGCCCAAAGGGATTAAAACTGTACCCTTTGTTTGATCCAGGAGTATCTCTTCTAGGTCTGCATCTCAAAGAGATCACAAAAGACGGAAAATGACCCACGTGCAAGAATGTTTGTAGCAGACCTTTTTGTAGTAGCAAGGAACTGAAAATTGAGTGGATACCCATCATTTCGGGAATGGCTAAGTAAGTTATGGTATGTGAATGTAATGGAACAGTATTGTCCTATAAAAAAAGATGAGGATTATTTCAGAGAAGTTTGGAAAGACTTACATAAATTGATGCTAAGTGAAATGAGCAGAACCAAGAGAATATTGTCCACGGCAAAAGAAGATCAACTATGATGGATGTGGCTCTTTTCAAACATGAGGTGATTCAAGATAATTCCAATAGACTTGTGGTAGAAAGGGTCATCCGTATCTAGAGAGAGAACTCTGGATACTGCATGAGAATCAAAGAACATTATTTTCATCTTTGTTGTTGTTATTGTTTGTTGCTTGCTCATTTTGTTTTACTTTCTCATATGTTTTTTTTTCCCTTTTGATCTGATTTTTCTTTTTTTAGCATGATGTATATGGAAATATGTTTAGAGGAATTGCACATGTTTAACCTATATCATATTGTTTGCTGTTTTGGGGAGGTGGAATGGGGGAGGAGAGGGAAAATAAAATTGGAACACAAGATTTTGCAAAGATGAATGTTGAAAACTATCTTTGCAGGTAATTGTAAAAATAAATTACTATTAAAAAATAATATTTCTGTTACATGATCTCAAAAACATGAATACTATAGGATATATCTTTATTTTCAATCTACCACTGTTTTTGTATATTCTTTTCTCCATGCATAATTCACTTTTTCTTGCACATGTTGTTCCCTTTATTAGAATGGAAGCTCTTTGTGGACAGTGATGATTTTTATTTCATATTTGTGCCCTAAGGTGGCATATAGTAGTCATTTAATTAAAACTTCTTGATTGATTTTTAACATGCACATTACAACATTTTCATTCAATCTCCTTTACAATGGAGAGGTGGAGATAAATAAATCATTTTTGACAAATAAGCTTTAAAAGAAGAATAATGATAAAGCATTGCCTTCTTGGTCAATGAATTCATTATAAAAACTGAGCTCAGAAACTTCAGCTGGCAGATGGGGAAGAAACATGCTACTTAAATGAAGAGGTTTTTCCATCCTTCTATCTCCCCCATCCCTATTCCTAAGCCCTGGCAACAGGAGAATTACATCATGAAACTGGAGCAATTCTATATGAAAGCTCCATGTTTGAATTCCTCAGGTCACAAGCAGGAGAAATTAGATACCAAAATAAATGAAATACAAGGTTTGAACTTCCTGAATGATTCACTTAGGAAAGCAACAGGCTATCAATAAACAGCTCTGAAATCTCTCAGGCATGAGTCCTCCCCCAAAAGCAAACCTCATGTTGCAAATTTATTTTAGTCTATGTACTTAAATGTTAAGTTGCAAATGGAGAAATGCTTGAGAACATTGTAGACAGAAGTTGATGTCTTGGGGACAAAGAGGTATGCAAAGAATGCCCAGTAAGAATGTATTCAAGGAGGATTTGGACTTGAATCATGGAAAATGAGGGAAAGAAAACCTATAGAACTATTACTTCTCTGACCTTATGTCCATTTAGGGACAAAAAATAAAATCTCTGCATCTCTAATTACTTCAAATAAAGATGTGAGCAGCAATTATAGAGAATGAACAGGAAAAAATTACATGAATGGGAAATGAGATATTGTACACAGCATCAATTCCTGCTGCTACTCTGCTTGCCCTCTGAGGCAATAGCAAAGTCATGTTGGAACACTGAGTTCTTATGAAAGTCATTCAAATATAGTGAGCTTTTCTAGCAACTTGATATCCATGGTTAAAAAGACAATTAAAGGAAAAAGGATGGCATGACTTGAACTTAGTTATTATATTTTTTAAACTGAAATCATTGGCATAGGAAACTCACTGATGAAAATAGATGAGTTCCTTAACAGGAGTTCCCTAAAGAAATTAGTAAAATTACAGGTCCAGGGATCCCTCCACTAATACAGCTAATGACAATGTGTACAATGCAGTTTTTTGGATCAGAGGATTTTGGTTCATAAAACAACTTTTGACCCTATCTAGATAATCTTGGATGATTCATTTAACTTTTGTGTCTTCAGTTTTCTCATACATCTGTAACAGAAGACATAGGAGTTAATGAACTCTGAAGGCTATTTGAGCTCAATAGTTCTAATTCTATAATTTATAATGGCTCTGAATTTAAAGTCTTAAGGAACTTCTTGAGAAACTAAAAGGCTGAGTTATTCTTGTTCATATAATCATTATGTGTAAGAGGCAGGTCCTGAACCCAGGCCTTCCTCATTCTAAGAGCAGCTCTCTGTACATTATATAATGATGCTTTTGATACTGTGCCACATATACAAGTTGCAAGGAGCTTCAGTAAAGACCTGGAGATCATTGTAGTGAACTATTTGAATGAAAAACCTAGATTGACATTGCAGTGATAATAACTTAACATTTAAAGAGCTAGATAAATTTCACCCTTCTCTCCTCCCCCATGGAATAAGAAAAATTGGAAGCAGGAGAGAAAAGTGTTATTTCTCAATTGTATATGATTCTCCATGACCCCATTTGAGGTTTTGTCAGCATAGATAGTGGAATGTTTTACTATTTCCTTCTCCAGTTCATTTTACAGATGAGGGAATTGAAGCAAACAAGGTTAAGTGATTTGCCCAAGGTCACTTGACTAGTATGTACCTGAGGCCAAATTTGAACTCGGGAAGATGATGGCTTCCTGGTTGATAGCCCAGCACTCTATCTACCATGTCACCTATTTTCCCAGGAAAGAAAAGTTGTCTTTGAGAAAACAGTGACTATCTAACACCCCAAAGAATAAGGGACAATTTCTGTAGTAAAATATATCTTGCCATGAGAATGAGAATCTTGCCATATCCATGAGAAAAGAAATGGAACATATTCTGTGTATTTTAAGATAGCTACCTTCCTAGAAGCTTAAATTAAGAATTTAAAGGGATGTGGAGAAATTGAAACTAGTTTTTGAGATGGCAGTTTTTGAATTCTCCTTACATACATTCCACTTTACTGTTTTAGTTTGCTCATGAGAGGGCCATTTGGTACAATTGACAAGTCTGATGATATTAAGTAGAGATGAGTTGGAACTGAAATGTTTGGCGTGTCTTTTGGCCAACTGTGCCAAAATATTCATAGATAATTCAATCTGAGTTGCACCTGAAAAAAGAGACCAATATTCAGAATTCTACTTGCTCTCCAAACAGTATTAACAATATTTAATATTTATTAGCAGGATTCCTGCCTTTATCTGATAATTTTCAGATTTGTTCAATACTTTTTATATAAAACACATACAATAATAGTACTATTTGCTCCAATTTCTGTTTTAATTAAAGGTTTATAAGACCATACTTCCACAGAATCTGCATAATCAGATCCAATAATTGCAGCCATACTGTAGTAAAATATCTTATATACAATAACCTTCATACTGTTTTATTATACACACATATATTCATGTACACATACATACTATACACACAGACACACATTTATACATGCACCATACATATGTACATGTGTGTATTGTGCACATATACATATGTGCAAATATGTATACATTAGATTTGACAAGTGATAAATTGCTTTAAAACTATTTTTAGGAAAATAGATTTTAATTTTTATTCTTTTTGTTCCATTGTCACTGTTACTTCTGAATATTCAATCCAGCCAGTCAATCTATAGACCACATTTTTTAAAAAAGATAGAATAGAATACCACCTTATCCTATGAAAGAAAAATTTTTTTCCTTAAAAGGTATAAAAATGTTCCTTGAGACTTGGTTGGCTCAAGATAATAAAGAGTCAAATAATAAGAGTTTATCCTTTGACTAAGACAGCCACAAAAAGCTGCAGGAATTCTGATATTTGGCAGGAGAATCAGACTGCGTAACTCAAGCAAGGAACTTCATTCAACTGTATCATCTTTGGTGTTCTTAAAACCTAACATTATTTGAATATCCTCCTGCTGTGGCTATGTGAGGTTTGTATGCGTGTGTGTGTGTGTGTGTGTGTGTGTGTGTGTTAACTGTTGAATAACCTACATTAGTGTTCCTATTGCCCTGCCCTTTTTCTTTCTACTTTCCCCTTCTACTTCTCTCTAGGGTGAGAGAAGTTTCTATATCAAACTAAATACGTATGGTATTCCTTCTTTGAATCAAATCTGTGGAGATTAAAGTTCAAACAATGCTCACTTCCCTCCCTTCTTTCCCTCAATTGTAGTAGGGTTTTTTTTCCTCTTCATGTGATGTAATTTACCCCATTTTAGCTAACCTTTTATAATAGTCTTTCCCCTCCAATATAGAACCTAATCTTTCAAGGGACTGCCTTGTGTGAGGCCCAGTCTAGGACAGAGGATGATCCCCCATGCCAAGCAATTCTGCAAAATTAATGCAGCGATAGTTTGGCAGTATATGTAAAGTTTAACATCCATATCCTCTCCTGCTAGAAAAATTACAACTCCAGACCAAAAAACCAAACCAAACCAAACCAAAAGCACCTCATAAAATAAACAAACAAGATTGTATTATTGTAATTTGATTGTCCATTACTTGTTATCATTTTGATCTTTGTGGTCACATTATGAAATAGGAGAAGCAGATTGGATCTTAGATTTAAAATTAGAAAGGACATGAGAGACCTTGTATTCCAACCCTTTAATTACATATAAAGAAACAGGCTGATGAAAGTTTTGTCTTTTTAAAGGTCATGTAGATATTAAGTGTCAGAGCAAGTATTCAAATATAGAGGGAGTATGGAGGCCATTTCAAACTCTGATGCACAATGTTTTCTGCTATTTTGCAGAAATGCCCTTGTTGAGAAAGGAGCATTGATTTGTGATCATGGGAACAAGTATTGAGCCAGGGGGTCACAGCCAGTGGCTATGTGAACAGGGGTGCCTATGAGTGAGCTGCTGAATTGCTGGATTGGCTTTCTCCCACTGGTAGATACCATGTATACTCAATGCTCATGAGCTGCTTCTCTGAATGGTGATTGGGTATTGCCTACTGTCCACGTGCTGATCATGCTTGCAAAAATGTATATCAACAAGGCTGTATGGCTCTTTTTACAATCTGAGTCCCCTGCCTCATTCATCTTGCCTCTGAGATAGAAGGGCTCATATGCTATGAGCTCTTAAAAGCTGGCCGCAATAGTCCTTCAATTCAATAATGCTGGTAAACTAAGGCTTAAAAGATCATACAACTTCCCAAATGTCCCAAAAGCTAATTAATCAATTGAACTGTCAAAACATTATTTCCTGAGGATAACATATCAAATACATTTCTTCTCTGCTGCCTATTACAAAATTATACATGAACGATCAGTGCTGGATAAAGATATATATTTTAAAATCTCTTTGCATCATAATAATTAGGGTAGTAAAGTTCTAATTAAAAATTCTACAATGATATCAAGTTCTTTTTTTAAATTATATTTTGAAAATCTTTAAATATAATGAGAACAACAGTACTACAATAGTAGTTCCCCTAAGTTATATATAAGGAAAAGATTTTGAGTATTATACTGAGGAAGGACCTACCACAGGGTTTACAGAGGATATCTTATGTAATCTTTATAGGCTTCACAAAAGCAATGGATTCCAGGCACCCTGCAAATGTTTACAGGGAAACATGATAATAAGAACCTCAGCTTATGACATATTTTTGCATTACTGCTTGAAAGCTATAAGCTTGAATATCAATTATCCATGTGCTTCATCACACTAGATATGATTCTCATCTGAAACATCAATGTATCTTTTAAATACTTTAAACTCAAGGTGTTTCCTCACAACCACCACCACAAGCCAATTAAGCAACTTGCCTATGGTTACACAATTAGTAAATGTAAAGTGTCTGAAATTACATTTGAACTCAGATCTTTCTGATGTCAGAGCTGATGCTCTATTGATTAACCTATCTAGCTACCCCAATTAATCTTAAATTTTAATCTTCAGGGAACTTTCAGAACAGTAGTCAAGATGGCAGAATATGAATATATTCAACTGAACTCTCTCAATATTCCCCTCTAAACAACTTTAAAATGCTACCTCAAATTGAAATCTGGACTGGTAATGGCAACAGAAGCTTAGAGTGAGATATTTTTCCAGCCCAGGACAGCATAAGAGGTCAAAAGGAGATGTACGATGAGGGTGGAGGCTGATCAAAAGACCACATGAATGAACCATCAGAGATTAGGACAAGGTGTAAAGAAAGAAGAAGCAGCAGCTTCAGGATCTCTCAAGCCAGATATGCCAAATGAACTGATAAGTAGTCAGAAAGGGATTATAGAATACCTTGTGCAAGCAATAGATGACTGACCAGATGTTGTTTGGCTACTCCACTGCCTATACTGTGTTTGGAGTCATATTTCAAGGACTGAATTCTAGGAACACTTTCGGTAAGGAAAGAGTGGGATACGTGAGGTGCAGCACCTAAAACCAAAACATCAGGTACTCTGAGGAATAATACTGTTTCTGGTTCCAAGAGCAGAGGGTGCTAAGGAGCAACATTGACTGAAAAAAAAAAAAAAGGATCTGAGGGCCTTCTTGGGTAAGGGCCATAATGCAGTCTAAGTGAAGAATGACCTCACTTCTTCAGAAATCATGCTATCTGAACAGCACTGAAACCTAACAAATTCTTAGAATTAGCACTGAAAATATCAAGACCAAAAAGCTTGAAGTTTGATACAGACACTCTCTTACCACCTTCCCCCTCCCTGAAACACACTGGGAAAAGATAATAACATTAACATAAAACTCCAAATGAGAAAATAGTGTGGAAAAATGAACAACCAACAAAAAGAGAACCTGAACACATAAATCTATTATGATGAAAGAAAAAATAAAGAAAAGATATGAATTGAATACACAGGAAACAAGAGTTCATGGAAGAGCTAAAAAAATGACTTTTAAAGTCAATAAGACTGATAGAGGAAAAAAAATAGATAAGTAAATGAAAGTGAAGGAAGAAAACTTAAGAAAAATTACTTTTTAAAAAAAGAGGCAGAAAATTTTCTTTAAAATAACACTTTTAAAAATTATTTTCCCTATTAAATATCAAGGTAATTTTTATTATTCATTTTTACAAGATTTTGCACTCCAAAATTTTCTCCCTCATTTCAACCCTTATTTATTCCTAACATCATAGGCAATTTGATATGTCATACATATATACACAATTGTGAAAGAAGAAACAGATCAAAAGAAAAGCAAAACAAAAGAATAAAAGAAATGAAAATGTTATGTTTTGATCTGCATTCAGTGGTCCTTGGTTCTTTATCTGGATATGAATAGCATTTTCCTCCCTTAGTCCTTTGTACTTATCTTGGTAATCCAATTGTATTGCTGAGCAGAGCTGAGTCATTCAAATTTGTTCATCCCACAACTTTGCTGATGCTGTGAAAGATGTTTTCCTGGTTTTATTATTTAATTTGCATCAATTCATAAAAAGTTTTTTTTCCAGGTTTTTCTGAAATCTATTTATCATTACTTATTACACAACAGTATTCTGTTACCTTTCCATACTACAACTTTTTTCAACTGATGGTCATTCCCTCAGCTTCCAATCTTTTGCCACATTAAAAGAGGCTGTTATAAATATTTTTTACACATGTAGGCCCTTTCTCTTTTTATAATTTCTTTTGAATACAGACTTAGTAGTGGTATTGCTCAACAAAGGATTTGGTTGCCCTTTGGCCATAGTTCCAAATTGTTTCCCAGAGTGGTTGGATTGGTCCATAATTCTACCAATAATGCGTTAGTGTCCCAATTTCCCCATGTCCTCTTCATCATTTTTTTTTCAATCTGAAAACTTCTTGTTCATGTTCTTTGACCATTTGTCAATGAGGCAATGAATTGTATTCTCATAAATTTGACTCAGTTCTCTATATATTTGAGAAATGAGACCTTTATCAAATATGCTTGTTATAAAAATTGTTTCCCAGCTTTTTTCTTTCCTTCTAAGCTTAGGTGCATTGGTTTTGTTTAAGCAAAATTATCTGTTTTGTATTTCACAATGCTCTATCTCTATTTTTTGGTCATGAGCCTATAACTAACTTAGTTTTTTCTTTAGAAATTTGGATACTATGCCATTTGGTGCATACATATTTAGTATGGATATTACTCCATTGTCTAGAGTGTCTTTTAAAAAAGTGTAGTTTTCTTCCTCATCCCTTTTAATTAGGTCTGTTTTGGTTTTTCTTTGTCTGAGAAAAGAATTTTTACCTTTTTTTTAACTTCAGGTGAAATATAATCCTGCTCCAGTCTTTTACCTTTATTCTTTCTGTGTCTCTCTGTGCTTCAAGGGAATTTTTTGTAAATAAAGTATAATAGGATTTTAGTTTTTGATCTCTTCTGCTGTTTCCATCTTATGGGCGAATTCATCCCATTAACAATCATAGATTTTTTTTTTTTACTGAGTATTTTCCTCCATTCTATTTCCTCCCCATTTGAACTTCTCTCCTTTTACCTCTTCTCTCCTCATCAGTGTTGTGTTTCTGTCAATCACCTCCTCTTGTCTGCTCTCTCTTCTGTCATTCTCCATCTCCTTTACCTAAACTCCTTCCTCTTACTTCCCTGTCAGGAAAGGTAAATTTCTATATTAAAGATTGTCTATATTATTCCTTTTTTGAGTCAATAATGTTGAGAGTAATGCTTGAGTGAGGCCCAACATCCACTGTACTATTTTCCCCTCCACTGTAAAAGTAATTTTTGTGCCTCTTCAAAAGAAATAATTTATACCACTTTACTTCTCCCTTCTTCAGTGTACTCCTCTTTCTCATCTCTTAATTTTTTTTTTTTGCCATTCCCTCAAATT
This sequence comes from Antechinus flavipes, assembly GCF_016432865.1. Taxonomy (NCBI): domain Eukaryota; kingdom Metazoa; phylum Chordata; class Mammalia; order Dasyuromorphia; family Dasyuridae; genus Antechinus; species Antechinus flavipes. The sequence goes on from NC_067402.1 coordinate 156,851,082, forward strand.
CAACATATACCCATACCCTCTGCCTTTGTATATTCCTTCTAGTTATATTATTAGTGGTACAATTTTTAAGAATTGCCATTAATGTCTTCCCACATAGGAATGTAAACCATTCAGTTCCATTGAATTATTTATATTTTCTTCTACCTTTTTCCTGATTATACTTTTCTTGGGTTTTAATATTGGAGATCAAATTTTTTGTTCAATTCTCTTCTTTATGGAAGCTTCTATTTTTTTTAATGACATTTGATGGTTTGATTGTTTGTTTTATTTTGTTTGGATTTGTTTTCCCCTTGAAATACTATGCTTAATTTTTCTGACTAGATGATTCTTGGTTGGAGTCCTAGCTCCTTTGCCTTCCGCAGTATCATATTTCATTAACTCAGATCCTTTAACATCACAGCTTATAAACAATCATGATTCTGGCTCCCTACTATTTGAATTGTTTCTTTCTAGCCACTATCAGTATTTTTTATTTTTACTTGAGAGTTCTATAATTGGGTTATAATGCTCCTTGGATTTTTTACTTGGATCTCTTTCAGGAGTGGTTAGTTGATTTTTTTCAATGGCCATTTTGTCCTAAGTAACCAGGATATCAGGGCAATTTCCTTAACAATTTCTTGATAAACACTGTCCATATCCCACTTTTGGTTATGGCATTTAAGCAATCTATTAATTCATATATTTTCTACCATGAATCTATTTTTCTCAGTTTTTTTTTTCTTCCCCTCCCCCAAGGAGATATTTTATAATTTTTCTACTATTTTTTCATTCTTTTGTATTTGTTGGATTGAGTCTTAATGTTCATAGAATTATTAGCTTTTGCTTCTACAATTATAACTTTTAAGGAGTTGCTTTCCTCAATTAACTTTTGTATTTTCTTTTCTATTTGGCCTGTAGTTGGTCAAATACTTTAGAGCTGTTTAGGGGATTTTTGTATCACCTCTTCCATTTGACCAATTATACTTTTTAAGCCATTGTTTTAAATTTTAAAAATTAATTTACTTATTTTTGAAATACATTTCTTTATGAATCATATTGGGAGAAAAAAAACAGAACAAAAGAGAAAAACCATGGAAGAGAAAAAAAAAAAAAAACAAACAAACAAACAGAAAAAAGAAATGAACTTATCATGTGTTGATTTACATCCAAACTCCATAGTTCTTTTTCTGGATGCAGATGGAATTTTCTGTGCAAAGTCTATTGGGATTGCTTTGGATCACTGAACCACTGAGAAGAACCAAATCTTTCATAGTTTATCAATGTGCATTCTTGATGTTTTTGTGTACAATGTATTTCTATCTCTGCTTATTTCACTCAGCATAATTTGTGTGAATCTTTCCAGGCATTTCTAAAACCAGCTTGATCATCATTTTTTAATAGAACAATAATATTCTATTACCTTTATATACCACAACTTGTTCAGCCATTCCCCAGTTGACGGGCATCTACATATTTTCCAATTCTTTGCTACCACAAAAAGAGCTATTACAAGAATTTTTGCACATATGGATCCTTTTCCCTCCTTTTTGATTTCCTTGAGATACACTAACCAGTAGTGACACTGCTGGGACAAAGGGTATACACATATTTATAGCCCTTTGGATATAGTTCCAAATTACTCTCCAAAATGGTTAGATCACTTCACAACTCCACTGACAATGCATTAGTGTTTCATTTTTCCCACATACCCTTCAACATTTAGCATTATCATTTCCTTCCATCTTAGCCAATCTAAGAAGTATGAGGGGGCAACTCAGAGTTTTCTAATTTGCATTTATCTAATCAAAAGTAATTTAGAGCATTTTTTCATATGGCTCTATAGGTGGCTTTAATTTTATCATCTGAAAATTGTTCATATCTTTTGACCATTTATCAATTGGGGAAATGACTTGTATTCTTATCAATTTGATAGACTTCTTTACATATTTTAGAAATGAGGCCTTTAACAGAAACACTGGCTGTAAATTCCTCCCCTCCCCCCCATCTTTGTACTTTCTTTTAAATCTTGTTTGTTTGTGTAAAACCTTTTTAATTTAATGTAATCAAAGCTGCCCATTTTGCCTTACAAAATGTTCTCTAGTTCTTCTTTGGTCCTAAATTCCTTTTTTTCCCAAAGATCTGATAGGCAAATTATCCTTTGCTCTTCTAATTTGTTTATGGAATTACCCTTTATGTCCAAATTATGTATTTATTTTGACCTTATTTTGGCATGGGGTGCGAGATGTAGATCTTTGCCAAGTTTGCGACATATTTTTCCAGTATTCCCAGAAAATTTTTGTCATATAGTAAGTTCTTATTCTAGAAGCTGGAGCTTGGGTGTTTTATCAAATACTAGATTACTATAGGTATTGATTATCATATCATGTGTATCTTATCTATTCACTGATCTACCACTCTATTTCTTAGCCTGTACCAAATAGTTTTAATGATTGTAATATAGTTCTAAATCTGCTACTGCTAAGGAATCATCCATTGTATTTTTTTAATTAATTTCAAAATTAATTTTGATCTTTTGTTCTTCCAGGTGAATATTATTATTCTAGTTTTATAAAAATTTTTTTGGCAGTTTGATTGGTACGGCATTTAACAAGTAGACCAATTTAGGCACAATTGCAAAATTTTATCATAATAGCTATGCCTAACCATTAGCAACTGATATTCTTCCAAGTGTTTAGATCTCACTTTATTTGTGTGAGAAGAGTTTTGTAATGTGTCCATATAGTTCCTAGATTTGTCTTGGCATACAGACACAGAAATATTTTATTTTGTCTGTAGTTATTTTAAATGAAATTTATCTTTCTATATCTTGCTGATGGGCTTTATCAGTAATATATAGACATGCTGATGATTTGGATGAGCTTATTTTATATTCTCCAACTTTACTATAGCTGTTAATTTTGAGTAGTTTTTTGGATGATTTTCTAGGATTCTTTAAGTACACCATTACATCATCTGCAAAGAGTGATAGTTTTATTTCCTCAATGCCTATTCTAATTCTTTTAATTTCTCTTTCTTTTTTCATTGCTAGAGCCAACATTTCTACTACAATGTTGAGTTAATAGTGGTGATAATAGACATCCTTGTTTCATCCCTGATCTTATTGGGAATGTGTCCAACATTACAAATAATGCTCGCTGTTGGGTTTAGATAGATACTGCTTATTATTTTAAGGAAAATGCCCTTTATCCTATGATCCCTAGTGTTTTTAATAGAAATTGTGATATATTTTGTCAAAAGATTTTTATGTATCTGTTAAGATTATCATATGATTTCTGTTGGTTTATGGTTAATTATGGTATTAGTTTTTTAAGATAATGAACCAGCTTTGCATTTCTTTATAATTCCCACTTGATAGTCAAGTATTATCCTTCTGATAAGTTACTGCAATCTCTTTGCTAATATTTTACTAAATTTTTTGCATCAATATTCATTAGAGAGATTGATCTGTAATTTTCTCTCTCTGTTTTGGTTTTTCCTGATTTAGGAATCAGTACCATATTTTTGTCATAGAAGGAATTTGACAAGATTCCTTCTTTACCTAGTTTTCCAAATAGTTTGCAGTTTTCCAAATAATTTGCATAATATTAGAATTAATTGTTCTTTGAATATTTGGTAGAAATCATTTTTAAATCCACCTGTTTCTGGAGATATTTTCTTAGGGAGCTTATTGATAGCTTGTTCAATTTCTTTTACTAAAATGTGACTATTTAAGTGATAATTTCCTCTTCTGTTAATCTGGGCAATTTATATTTTTGTAAATATTCATCAATTTTTGTTACATTAACCAACTTGGTGTCATACATCTGGGCAAAATAGCTTTTAATTATTACTTTAATTTCTTTTTCATTTATGGTAAATTCCTCCTTTTCATTTTTGATGCTGGTAATTTGGTTTTATTTTCTTTCCTTTTTCTAATCAAATTAACCAAAAAGTTTATCCATTTTGTTGTACTTTTTCATAAAACCAATACTTAGTTTTATTAATTAGTTCAACAGTTTTCTTAGTTTTGATTTCATTAATCTCCTATTCAATTCCTATTTGGCCTATTCAGTAGATGTGGTACAAAGAATTGCCACAGCCCAAATAAAATTTGTAGCTTCTAATATATATCAACTCTTTAAGGAACTTCAAGAACAAGTAAGAAAGCATCAAAGTAAGATTTATATCTTGCATATCCACTCTCATAGTGGACTTCCAGGTCCTTTTTTTATGCATTTAGGAATTTTATGGAAATTCAAAGGCAGGTTGCCTTCTAACCATGTTAGCCAATACTCCTTTATTTCAGGCAGCCCTAGAATCTCATTTTAAATATGATCAGCCTGCTTGAGTTTTACATTTGCAATTTGGGATAACAAAGGAGGAAGCTATGAGCATAGGAAAAGCCTGTACAACTTGCCTTCCTTTCCACAGTCCTATGCTCCTTCCAGGGAAGAACCCTCAGGTTTGAGATCCAATGAAATTTGGCAAATGGATGTGACCCATTATAAATCTTTTGGTCATCTGTCTTTTATCTATATTGTAGTAGATACCTTTTCAGGATTTACTTTTGCAATACCAGCAGCAAAATGGACTGCCCAAGTGGTCACTGAATTCCTGATATAAGCTTTTGCCATTATGAGTGTGCCACAAGCAATAAAAACAGATAATGGACCTGCATATACTTCTAAATATTTTGCACACTTTTGTGCACAGTATAAGATTTTACATACCACTGGCATACCTTTTAATCCTCAAGGACAGGCAATACTAGAGTGGAGAAACAGAGACATCAAGACATTTCTCCAAAAACAAAAGAAAGGGGGAGCCACAGGTAACTCTAGAGATTTTTTAAACTTAGCTGATTATACTATTAATTTTTTTTTTCATTTTTGATAAAGATGCACTGGCTCTGGCAGACAGGTTTTATAACCCACCAGAAGGGCAGTGTCCAGGGTGAGCAACTCTACTATCTTCAGATAATCGCCAGGTGATGTGGAGAGATCCAGAATGTGGTGAATGGAAGAGACCAGACAGGTTAACTGCTTGAGGGAGAGTGTTTACTTGATTCTCTACAGATAGCGAAAGAATCAGATGGCTGCCAATGAGCCTTGCCTATTGGAGGGAGACAGAAAAAAGAAGACCCTCGAAACAAAGGAGAAGACCCAAGAAATATTGGGTGGTTCCATTGCTGACTGTGCCCACCACTGAAAGAGCATGACAGTTATGACAACTGACTCATGAACATCAAAAAATATCGATAAGACTATTGCAAGACTTCAAAATCTGCAGGAATTATTGGATTCCCTGACACATGAAGTAGTAGACAGTAGATTGCTTTTGGACTATCTTCTGGCTGTTGAAGGAAGTGTATGTGTATAGTGGCTAGAAGCTGGAAAATGAATGGATGCCCATCAATTGGAGAATGGTTGAGTAAATTGTGGTATATGAACGCTATGGAATATTATTATTCTGTAAGAAATGACCAGCAGGATGAATACAGAGAGAACTGGCGAGACTTACATGAACTGATGCTAAGTGAAATGAGCAGAATCAGGAGATCTTTATATACCTCAACAATGATACTGTTTGAGGATGTATTCTGATGGAAGTGGATCTCTTCAATAAAGAATGCTAATTCAGTTTCAATTGATCAAGGATGGACAGAAGCAGCTACACCCAAAGAAAGAACACTGGGAAATGAATATAAACTGCTTGCATTTTTGTTTTTCTTCCCAGGTTATTTATACCTTCTGAATCCAACTCTTTCTGTGCAACAAGAAAACTGTTTGGCTCTGCACACATATATTGTATCTAGGATATACTGTAACCTATTTAACATGTATAGGACTGCTTGCCATCTGGGGGAGGGGATGAGGGAGGGAGGGGAAAAATCAGAACAGAAGTGAGTGCAAGGGATAATGCTGTAAAAAATTACCCTGGCATGGGTTCTGTCAATGAAAAGTTATTTAAAAAAAAAAAAAAGGAAGTGTATGTATGAATGTTATTTATATATGCTTTTTCTATGACTTATGGACATGTATATGGACATCCTCATGTTGATTCATGTTGTTCCTTACATCACTACTAGCCTGTGTTATTTTACTATGTGTTTGTGTAATACCTCCCATGCTGATGGATTTATGTATCCTTGTTTCAATTACCCTTCAGCCCAGAGGAAACCACTAACAATATCTGGTTTGACTCCCCAATTCATTTTGGTGTTTTCACCTCCTTTCCTGAGAAGTCAGGGAGGGCATGACCACCTGTGTCCTAAAACAAAAGAAAGCAGGAGATGTAGAGGACCACAGATATTGGGGAACTCTGAGAAAAGTATTCATGAAGCAAAGATACAGTAGGGGATAACTCAATGTGATTGATGAGATGATGGTTCTCTTGTTTACATATACTTACTATTTAGTATGGTGATTAATGGTTCTACAATTGACATGCATGCTCAGTGTTCTGTAGTGATATAATTGTACTAAGATATATAAGGTCTGAGAGGACTTGAAATAAACAGACTTAAGAAAGACTCTAGTGAGTGTATGCTCGAGCTCAAACTCAGACTCCAGACTCCAGAAAAATCTTTGACATTACATTTATTGAATGTAATTTTTATTCCACTATGGTCCCAAAAAGAAGCATTTCTTATTTCTGCCTTTGTCTGTGAAGTTTTTATGCCTCAGGATTTTTTGTAGATGCCATGTACTGCTGAGAAAAAAAAATGTATTCCTTTCTGTCTCTATTCAGTTTTCTCCAGAAGTCTATCATATCTATATTTTCTAAGATCCTATTAACCTCCCTAGTTTCTTTCTTGTTTATTTTGTGATTATATCTGTCTGATCCTGAGAGGGGTAGTTGAGGTCTTCTACCAGAACAATTTTGCTGTCTATTTCTTCCTATAACTGACTTCAAATCTTCTCTAAGAATTTTTCCTGCTCTACCACTTCATAGATACACATTTAGTATCCCTATTACTTTGTTATTTACTATATCCTTTATCAAGATGTACTTCCCTCCTTATGTCTTTTAATAAGATTTATATTTACTTTTACCTTCGCTGAGATCAGAATTATTACCCCTGCTTTTTTTGCTTTAGTTGAAGCATAATAAATTCTGTTTCAGCCTTTTATCTTTACTCTTTATATATCTGTTTGTTTTAAATGTTTCTTGTAAACAACATATTGTAGGATTCTGTTTTTTTAAACCACTTTGCTATTCACTTCTGTTTTATGGGACAGTTCATCCTATTCATATTCATAGTTATGATTATCAACTCTGTATTTCCCACCATCCCATTTTCAACTCTGTATATATATTTTTTTTCTTTCTACCATGTCTTTAATAGTACTGTTTTTTTAATCCACCCTGCCCACTACCATATCTTTTATCACTCTTCCTCCTTCTCTTAGTTGTGTTTTTTTTAACTCACCCATCAACTATCTTATCTTTTATTACTTCCCCCCCCTTTTCTTATCTTTTTTTCCCTAGTGTTTCTGCCTTCTTTTCTATTCCTTTTCTTTCTTTTTTTCTTCTCCCCTACTTCTTTATAGAGTTAGATAAATTTCTATAGCTAACTGAATGATTAAATTATTCCCTCTTAGAGGCAAAACTGATGAGATCAAGCGTCAGATAATACTTATCCTCCTCCCTTCTTTCGTATGAGTGTAATAGATTTTTTGAGCTTCTTCATTATACCTCTCATTTCCTCTTCTTCCAGTACAATCTTTTTTCTATCACATAATATCTTTTTCATTGATATCATTCATCACATCAGAATCCATTCACAACCATTCCTTCTGAATATGTGATGTCCCCATCAGTGTGCCTTAGTAACAGATACAGTTCTCAAGAGTTATAGATATATTTTCCCATGTAGGGATGTAAACACTTTAATCTTTAATATACACACACATGCACATGCACACAAATATTTACTCCACATTACCTTTCTATGCTTCTCTTGAATCCTGTGTTTAAAGATTAAATTTTCTTTTGAGTTCTGTTTTTTTTTCCAATAGAAATTATTGAAAGTCTCTTATTTCATTGAAGAGACATAGATTCCCTTGAAAGATGATGCTCAGTCTTGATGAATAATTAATTCTTGGATGTAACCTCTCTGGTCCTTTATTGTAGAAGCTTCTATATCCTGGTTAATCTGGACTGTTCTTCCTAGATATTTAAATTGCTTTTGTCTGACAACTAGCAGCATTTTTTTCATTGAGATTGCCATTCTGGAATTTTGCAACAGTGTTCCTTGGATTTTCTTTGTGAGATCTCTTTCAGAAGATGATCAATTGATTCTTCCAATGACTATTTCCCACTCTGTTTCTAAAATATTGGAACTTTCCTTGATGAGCTCTTGAAGAATGCAATCCAGGCTCTTTTTTTGGTCATGTCCTTCAAGTAAACTAATAATTTTTAACTTGTCTCTTCTGGATCTATTTTCCAGGATGGCTATTTTCTCAGTGAGATATTTTATATTTTCTTCCATTTTTTTTCATTCTTTTTTAGTTTGTTTAACTGATTCTTTATGCCTCATAGAATCATTAGCTTCCATTTGCCTGTTCCAGTTTTTAATGTGTGATTTTCTTCAATTAGCTTTTGTATCACTTCTTTCCATTTCATTAATTCTACTTTTGACTGTGTTGTTTTCTTCAGTAATTTTTTTTTCTTTTGGCCAATTGTATTTTTTAAAAAGAAATTAGCTTCCTTTTCTAAGCTGTTGACTCTCTCTTGCATACCTCTCATTTCTTTGGTCATGTTTTCTTCCACCTCTCTTATTTGCCTTTTAAAGTCTTTTATGAGCATTCCAAGAAACCTTTTTAGGCTTGAGACCAATTCCTATTACTCTTTGAGATTTTGAGATTTCCTCTGGACATTTTAATGTTTTGGTCTTCCCTGTCATCATAGTAGCTTTCTATGATCATCCAAGATGTTACATCCAAGAATTAATTACTCATCAAGATTGAGCAACATCTTTCAGGGGAATCTATGTCTCTTCATAATCATATGGGGTTATGACCCTGGATTTAAAAAGCTTTGCTATATAACAACCCAACAAAACCCAAGAGTAAGAGAAAGAAAAATTCATTTAAAAATCACTGCAGATTACATAAAATATTTGGGAGTCTACCTACAAAGACAAACTTGGGCATTATGTGAACACAATTACAAATACTTTTGACACAAATAAAGACAACCAGATAGAGAAATATTAATTCCTCATGAGTGAGGAGTGAGTAAATATAATAAAATGACAATTTTACCCAAGTAAATTTATTTATTCAATGCCATATCAACCAAGTACCAAAAAATGTTATAAAACTAGAAAAATAGTGATAAAGTTCATCTAAAAGAACAAAAACTCAAGAATGTGAAGAGAATCACTTTAAAAATGTTAAGGAAAGAATCCTAGCATTTCAGAATTCAAACTACATATATTACAAGTCAGTAATCCTCAAAACAATCTGCTCCTTGCTAAGAAAATACAATGGTGAATCATTGGAACTCATTAGGTATATAATATACAATAATAAATGACCATAATAATTTAGTATTTGATAAAGCCAAGGATCCAAGCTTTTGGAATAAGAAATCAACATCTGACAAAAACTGCTGGGAAAAATAGAAAGAAGCTTAGCAGAAATTACATATAGACCACAATTTCACATTTTATATCAAAATAAGGTCGGAATAGATAAATGATTTAGCCTTAAATGGTGATATAATAAGTAAATTAGTAGAGAAGAGAAAATTATATATGAATATATGAATAAAGGAAGAATTTATGACCAAACTAGAGACAGAGGATATTTCAGGGAGTAAAATAGAAAATTTTATTTCTTGAAGTTCACAGAACAGGACTTTCCCTCTCCCCACCAGAGGTAATCTGTGTATTTTTTTAATTGGCCCACTATTTTTAGACTTAGAATTTTGAATATGAAATGTAATGCAAGTTTTCTTGTATTATATCTTAAGTATTTTCAAGGGTTTTAATATCATGTTTGTTTGGGGAAAATATAATCCTTAAATTATCTTTGGCTGGGGATTAAAGCATGATGCTTATATAGAGAAAATGTTTTATTATGTTTTATTTTAAATTTCTTTTTTTTTTCTTTTCTTCTCCCAGGTTTTCCTTCACTTCTGAGCATTTGCATTTCCAATCAGATATTCTCTGTTGTTTCTTCAGTAAGAGTTAAAGCATGACTTCATTTATTTTTTTGATCTGGGCATAAATCCTTCTTTCAAAATTGTTTATCTTAAGACAATCCACCTGTGGTTCCATACTCTTCTGAGAATCTGGATTGTTCTCTACATCATCAAGTATGATTTTTGTCTAAAGGATATTTATTTATAAATGTCTGGACTATTTAAGTGATCTGGATAACTGTGTTAATAATTTCTTTTCTATTGATTTATCTGATTATGCCTCATTTTTTTTAAACCTAGCCTTAATCATTGAATGGACCTCACCTTAGTCAAATTGAGACCTAGAAAAGATCTTAACTTAAAAAGGTCAAGATCTCCTACTGTATTCAGGGCCATCTCGGATCATTCTGATCTATATCTTGCCACAGGACCCAGATGATTGCAGGAAACAGATAGGCTACTGCTTTGCCGAGGCCTTCCTCTCTTAAATAACTTGCAAGTATATACCATCACCTTCCTGAATATCGCTGTCCTCTTCAACAATGAAGGATAAACAACAACAAACAACTTCTGATTAAGTTTAAGTGTGTAAACAAACTTCATTTTCTTTCTTTTTTTAATTATATCTTTTTATTTATAAGATATATGCATGGGTAATTTTTCAGCATTGACAATTGCAAAAACTTTTGTTTCAATTTTCCCCTCCTTCCCCCTACCTCTTCCCCCAGATGGCAGGTTGACCAATACATGTTAAATATGTTGAAGTATAAGTTAAATACAATATATGTATACATGTCCAAACAGTTATTTTGCTGTACAAAAAGAATCGGACTTTGAAATAGTGTACAATTGGCCTGTGAAGGAAATCAAAAATGCAGGTAGACAATAAACAAACTTTCTTACTCTGAGATCTTTGGTAATTTTAGTCTTTCCCCCTTCTTCCCCCCCCCCCCACTGTATATTCCTCTTCTTGATCACTTTATAACTGTGAGTTACTTGGAGCATGGGAGTTGATGTCAAGGTTATCACATCCTCATATATATATCCTGCTAATAACTGGTTTTTGAGCTACTTTTTAAAATCTTCCCAATTTTTTAATACTTCTGCAACACTCCTCAAAACCTAGGAAAATTACCATTATACCTTCTATAAAAGCTATTTGGAAACCTAAAATTTTCTTTTCTCCTTTCATCTTCTTTCCTTTATTAGACAATCTTAGAACACAATAAGAGTTGTGTATGGACTCATACTAACTATGATCTAAGTTAGTTACTCAGATCATACTGAGGATGACCTCATACTCAGATCTAAGGAACAACTTCTCTTATCTCCACTCATTTTGAACACCTCTTCTGGCCACAAAGATTTCAATAAGCCTCATTATGGAATTTATCATATTTTTCTTCTGTTGTTCTTCTGATAGTTCATCAAAAATCACTTTTTCCCAGAGCAATTGCCACTAAATTTGGACACAATATCAATAGAAGAAGCAATCCTTTTCAATTATTTTCTAATAATTATAAAATATAAACTTGCCTCATTTGAAAAAAAAATGAGTAAGACTCTAAAGAAAAATGTTTAGTCTTAGGAAGAAAAAAATAATGACAGCAGGTTGCAGTATTTAAAGGTCTGGAGTTTTACCATGTGGAAAAATTGTTCAACTTAATGGGCTCAGAGTTTAGAGATAGTAATGGTATAGTGGAAGGATCCTGGGATTTGGGGTCATGGTTTAAAAGCCAATTCTTTACAAGCCACTTATGGAATACCATGGTCATTTCTGATTTTTTGTAAGAAAGTTTTGGTAAATTCCAAAGTGTACAGGGAGAGATTATCAAGGTGGTGAAAGACCCTGTATCTATATCATATGAGGATGAATTGAAGACAATGGGATTTTTAGCCTGAAGTGGGGAAAGAAAAGAAGGTGATAATAATAGCTGTGTTTGAATATTTGAAAAAATTTCATAAGGAATAAGAATTATTATTCAATCAACAAGCATTTGCTTATCAATTACCTTCTCTGTGCCAGGCATTATTCTGAGATATGAAGAAAAATAATGAAATTTTTTTTTAAAAAGATCTTTTATTCTAATGTAAAAGGAAACAATCATATATAAAATTGATGCAGCACAAATGTAAACATATATACATATGTGTGTACATATACAGATATCCCTAAACCCAAAGTAATTAAATGCAAGGTATTTTGGGAAGGAGATTATTTGAGGTGAGAGGAGGGAATCAAAAAAGTTTTCATGTCCAGGGTTTGGTTCTTGAGTCACAATTTAAAGTAAAGACACTTTGAGCCCAGATTTTAAAAGCTAAATAGAAAAATTTATATTTTTAATCTATAAGTAATAAATAATAGAAAGCCTGAAATATGATTTGATTGTTCTCTTCAGCCCAAGACAGATCAAATAACAATAGCTGAAATGACAAAGAGACATATTTAGAAATGATATAGAATTTTGGATGAAAAAATCCAAAATCATCCCAAAATTCCAAGTCATTAGAACTATCCAAAAAATGGTAATAAGATAGGATCTAATACTTTAAAGAAGTGGAAACTAAAGCTTAGAAGTCTTTTGGTGGAAAACAGTCATATAGCCTAGAGACGAAGACTAAGGTTTCTTGATTTGAAGTTCAATTCTTCCTGGACCATATTGCCTAAACTGGAAATGATTTTTAATACTACCAAAAGATTAAACAACTATACAATTAACCCTCCAAACCCTGACACTAATATTTTATAATATTGCATTACATTTATAAAGTCATTATCATTAACATAATAGAAGCATAGTAAAATACAAGAATTTTCATTCAGGATGACAATATGAAATGCCTTTGAATAAGTAAGTGACTAAAGAAAACAGTTCAATTTTGATAAAACATTATTTTTGTAATAACTGAATTCACATTTTAAGAGGATAATTTCTCACAATAATGGCTCAATAACAAAAAAAATCATAGAATTAACTGAAAGTATTTATAATTAGAAATGAAGGAAGCAAATTTCATAGCTGGGATATCAAGGTAACTTTTTTTCAGGGCACAAATTAGTCCTAATTATTTTGTTGCTAGTGATAAATGTGCCTCAATATCCTTATAACACTTTGTAAATTTTTCAAAGGCATTTTTGTTGATCCTCTGTGTCAAGCTTAAAATAAATTCATTAGCAGCTGTCAGCCCTGAAGGAAAAAAATGTCAACACTGATCAAGACAACATCTAAAGGTTTCATCTTACCTTCATTTATCTCCTGTCCCCAGAAGGTATAGAACCATTAAATGAGATAGTTCAGGTAATGGCTGCTTTTGTCTTTTGCAAAATAGCTTTAGAGTGTAGATGCTGTGACATGCATATTGGCTCCAACTGCCACTGACACCTGTCTGATTTTTAAAAGAGAAAGACAAAAACAGTATTACAAGTTGAAACTTTACTTTGTCTGTTCATTACAGATCACATAAATTTTGCTTCCTAACAGAGTAATAATTATTTTGATTTATTATATCTGTCATTTAGTGAATTCCATTGTTACACAGACTACAAAAATTTGTCTTTTCTATTTACATGTGTTTTTCTAAAGTAATCAATAATTAATTTTTTTAAATCTCTGAAAATAAAAAGAAGTAAAGCTATGTTACATGATTGTATGTCCCCATAAGGCCAGAGGTTTGTAAACCTGTGAAAGTGAGACATCTCAAATTAGACTTTTATAGGAAATTTTTTGGGGGTAAATAATATATTTGAAATATCATTTCATTTTAGGATTTGTTCTAATCTTCCTTGCCAGGTTACTCAAATGATCAGGTGAAACATATATTTTTTCTTTTTATTTTAAAAATATATGCATAGAAAGTTTTCAACATTCACCTTTACAAAACCTTGTGTTCTGATGTTTTTCTCCCTTTCTTCTCCCAGACCCCTCCCTAAAAAATTTACAAAAAAATTTTGCAAAAAAATAAAGCAAGTAATGTATTATACATTCGACATGTGAAATTCTTCTATACATATTTCCACAATTATCATGCTGAAAAAGAAAAATCAGATCACAAAGAAAAAAATAAGAAATAAAAATCAAGCAAACTACAAAAAAGGTGAAAATACTGTTGTGAGCGACATTCAGTCCCCATAGTCCTCTTCCTGGGTATAGATGGTTCTTTCCATCACAAGTCTATTGGAATTGGCCTGAATCACTTCATTGTTGAGAAGAGCCACATCCATCAAAATTGATCATCACATAATATTCTTATATCTGTGAACAATATTCTCTTGGTTTTACTCACTTCACTTATTCTCAGTTCCTGCAAGTATCTCCAGGCCTTTCTAATAGAACAATATTATTCCATGACAATCATATATCATAACTTATTTAGCCATTCCTCTACTGTTGGGTATCCATTTAGTTTCTAATTCATTACCACTACTAAAGTTGCTACAAACATTTTTATTTGTTTGTTTGTATCTTTTCCCTTTTTTATAATCTTTTGGGATACAGGCCCAGAAGAGACATTGCCAGATCCCTTTGGGCATTATTCCATATTGCTCTTCAGAATGGTTGGATCAGTTTACAACTCTACCAATAATATATTGATGTCATAATTTTCCCACATCCCCTCAAACATTTATCATTATCTTTTGCCATCATCTTAACCAATCTGAGAAGTGTATAGTACTACCTCAGAGTTGTCTTAATTTTCATTTCTCTGAACAATACTGATATAGAGCATTTTTTTTTCATATGACTAGAAATGATTTTAGTGTCTTCAGATGAAAATTATTTGTTCATATCCTTTGACCACTTATCCATTAGAGAATGGCTTATATTCTTATTACATATATATTTTCAATAGAACACTGTTGGATGGAAAAATAGAAGACATTTTAAAGCAAAGTTATCTGGCCTATTGCTAATTTTCAGGCAGGAGAACTCAATTTGCGTTGGTTTTCATGCTTAGATTAAAAACAGATTTAATATTTGTTTAATATGATTCAGGGCATCAATATTTATTGAGATGTTATACTATGATATGTATTAGTGTCATTATTATTAGCATTAATATATTTGTATTATGTTATTGTTAATGTTTTTATTATATTTTTTATATCCAGAAGTAGTGGCTAGATTTTTCATTTTCTTATCAAGAATATAGTTTCAAATCTTGCCTCTGATAATCGATAACCATGTGATTCTGGGTGAGACATTTAATTTTTATTCGCCTCAGTTATCTCTTTAGGAATTATCTCTTGGTTCACACAAGCATATTTATTGAATAAGTATTTATGAATATCCTTACTCTGAATATTGATTTAATTGTGTAGGGGACCTGAGAAGTCCCTGACCCCAATCCTTCATTTTACAGATGAGGAACCTGAGACCCAACCAAGGTTGCCAAGAACATAAAAATGAGATAATATTTTTAAAGCCCCTATCACAGTGCATGACACGTAATGGACATTCCATTCCTTGCCCTTCTCTTCCCTTTCCTTTGTATGAGTCTTGCATATACTATGCATATGTACATATATGTTTATATGTGTGTGCATACATGTTATATGCTCTAATAGGTTGTAAATTCATTAAAGGTAGAGGCTGTTTCATTTTTTTTTAATTAAGAATGCTTAACAAATTTTTGTTGATTAATTGGTCTAAGTTGACCATTGTGATCATCACCAGAACAAACTATATTTATATTGTGATTAATTCTCTACAAATTTTCTTCAAAACTCACCTGTATGATATAGAGTAAAAGTATTATATTCATCCATATCATGAGGAAATTGAAGGTTTTGTAAGTTGTGACTTGATCAAGATAATACTGAAAGTGCCTAAGCAAAGCTTATAAGTGACCCAAGTTTCTTGACTATAAATTATGAGCTCAATGACCATCTACTGTATTTGTGATTTATGACATTTTCCAAAGGCAAGGGGATGAGGTATAACTGGCTACTGCCTCTTCTTTCTCCAAATCCTCTTTCTATTAGTCATAGGAAAAGAAAACTATATAATATATACATACATAAAGATGACTGTGTTTTATAAATGTGTATATGTAGTTATATAAGCATGTATGTAGAAATCCCCTTCAGGACTCCTAGAAGTATGAATGGTATGTCATAACCAAAAAGTGAAACTATATATAAACAATCCTAAATTTAAACTACATTTTCTGAAATTGTGAAAGATTAAGCGAACTAAATGAAATGCCTTTTTTTTGTATATAAAAATTATGAATTCAGTCTGTTATCTTAGTTAATTACAAGGAAGACAATATAGAGGGGGTGATGAGTATCACATAGTCAAAACAAAAACAAAGCAAAACAAAAGAACAAACTCTCATAGGTCCAACGTCAGCCATATTAAATATTTGCTGAATTGCTTGATAAACTGACTCCATTTTCATTTTAAATTCATTATGAATTTATGGAGACCTTTCTTCTATCTGCATGTTATTGTAGCTTTAATGCAACTTTTTCACTGAAATGAACAGGAATTGCAAGTATTATTCTTTTAGACTTCATCTTTTCAGATAAGCACAGATATTATAGAGTAATTTTATTTTTAAAATATTTAAGAAGGGGGAAAAAAGCCAATTCTGCAGTGATATTAAAAAAAAAGTCACTTACTGAATAGGACCCTTTATTTCTGAGCCTGGGTTCAGTGTCTGAATTTAACAATGGAAAATATGCAATCCATATCTTATCTTCAGACCTGGAGTTCTCAGAGAAGTTGCTTCAGTGGCCAGACAGGAAGAAGGATATCAAACCACATTGGCATGAAGATATCATTTATTTTCTTCGGGACCCAATGAGTCTTTTTAGATAACAGAGTCTCAGGTTGAAAGAAAGGTGTTCTGAAAGCCATAGTTGGTTACAAGGTTCTACTTTGTTAAGATGGGTAATTCACAGTTCTTGCCCTTGTGATGAAGTCTTTTGAAGCCTTCTTCTTATAAAATGAGGAGCCCTTTTTTTCTTTTTCTGTGTTTTGTCAATAAATTCTATAGCTGCTTATGTTACAGTTGGTTAAGTCATATAATGTTTGCCTCTCTGTTTGAGTCTGCCTCCCTGCTTTCTGTCTTGTGTTACTTATTTGTAAATGCATAGGAGTCCTTCTTTGGAAGAATGTGCCTCTGCTGTGGATGGTTTTTATCCCATTCATATAAAACTCTGGGCAGTCTGTTCATGTAAAGATGTCTTCTACTTTGGAGAGTATATGCTTTTAAATGGATTTGGAGAGAATCCAATCTCTTTTGCTGACTCTGTTGTCTGCATAGTGAATTAGGAAAGACAGTGTCAGTCCTGTTAAACAGATTTTATCTTAATCTTCTCATGGATCCTTTTATTAGTTAACCTTCTTTGGGAGTGGGTTAGAAAAGAATGCCAGAGCCTGCTTTCTTTTTTCTTTCTTTCTTTCTTTCTTTTTTTTTTTTTTGTTGTACTCAGATGTGCCATCCGCTTTCAATCTGCAAGTTCCAAGCCATCTCTTTCAAAGAGTTTTTGAAAAAAAAAATTAAAACAACAACAACAGCAACACAGTGGCTTGCCAAGAAACACTACCTGTAAGTGCAATCTAATATATACCCAACCTTCTGCTACTGGGATCTGAAAGGGCTCTTTCATATTTATCAGCATTGCAAAGAAAATGGCTTGATGTAACTGCTAATGGTCTCGACAGAGAGCTAGGCCACAGGTGGCCTGCATGGGCTCAGTGTTTTTAAAACATAACTCTGATGCAGAGGGTAAAGACCACAATAAAGTGCTCTAGAGAACTACATTTATAACACTAAGCATACATGAAACATGTCTCTAGGGAGCTTTCTGGAATAGCCTATATAGTCCAAAGCAGCAGTCATGATGATCTTGCAACTAGAAATTTAGCACAAAATGTGTAGCCATCAAGTTAAATCTTCAGTGGACATATTATTACTTTTTTTTTTTTCAAAATCAATGCATGTAGATTGGAATGGCATGAATGCCTTACATCATCTTTATAATGGTTCTGATGATTATAGTGGACTTAATCTTTTTTTTTCCCTAATATATATATATATATAAAACATCACAGGCCAAAAAATCTAGATATTAAAATATCAGCAAAAATGTGATCTATTTTGATGTAGCTACATGAAACTGACCTTATTAACATGATTAGTTATTTAGAATTTACTACATGTAATCGGGTCCCCTTTTCTTTTCACACTATGCATACTTAACATTCACTCATGTGCTAATATTAGCACTAATGCCTCAGGCCTAACTCGCAATAATTACTAGATGACATACTGGCTTCTATTTAAGCTGACATCTCAATAACTTGACATATGCATTACATCTCTATTACAGTGGTATCTAAATGGCACTTTATAGAGCATTCATTTATATTTAGTTCAGCTGCTGATCAAGCTGAAGCAATGTTCTGCCTGTGGGTGCCATTTCTGCCTATCAAAGATTATCAGATGTGTTATTATTTCTAAGATGTTCTTATGCCAAACAAAGGAGTGTCAGAAAGCTTTGTTTATTCAAAGTTGTAAAGGTTTCAGTAAAATGGATTTCCAGATCTAAAAAAGTAAAAGCTAGCTTTGTAATTAACTATGTGGTATATAAAAAGACCCCCCCCCAAAAAAAAAATCAAGAATAATACTTAAGACATTTAACATGGATTATCTGATGTTTTCTTAAGTCAATTTTGCTTTTGTAAGATAGCTAGAATTATAGTATGCTAATGGGGGAAATCTATTTTTTGTCTTTTTAACTATTTCTTTCCAAATTGATTAGTACTCTACTATAAGGATAAGAATGATATTGAATGATAGCAACATCAACAGAAATATGTTGGGTATAATAAGAAAGTACAATGAAATGCCGAATTTGGGGTCAGAGAAACTGGAATCTTACTCATACTAGCATTATGATCTTGTACAAATGATTTTATTTCTCTGAATCTCAGTTCATTTATCTATAATAAGAAAGGATTGGACTAAATTATCTGTATATAAAATCCATTCCCATTCTAAATCTCTAATTGTTTGATATGCCCTGACTACTTAAAACAGAAGTCATATTATAATTTTCTGCTTGACTCACAAGGTTATTTTGAAGAATCATCACCAGCAATAATAGCATTCCTCAAGCTACCAATAGTTCACAGAATATTAAACATTAAAAAAATGACAGGAATGACATATTTTAAGACCATTTCTATGTGAACTTCAGATTAGAGAACAAGATGATGATAATTAATGAAGTGGTCTAAGTTTGCAAAATGTTTTAAACTCATTTTCTCTTGCTACTCTGACAGCAATCCTATTAGAAGCAGGTGTTATCATTATTTTACAAAAAATTACTGATGCTCTGGGAGGTTAAATGATTTGTCTGGAATAAGTTTCAGTATTTATTATTGCTATTGCAATTGGTATTGTTTTCTGTGACCCTGGGGATTCATTTTATCCTTTAGCATAGTGGTAAACTTCCTAAATTGAATGTAAGTTGCTAAAAAGTATGCTGATCTACATTGCTAAAAGGATTTCTTCACAGGCATTCTTAAAAGAAGGAAATTTCAGGTCTTTCTCTATCCCTGAATAATAAAATATGATATGCAAGAGTTCCCAAAATAAAACAAAGAAAAACAAAAAGATTTGTTCTTTCTTCTCCTTTATCTGTTCTTGACTTTCCAATCTACAGAGAACTGAATTAAAATAAAAAAGGGGATGTATACTCTCAGTGTTTCCAGCATAGTTCCCAGCATATACTAACATCAAAATTTCCCATGGAATACTGCTAGAGGCACGAGACCAGCCGTCGTGGGAGGAGTGCTTTTCTACTTCCCCTATTTTTTTTTTCCCCTTGACCTGGCCACCTGCATCCTGGATGGTATCTCTCCAAGTTCGTCATGACAGCTCATTCGGAAATGGCAACTTCATCAACTTTCCTGGAACTTTTGCTTTCCCCAGGGAAACAAGGACAGGCCTCTGCTGAGCTGCTTCCCTCCGGTCTTCTTAGGAGGCCTGTCAGTGCCCTCTAAAGTAAATGCTATGGCAAGCATGCCTGTAGGGATTGAGGCTTTCATGATGGAAATTCATATTTATTAGCTGTCTTTGGAATGGACCAGCAATTTACTTTTAACTGGTACCCTCACAAATAACATCACTCTAACAGCTCATGCTTTACACAGGACATGTCATTAATTACAGAATAATCTATCATTGATGGGTCTGGTGGGGCTTTTTTTTTTTTTTTTTTTTTTTTTTTTGCTGATGCAAGATAAACATAGTTTTTCATAATGAAATAAATAAAATGTCACAAAGAATAAGTGCAAAGAGGCCATTCAAGCATCTCATAAAAGGAAGAAATGAGTAAGATGAGGTCAAGGAGAAAACACAGGGCAGATGGATAAAAGGGAGGCTGAATATTGCCCAGGAGAATTGATATGCATTTGGATGTATGTGCTGAGTGAATCATAACAGAGATCCAAGGGAGGACAATGTTCTGTCCTGGCAGCCTGAAATATAACACATAATACAGTAGCATCTGTATTTCAAAAAATGCCAAGAATGACAGACTAAATGGCATATATCAAAGTGATCACATTATTTCCTAAAAGGTCCCAGTTCTTAGTGATTTTGATTGATTCTTGTTTTCTGATAATCAATTTTATTAATGATACACTCCGTTTGCTCTATTTCCACTTAAAAGCACTGGAGATTTTTTATTTTATCATATAACAAATGGCAGCAAGATACCCTAAAATATTTAGAAGAATCGAAAGTAAAGAGAATTTATGTTTAATGTACTGGGAAGAGCTAGAATTAAGATCAATAAATGACATTGAAATTTTAATTCTGGCTTTACCACCTATTCATTATATGACCGTGGGAAATTGATTCATCTTTTGGGGTTCTTTTCTCATCTGTATAAAGAGAGAGCTCTGTTAGATTAATTCTAAGGTCTTCCCCTGTAGTCTTAAGTTAACTGACTAATGTGTATGCACATTTATAGATCATTTAAATTGTTTTTGATATCAGGAAGGATGGTAATGATGAATGTCTATGGGATAAAATTTTTGAAAACTCACTATATTCCTCAGAAATCTGTATTGTGAAGCCAGTTGAAAAATGATGATGGAAATTTTTACTTGTAAAAAAACTAATTTCATAAATGGTGGCTGGTAAAATACAACCACAGGAAAAAAAGGGATTAAACTAAGTCAATCATAATACCAATGTAATGTTTAGACAACTTGAGACCAAGGTCAAGTAGTATGGAAGGCAGTTAAGATGTCTAAAACCACCTGCAATGAAAGCCTTGATAATTCTTAAGAACTGTATTGAGGTTATGCACATCATTTGGTAGAAGAAGTATTCACTGTCTTGAAATGTGGTTAAAAATAAAACAAAACCAAAAACAAATCAAAAACAAACCAAAAAAACAAAACAAAACAAAACAACACTCGTGTTGTTCCCAAGTATATTGAAGACACGTGGGAGTCAGTGCAAAAGGTATGAATTCTTAGCTTCCAATCTCAGCAAGATTAGGAGTAGTAGCAATGGAAAATTATAGAGAGCAACACTTCTTTTTATTTGCTTCATTAAATACTTCATCTTTCAGAAAATATTTTGTATGTTTAAACGTGATTGTTCATTTAAAAAATGCTTTTTTTTTCTATTTCAAACTTACTGAATCATCATGACTTTATGATTATAAAAGAATAATAAAAATATTTAAATTTGTATATTGGTTTGAAAATGTTTTAAATGTCCTGTTCTACAGTCATAGATAGCACCTTGAGGAGGTAGATAGTATAGGTATTAGTGTTTCCATTTTCTGATAAAGACCTCATTTCTAAAATATATAGAGAACTGACTCTTTATAAGAATTCAAGCCATTCTACAATTGATAAATGGTCAAAAGATATGAATGGATAATTTTCAGGTGGAGAAATTGAAACTCTTTGTAGTCATTTGAAAAGTTGCTTCAAATCACTATTGGTCATAGAAATGCAAATTAAGACAACTCTGAGATAGTACTACACACTTCTCAGGTTGGTTAAGATGACAGGAAAAGATAATGATGAATGTTGGAGGGATGTGGGAAAACTGGGATATTGATACATTGCTGATGGAACTGTGAATGGATCCAACCATTATGAAGAGCAATCTGGAACTATGCTCAAAAAGTTATCAAACTGTCATACGCTTTGACCTCGCAGTGTTTCTACTGGGCCTATATCCCAAAGAGATCTTAAAGGAGGGAAAGGGACCCACATAAGCAAAAATGTTTGTGGCAGCCCTTTTTATAGTAGCAAGAAACTGGAAACTGAATGCTTGCCCATCAATTGGAAAATGGCTTATTATTATAGATTATTATCAAACTTTAAGAAATGATCAGGAGGATGATTTCAGAAAGGCCTGGAGAGACTTACATGAACTGATGCTAAGTGAATTAAGCAGAACTAGGAGATCATTGTACATGGAAACATGACTATACAACGATCAATTCTGATAGATGTGGCTCTCTTTAATAATGAGATTATTCAAACCAATTCCAATTATTCAGTGATGAAGACAGTCATCTACATCCAAAGAGAGAACCATGGGAGCTGAGTGTGGACCACAATATAGCATTCTTACTCTTTTCATTGTTGTTTGCTTGCATTTCATTTTCTTTCCTAGTTTTTTTTTCCCTTCTTGATCTGATTTTTCTTGTGCAGCAAGATAACTGTATAAATATGTATACATATATTGTATTTAACACATATTTTAACACATTTATCATGTATTGGACTATCTGATGGCTAGGAAAGGGAGTGGGGGAAAGGAGGGTATAATTTGGGACAGAAGGCTTTGCAAAAGTAAATGTTGAAAAATTATCCATATTTTTATTTTGTAAATAAAAAGCTTTAATTTAAAAAAAAGTTCCATTCTCTTATACAGTCATAGATATCACCTTGAGGAGGTAAGTAGTATAGGGATTAGTGTTTCCATTTTATATATGAGGAACCTGTGTCTTAGAAGTTAGGTGATTTGTCCTTAGGAAGCAGATGATTCTAGACTCATATCAAATCATTTTTACTCATTTCTTTACACATTGCTACTTCCCCGATGCTTTGAAAATTAAATGACTAGCCTTCAAATAAAAATGAAATGCTATAATCAAATCAATACTACCACTACACTAGAAAGGATGTATGAACCCATTATCTTAACGTATCCACTCACTCCTAACCTGGCTCAGCTCACCATCTTTTAAAATGTCAAAATATCCTTGCTTTGCAAACTATATGTTTTATTTTTCTAACCCCTTTGTAATATTAGCTCCTTGTGGGTAGGGATTAAATTTTCCTTTGCCTTTGTATTTCTAGTGTCAGTAATTGCCATATGATTGTTTAATACTTAAACATTCACTTATTCATTTTTCCTTTTTCTGTTTTATATTCTCCTTAGTATTTTAAAAATAATCTTGCCTGAGAAATTCCAACATTGGAGTAAAGAGAGAAAATTTTTCCTATCCAGGTAAGGATTGAAGAGGTAATCAATTTTAAAGAAGGTATCATAGCCAATCCAGGAGAATCTGAGCAAAAACATTTCTATCAGATTGTTAATAAATGGAACAATGTGAACATTACTAAGGACATTGATCTCATTATATCAGGGTGTTTTTCTTTAACTTAAAAAGTAACAACTCATCTTTTATGAATTTATTAAATCAGCATTTTAGGACATAGTGGGCTTTGCCCATTTAGGGACATTGGAGCGAGCATAAAATTCCCAATCACAAGTTACTTGCCATTTTGCAATATGTGACTCCAAATGACCATTAACAAAAATTTCTGCATATGCCCTTCTTTAAAGACTCAACAACTATCTAGGAGGGATCTTTAGGGATTGGATGTTAATACACAGAGTGTTCCCCCAGGATAACAGTTTAGAAGGGCACTTCCTGGGATAAATGAAAGGAAGAGGAGGAGTTCACTAGTGACCTGGAGGGAAGTAAGAAGGAAATGAGGAAGTATCAAAAGAATGAAAAATAAAGAAAGACAGGGAAAAAGAGGAAGCTAATAAAATATAATTTTCCTTCACAAATTTGCTTTGGTTTGGCCTAGAATTAGAATGAGGCTCTTATTAAGAAACATAAACTAGTAATAAATAAAGTAATACTTCAAAGCAAGGTAGTTTCAAAACTAAATATGCCATAGATGTTTAAAACAAAAATGCTTTCAAAAAATTTTAGTAGTTACTAAATGAAAATAAAAAGAAAAATAATTTCATCAGCATGGAAATATAAATTAAACTAAACTACTTTACACACAGATATATTTATATTTATATTCATGCTCATATAAATATGCTATATACAAATACAAATACATTTTTTACTTGCTGAAGATCCTTAATTTGGGGGAGGTATTTAAATTTCAAATGCTTTCAAATCTCACTAATTTAGCAGGAGAGTCAAAGAAATAGCTTTCCCATCACTTAAAACTCCTTCTCAAAGTTCAGATATACCTTAAAAGATACTTAGTTACAGAAATTTATAGAGTTCTCAATCATCTTCCATCTTCAGGTTAAAAAAGAAAAGAAAGAAAGAACTCCAACAGAGAACAGGGAATAAATTTCTTTTGCTATTTCCACTGATTTTATGGCTTGCTGTGGGCATTTGGCTTATAATTCTTAGAAGCAGAGATAATTTTTTGGAAGAAATGAACCATGAAGAAGAAGTGTCATGAAAACTAATTAAATAAGACATTTGGTGTGTCAAAAGAATGGTGAACCTAGTTTGTCTAAAAAATATAACTACAACATCCTGAATTTGATCACAACTAGCAAAAATAGCACAATTTTGCTTCTAAGAAAACAAAGAAAAAATATAATGAAAAGGAAATTCTGAAAAAAAATTCACCAACAATTAATTTATGTTAATCCTTTTTTCTTTCTATTTCTATAGAGAATGTATATGTATGTGTGTTTGTGTGTATATATACTTAAATTTCACTTCCTAGAAAATGTTTACTTGCACACAAAGATATTTAGAATTTAACATGGCCTGATTTTAAAAAAAATAAAATCTTCCTAGAACTTCTCCATTCCTATCAATATTCTCTTGGATCCATTTTAAAGAAAAAATGAAGATTTTTTGAAGATTTGAATACATCAAAGCAGAAGTATTGTAAAGTATAATATATTACAATTCCTTTATTAAAAAAAAAACTGGATAAAAATAAAGCCTCCTTCAACTGAATTCCAAATAAATTCAAAAGATACCTTCCAGAATTGTAAAAGTTACATATTAGAAAACACTTTAGAGAACAGCTAGTCCAATCCACACATGATCAAAATTTCCCTTCTCAACATATCTGCCAAATTGTCATCTAGCTTTTGCTTAGAAAGGTGGGGAACAGGAACTTTTTTTTTTCTAGTTTTGCATAGCTTTGATGTTAAAAAGTAATTTTCTCTCCATCTCCTATAATCAAACCTATATAAAGTATACAAACCTTTTTATAGTTATGACCATATTATATTGTGTCTGGACTAGCTCTCTAGAGGATCTCAGGAACAAACAGAGTTCTTGGTCTTAGAAGAAGAGTGATGAAGTGGGGATAAACATGGATGGTGAAACATGGAGTCCATTTATTCCAAATTCTCTCAGCCTTATATACCCTAATACTTTCTACAATTATAGCAACACTGTGTATGTGGGACCATATTAACAACTTGCTATTGTACGTAGATGTCTCTTTGCCACTTGGTATAACTCTGCTTTAATTACAACACAGGTTGTCACTGCCCCCTGACTTCTCAGGAAGGCTAAGAGTCCTTAGGGGAGAAGGAAAGTCAAACCAGACATTGTCAGCAGGTTCCCTCTGTGCTGAAGGGTCTTATATTTCATCCAGAGTTCCCCTATTATCTGTGGCCCTCTACAATATTATTCATAATTCTGTTCCTGGCTTTGCCACTTATTTCCCATATGATCTATAGTAAATTATTTATTCTCTTTGAGCTGCAGAGTTTTCTTTTAATGTATAAAATAAGAAGTTTGGATTATAAGATCCCTAACAGCTCTCCTAGTTCTAATTTTGTTAGCCAATGATCTTATCATATTTACAATCAATCAACAAGTATTTAAGTACCTACTATGTGAGAGGTCCTATAGTCATATGATGACATTATCCACATTATTCTAGTTGTCCTTTCCTAGGCACTTCAGATTATAAATGATCTTGTTAAAACAAGGCATCCCAAATTTGAAACAACACTGCTTATATGATCTGACCAGATCATACAATGACCTTCTCAGTCTTGGATGATCTGTAGCTCTTCTTACAAGGTAATTAGTTTTTTGAATTAGCTTTATGGCTACCTTATCTCACTGTTGACCCATACTGAGTTTTCAATCTTTTAAAATAATCCACTAAGATATTTTTCTCAATTAATTTTTGTCTAATCATATCTCTTCCACAGTATTAAGACTTTATATTTTCCCCATTAATTCACATATTAATAGATTTAACTCAAAATTTAGCTTTTTAGACCTTTGGCAATAATGATTCTGTTTTTTAATATGTTAGCTTTCCTTGCCAAGTTTGAGAAAACTTGACAATTTGATGAGTATTTCATCTATCCTTTATTCAATTAATTAGGGAAAATGTTAACAGCCAAGAACCAAGGATTCTTAGAGACTTTTATAGTAAAGACTTTTATTTTTTTTAAAGTAATATCAAACTATTAAATACTTTTGGATTTAGACATTAAGTCCAATAGAATATGGTTTATACCATTTTCCAACTTTTTCCACAAAAAGAGCATGCCAAAATGCTTTCTTGAAATCTGGGTAAAATATAGCTTTAGCATTATCTGAATTTATCAAAATAGTTACCTATTAAAAAAATAGCAACATGGTTAATTGGGCATGACCTTTTCTTGGTCAAGCTCTGAAGAGTCTGTGTGATCACCTCTTATTTTCAAAATGCTTTTAAGATGTCTACTAACTATCATTTTAATTGCAGTCTAGAATTTTGCAAAGAATTGAACTGAAATATCTTGGCCATTAGTTGGAAAACTTACGGTTTTTTTTTGTTGTTGTTGTTGTTGTTGTTGTTTTGTTTTGTTTTTTGTTTTTGGTGGGGACTAATAAATTTGCCCTTCTCCATTTCTATGGTAACATTTTCAATCATTCATAACATTTCAAAAATCCCCTTAGCAGTGGTTCATTGATGAGCTCTATTCTTTTACTATCCCAGGATGTACTTCATCTGTATTCAGGGTTTGAATTAATAAGATTAGATGTTATCTTTTAATAACTTTTTTAGTTTAATCTTCCTATTAACCCAAAGTCATACAGGTAATAAGTTGTGAAGCTTAGATCCAAACACAGGTCCTCTAAGTTCAAACCCAGCATATTTTCTACTATAACATGCTACATTCACTAAGTCTTTATTTAGTATAAATTGTACAAATTTAAATTTTTTATAATTGTACAAATATAAATTTTAGACAAATTAAATTGATGCATTATAAATTATAAATCTATAGCTTCTGAATTACTTACTTACTTTTGTACTGTTTACTATTAGTAATAGTACTATTTGGTACTATTTAGTACTATTACTTACTTAGTGATTACTTTCATTTTCCTCATGGAACCCATATATGTATGCATGCATGCAGGTGTGTATGTTTGACTTTCAAAGTTATATCTCTAGCCTACACCTTTCCTCTTATTTCAGATTGTAGATAACCAACTATCTTCTGGATACCAATAAGTATAAATATCCAAACTTAATATTTTAAACATAGAATTGTTATTTATTTTTATCTAACATATGCTCTTCTATTTTCTAATTTACCTATTTCTATCAGTGAAACTAGCTATCTCTCAAACTGAATATGTCATATACAATTCCTTTTATTCATTTAAACTATCTCCTATAGCAGACAATACTTATTTCTTACTTCTAGAATTCTTCTTTTCCTATATGGCTTAGTGTTAATTCTACCTCTTCCATGATATTTCTACTCCTTTCAGTAAAAAGTTTTCTTTCACTCCTCCAATTTGCCTAGACTACATTTCCTAGCACTATCTTTTGCTTTAATCACATTCAAGTTTATATTATATTTATCTGCCTGCATGATGTATTTTTCTTTACCCAACAAGTATCATCATCTGAAGAAAAAAAAAAAGTAGATATTGAACCATTCTATCTTCAAGGTACTTTCCAACTCTAAACTTAAGATTCCACAATCTAAGAGCTAATGAAAAATGTAAACAGGGAAAAACTGTTTTTGACAGATTAAAAAAAAAAAAACTTTTATTATGGAATTTAAGCAATAGCTATTTACATTCAAACAATGTCCTAACTACAAATGTATCTTAAATACGGCTATTTTTCTTATTAGTTATCTACTTTGGGGTGGTGAACTTAGGTGCATATACATGGTACACTTGGTCCAAAGTGTAAATTGGGGGGAAAATGGGAGGACAGTAACGAGAGAGAAAAAGGATAGAGATGTAATGTAGCTTCCTTGATAAAAATCACTGTGGTGATTTTTAATGAAGAGTTGAAGATTCTGAATGTGATTTTTTAAAATAGACTAGACTCATCACAATTATAAACTCAAGTACAGTTATGGTTTTCATCAAAATAATTTTTGTATCATTCTGTGCAGCCATGTTAAACTAAAAAATTTTAACATCAGAATTAAAGGAAAGTTTTCTCCATGCATATCTAGATATTTACACAGAAGCACCAAGGATCATCTTTTGTAAGCAAAATATTTAACAGTATAGTATATTTCATTAAGCTTTCAAGAAAGCCTGAGAGATCTCCCTGTAATCTCTTGACTTGGGAAAATCAGAGCATTATATGAATGAATATTCTCTCATTGTATTTTATTTCATTATTGTTTACTTCCCATGTTCCAAACATTTTTATATACATATATACAAATAATGTCTATATATATATATATATATATATATATATATATATATGTATGTATGTATGTATATGTATGTATATAAATATTTCTGGCTTGAATTTCCTGTACCCAGACTTTTGGCAATTTAAAATTTCCCACTGAATCATGACAGCAAAAGAACAAAACAAAACAAAACAAAAACCTACTTTTATGAGGAGCTTGAGTGTTCATTAGGACTCATGATGAAAATCTACTCTAATGGGAAATTGGTGAGCTCATTTACAACCAGGAAACCATTAAGGAAGTTCTACGTTTGAAGAAATCCCATTTGGGCATATGTCAGTGACCAAAGATTAAATTACACTTCATGTAACCTTAAAAAAAAAAAAATAACAACATGAGAGTAAAGTTGCTTTATATATTTATGGCCTGCTGCCATCCTACCCCAAGGCTATGATCTTATCAGACCTTGCAAACTGATCAGGGTCAGATAGGATCTGCACTTGGATGGAAGAATTCCAAGAAAAACCCAGGTGCTGCAGGAAGTAATGGGGGTGATTCAGTAGGTGGTGTTCTTTCCTCTGACTCAGTTTTGGGCCAATTACTCCACAATGAGTCAGGGAACACGGCTATACCAAAGGCAGTAAGAAGACTGAATCTTGACAATTTAGAAATCCTTCCAATTAAAATAAAATTTTCTTAGACTGTCCAGTTCCACATTCTATATTTGCATTCCGTCACCATTAACTCCCACACTTCTGAAGCCACATATAGAATGTGTTGCTTCTCATCTTTTCCTATATAGCTCTAATAAAAACTGTAAAACACAATTTAAGTCAAAGAACTTCAACACTGCATATATTGAGACTTTTAATTTCATCAATTGTTTTATCTGTATGCTTAATGACTTATTTTTTTATTTATTCAATGTTATACACACATGCACATATAACACACACAATATATACACATTTATATACATGTATGTATACATATGCATATATACATATATGTGTGTATGTATGCATATACACACATATATGTATATATGCACATATATACATATATATACATGTGTGTGTGTGTGTGTGTATATATATATATATATATATATATATATATATATATATATATGGAGAAAGAGAGAGAGAGAGAGAGGAGACAAAGAGCTAGAGCTTATCATGTGCCAGGCACAGTGCTGGGTATTTTGCTGTTATTATCTTATTTGATCCTCACAACAACTCTGGAGGTAGGTGCTATTAAATTTATTTCCATTTTACAGGTGAGGAAATTGAGGCAAACAGAGTTTAAGTGACTTCTCAGGCTCATATAGCAAGTAAATGTCCAAAACTTGAATGGGATTCACATCTTCCTGATTCTAGACCTGAAATTATATTCACTCTGCTTTGTATCTCATTTCAAATGGCTAATCAGAATATAGCTGCTTCAAGAGATACTTTTCCTTATATCATTAGGGAATCTCTCTGATGTTAGTATATACATGTGATACTTCTTTTTGGAAGAGAATCTTTGAACTTTGATTTTGTTTTACTTGACAAAGTACTTTTTTGAATAGACAAGAATACTGTACTCAATTACTAGCCAACTTAAAAGAATGTAACACTCCATTGGCAACAACTATTAAAATTCAATGTCATTTCCATGTCAAAAGGAGGTATCATAAATGGACTTTTGCATATACTATTCTCAACAGACATATGAGGGAAATACATAGGGAACATTACATTAAAGGAGGGGGGAAAGTTTAGCTTCATTAGTATACTCTGTAAAAGTTTATGTTGCTTTAAATTCATCTACTTTAGCCAGAGTAAATTTTGAGGTCAGTCAACAGTTCTCTAAAGGGAACACAATAGGTTTCAAAGCTGATTTAAGAGATTTAGTTATACTAAGGCTCTGTGAGATATACAAAGGAAACAAATTAAAAGAAATACTTTGACTTAGGTCAAATAGGAATGTCTCTATTTTTTTTTAAATAAATTGGTAGAAAATTCTACTTGAATCATTTGAATGTCTCCATTATCCCAGAATTCAACATGATAGCCAAGAGATAGGAAACACATCAACGATTATGCATTATGATTGCCAAATAGGACATATATGTTTGTTATGTAAGCATAGCTACAGGAAAGCCTCATTTTACCTCCACCCAACCCCCACCATGGGTAGGTCTTCTGTGGAATAACAAATAACAAAAATCAAATAAAATGAAAAATATGGGATGTGTTGCAATCTCTACTGACTGAGGGGATATTCTCTTAAATGAGGCCACAGGTCCATTAAAGTATGAAAAAAAAGAACTGATGAAAGCAATCATATATTCCTAGATGGATAGTCATTTATGTTCAGCTCTATTCATTAATTTCAAACTTACAATGATGTGAATGAAAGGATGATTGAATGAAAAGACATTTTAAAGTGCTTATTACAAGCCAGCATAAAGTATACAAATACAAGAGTGAGATAGTTCTTCCCTATTCTTAAAGAGCTTATATTTGAAAAGAAGATAAAAATAACATAGTAGAAGGGTACTCAGAAAAGGGACTTTTTAATCTAGCGAATCATAGGAATGGTGAATTTATCTATAGGGCAGCTCAAATTAACATATATTTTTCAAAAGTATTAAGAGTTCTACTTTCATTACTGATTATAGAACAAGAGAAGAAAAAAGAGAATATGTGTGTAGTGGAATGGTCAGAGAAGATAGCTAGGTAAATGACTGAAGGGAATGGGAAACTTGGTCTGATTTGGAGACCAATTAGACAAAGTGGTGAATTTGCACTTATTTTGTCTCAGATAAGGCGATTTAGTCCCCAAGTATGAGTTTCAAAGCTGAAAGGATTAAGTTCTCTAAGGATTGTGGGTATGATTTCTGGAAATCTAGGTTCGATGGTATTATTCTATAAGAAGAGAGATGGGGAAGCAGCAGAGCCAACAAAAGAATGGGAGTTTGATAACTACATAGAATGGTCACAATTATCTTCACAATCATCACCTCCAACTCTTTGGAGACTACTTCTCTATTTTGTTGCTACCACAATCCAGAAATTCAACCTCATTTACTTTGTTAGGTAAACCAAAATATCCCAAAAGGATAAGTAAGATTTTGTGCATAATTAGTGTTTAAGATTATATATATATATATATGTGTGTGTGTGTGTGTGTGTGTGTGTGTGTGTGTGTGTGTGTGTAATTAATTTGAATTGGAAAAAAAATGACACTTTTCTTCTAAGTGCTGCTCTGGTAGAATACAGATTTTTCATGTACCTCACAATTTGAACAGTGTGGCATTTAAGGATAATTATAGTCAATCAGCTATGAAATTGTATTTGGTGCTCAAAGTTGAAGTAGAAAGTATTAGTTGGAAAACGATATACAAGGAAATAAGATATATAAGGAAGTCAAAGGGGAAGAAGATAAAGAGAATAAATAAAATAGGCTCAAAGGCAAAGATCCAGAAAGTCCTTTGTCTCAGGTTCCTCATATGTAACTTTAGGGGTTTTGACTAAATGCCCTCAGGATGCCTTCTAGACCTAATTCTATGAACTTATGACTTCTCCAAACCTTCAGGAACAGATATGAAATATGCTTGGAAGAGAATTTGAATTGATTCACTAAGAGAATCAATTCCACTAATCAAATCACTAAACTCTTTTGAGTTTAAAGAAAGTGACTTGTATAAAAGGTTCCACATGTTAAATGTTGCTACTAGCTTCACACCATCTGCAAGTTTGATAAACATGCTTACTACCCTTGTATCTAAGAAACTGAAAAAAAAAATATTGAAGAGGAAAGACTAGCCTCTGGGACATTTCAGCACCTTCCCTTAATCCACTTAATATCAACCTAGTTTCATTACTTGAATTACCTATTCATTAAACCAGTTCTAAATCCACTTACTCATACAGCTGTATAGACAGACAGTTCTCAAATTTTGGGGCCTTAGGACCCTTTTGTACTCTTAAATATTATTGAGGAACTCCCCAAAACATTTGATTTATGTGGTTTATCAATATTTACTCAAGCAATAAGGAAAACATTTTAGTATTATTTTGAAAATATTGTTCACCTCATAGATCCCCTGAAAAGGTTTTTGGCATCTATGAGAAAAAGATAATTTTCATACTTTGAAAACTGTTGCCATGGACTGTTGCATTCTTTTCTTTATATGTTTTATATATACTTTTTTTGTATATTTGTCATTCCCCAATAGAATGTTAATATCTTGATAGTATAGTTCTAAACACATGTTGTTCAGTCATTTCAGTTCTATCTACCTCTTTGTAATTGATTTAAAAAAATCTTAAGTGGTTTCCCATTTCTTTCTCCAGCTCATTTTACAGATGAGGTAAGTAAGGCGAAAAGATTTAAGTCAGTTGTCTGGGGGGTCACAGAGCTAGTAAGTGTCTGAAGCCAGATTTGAACCGAGGAAAATGAGTCTTCCTGATTTCAGATCCAACACTCTATGTATCATCCAGATGTTCTGTGAGCACATAGTAGGTGCTTAATAAATGTGTTTTTAATTGAGTGCTTAGTTTTGTTTTGTCTACAAAAATGGAACACATACATAAAAACACATATACTCAAATATTTTGTTGCAAATATACACTGACTCAAATATAACATAACATTTCATAAAAATCTCTATTTTTTCATTTTATGAAGAATTATTAAAATAAATTATATTTCAAATACAATTATAAAGTAAAATATATAATTATAAATAAATTATAAAATACAATTATAAAGTAAAATGTAAACAAATGGCCAAATGAACCACTTTCTGAATTGTATTCTGCATCTATACCTAAATTCTGTCTAACATTTTGTACTGCTTATGCTATAGTGAAAAAAAGATAATAAGAAAGCTCTGGATTCAAGTTTCAGTTTTGGTACACTTACTTTTGTTCTCAAAGAAAATGCTCCCTGTTTGCAGTTTCCTTGCCTGAAAAATAGAACTAATATTAAATCCATTTCCTCTCTCCTGGGGATATTGTTGGGGAAAGTGCTTTATAAAAATTAGACAATGCTTTAAAGAAATTAGTAAGTGCCTAAAGAAGCATATTTTTCTTCTAACCTGTCCACCGTTTTGAAAATCCTTTCCATCATATGCATTCCATATTTATAATTTTCTACCAGTTAAATAGGCTCCTATTAGGCACAAATCCTGAGCTATTAAATTACAAATGAAAATACAGACTTGGTGACTTAAAAGTGGAGACTTTTGAGATGACCCCCTCCCCCAAATATTAGGGGTTTGGAATAGCTCTTGAAAACTACATCTGTACCAGATCATAAAATAAATGCTGTAGGGCCCTTTGTTCTCTAGAAGAGTATTTGTAGCTCCCATTAAAAGTAATGAGAGATGTATTTATAAATCCCTTCCCCCTCACCAGATCTTGGTGCCAAGTAGCTAGATATATTCTGGTGGTAAAGCTTCAAATATGGTTGAGAATCAGATCCAGCCTTCAGAAATTTTGTGATCAGAAGCACAACTGAATGAATACTTTATAGGTTTGTGAAAATAGAGAGGGTAGAATTTTATTCTCTTTTGAGGCATTTATTCCCTTGAAATGAATATGATTGTTGCCATTTGCTTTTACCAAACAATGTACAGTATTGTTAACATTTGTTTCAGAAGAAGTAGGGTTTCCAAAGACATGAAAATTTCTAACTGAAATTTTATTTGGATTATGATGATATATGTAATTACAAAATACTGTACAAATTTATGTATTAATACAAGCTAACCAAATATTATAGATTAATTTCAGCATTTGTTATTGGACAAATGTCATTGTGGCATTAATTGCATTAGACATCAAAAGGACCGTGATTATGTGTGTTTGTCCCAAATAAAATAATGATATTTTAAATAGGAAGTAAAAGACCTAAAATAAAAAAAAAAAATATGTAGTTAGGTATATATAATTTTTTAAAAGCTAGGCTAATCAATCTTTCTATTTGAAGCAGAGGAAACAAAGTGTGACAGAAATTAAGTGAATTCCTTGAGATAATACAACCACATAGTAGCAGAGATTAAGGTAAACAGAAGGGCAGATAGGCATGCTGGGTTTAGAGTCAGGAAGATCTGAGAGCAAATCTTGGCTCAGACACTTACTAGCTATGGGAGTCTAAGCCAGTTACTTAAGCCATTGCTTCAGTTTCCTCCTCTGTCAAATGATTTGGAGAAGGAAATGGCAAAATGCTCTAGTATCTTTGCCAAAAAATCCCAAATGGGATTGTGGACAAATGGATACAACTGGAATGAATTATCAACAAGAATGGCAGAGAGAGAAGTAGGGCCTAAACCTCTTAACTCCTTTCGAGTTGTACTATTTTACTATATAGTAGTCTCCACAGCTCACTCTCTGGATGTGGATGGCACCCTCCATCACCCTGGAATTGCTCTGAATCAAGTTGATAAAAGCCAAATTTAGGACAATTTTAACATGGTTCTTTATGTATTAAATGTAAATAACATCTCTATAGGCACAGTCAATATTGTTTGACTAAAAGTCAAAGTTGTTTGACTTAATTCAAAGTCTGCCCCAGTCACTTTCTAGTTTTGTAGTCCTGGGCAGCTATTAAAGACTCAGTTTCTTCATCTGTAGAATGGATATATAATATAATAAAGCTCAGAAAATTCTGGTGAGGATTAAATGGGAAAATATGTATAATACTTTGAAATTCTTAAAATGCAATATGAATGCTAGTTATTAATATTGCTGTGTCAAATTAAAAATAACATAGGCTATATAATTAATGGATACAGATGTACACATGATTCACTAAGTAGTGGAGGAGAAAGTCAAATTAATAGCATATGTACTACACATTCAATCTAATTACTATTATCCTTTTTTTAAATTGGAAAGTAGAAATATGCCAGAGAAAACCATAATTTTATTTTCTAATTTTTTAATATTTAAATTTATTTATTTTCAACATACATTGTTTAATAAATCATGATGGGAGGGGAAAATCAGAATAAAAGGGAAAAACCCTTGGAGAGAAAAAAAAAAGAAAAAAGAAATGAACACAACATGTGTTGATTTACATTCAATTTCCATATTTCTTTTTCTGGATGAAGATAGCATTTTCTATTCAAAGTCTATTGAGATTGTCTTGGATCACTGACCCTCTAAGAACCAAGTCTTTCATAGCTGATCATCGCACATTCTTGCTGTTATTGTGTACAATATATCCCTGGCTCCATTTTAGTATGTGTAAGTTACT
Source organism: Antechinus flavipes (assembly GCF_016432865.1). Taxonomy (NCBI): domain Eukaryota; kingdom Metazoa; phylum Chordata; class Mammalia; order Dasyuromorphia; family Dasyuridae; genus Antechinus; species Antechinus flavipes. The sequence goes on from NC_067402.1 coordinate 156,887,379, forward strand.
TACTCAGCATTAGTTTGTATAAGTCAAAAACCATAATTTTAGAAGAATTCTTAGTTAAATATGAGGGTATTATCTTAAAATCTTATGTCATATTACTCAAAGCGTATTCCCACTCTGAAAATGTAACTGTTTTGCTTGTTCTGTTGTGTCTGGTTCTTTTGACTGCTCTCTGCAGGATTTTCTTGGCAAAGATATTGGAGTGGTTTCTCATTTCCTTCTCCATTAGATTAAGACTAACAGATTTCAAGGAGTTGTCTAGGGTCGTGCAGGTAACGTCTGAAGCTGGATTTGAATTAAGGCTTCCAGTGCCTTAGATTCCTGAACCAGGGAATAATTCTAGAAGTTCATGGAAGTCTAGTCCTTTGGATTCACAAATAGTATTAAAAAGGACTAAGATTGGGGTAGCTAGATGGTGCAGTGGATAAAGTGCTGACCCTGATGTCAGGAGGTCCTAAATTCAAATCCAGCTTCAGACACTTAATACTTCTTAGCTATGTGAGCCTGGGCAAGTCACTTAACTGCAATTGCTTCAGCAACAAATGAATGAATGAATGAATGAAGAGGCAGATAATATTGATTTCAAGAAAGCAACACTTGTTTCATAAAAAGATAAACAAGCAGTTAGCCCATCTCTGTTCTAACTAGCTCTGTGATAACTTTCAATTGTTTCCTCATCTAAAAAATGAGGATGTAGAATTGGATGATTTCTGAAGCCCCTTTGAGTTTTTTCAGATTCTATCATCTCAAGTCCTTTCAGTTCAACTTCTTAGAAGCCAGATGCTTTCTAGTAGAAAGCACATATCACTAATGAAAAATGGTAATACAATTTGCAATCAGTGTTCTGATATTTGTAAACCTAAGTTATTTTATATTCCCATTACCTTTTAATTTATGAATGATGATTCTTAACTTGTTTGAATATGTTTCAAGACTTTGTAATTCTGTAATCTCCTCAACAATGAAAAAAATTGTTTTGGCATTTATAGTTACTACAATTGTTACTTCATTGTTAAATATTGAATTTGCTATTTGTTTTACATATCTTTTCATGTTTTCACAGGGGGAACTCTATCCAAAATGAACATTAAGCATGTAAATTAAAAAGAGTTAAGATTTATCTAACTAAAACTAAAATTCAAAGTCATGAGAGGGGATTTTACCATAAGGCATTACATCATCTCTTATGCATTATTTATATTATATTAAGAACTTTCAGGGGAAAAAAATGAACATTCTTTTTAAAAATGCTAACATAATCTAAGAGATATTGAATACAGGAGGAAAAATGAAAATTCTGGAGAAATTATTTTAAAATACCAGGGACAAAAAAGAAAATAAAGGTCACATAATTTAAAAATTGATTTAAAAATATAGAATGCAAATAAATACATGAAGAAACATTTATTAAGTATTTACTATTTTCCAAGCATCTTGCTCAATGTTAGGGATACAAAGACAAGCAAAATTAGCTTTGCTCCCCAGGAGTTTACATTCTAATGGACAAGGTAGTAGATGTAGAGTATGGATGTTCAAGGAAGAGTATTTCCTATAGTGTAAAGTAAAAGAGAATAGTGACTCATCCAACCTCAAACTCATGACATTAAAAACTGAATTCATTATAATTTTCCCCTCCCCCTATCTTTTCTTATTTCTTTTGATGGTACCACCATCCTCACAGTTACTCAAGATCAAAGCTTCAGCTGGGAGCTTAATAGTCACCTTAGACTTATCCCCCAGATTCAAATAATTACAAAATTTTCTTAGTTCTATTTCATATCTCTAACTTCCCTTCATATCATAATATGATCATCCTATTTGATGACTAATGACACTTTGTTTGAACTGTTAATTAAAAAGATGATGGATAGATGGATGGATGGTTGGACAGTTGGATGGATATATGGATGGTTAGAATGATAGCTAGAGAGAAATAACATTTATTAAATTCTTATGTGTGCTGAGTATTATGCTAAGAAGTTCTGATCCCAATAGGCAAGCAATTCACTCCTAACGTTCAAGGATTATACATTCTAATGAGGAAAAAAGAAGATTTAAATATGATGGTTATAGAAGAATAGTAGATGTAAGAGGTAAAGAAAGTGAACTAGAGAGGGATAAAGAACTTTGGAAAGTTGAGTGAAGTGAAATATGCTTGAGATCTCTCCTGAAATAGCAAGAGAGTCACAAATCAAAACAACAGGATGCAGTGGCCAGGTATTTCAAGTATGGTAAGGGAGTTAGCAAGGAAGAGACAAAAAGGAAAATAAAAAAGGAAGAGAAGAAATGGAAGTTTTGAAAGTCAAATAAAATAACTTAGATTTTGAAAAAGCATGCTATACCCAAATTTATTACATAATGACCAGTGTTTTAGTGGTATTCATATATCTTATAAATTCATGAACCAAAAAAGCACATTCTCACATATAAACATCTTCCTTCCAGACCAAATATACATACTTGTGGGGTTGCATTCTATATTAATTTAGCAATACTTTTGCTCTTCTACATTAGGATGAATAATTAAGAACTGACTATAGTTTTGTCTAGCAGAAGGAAAGAAACTGAAAGAAACATAACTAAAACATGTCTATGAAAAAGCAACTGAACTTTTTTATTATTATTCATAGCAGTTGAAAAGTTGGAGCCAATTTTATCAGTCACTAAATCCATTTATTCCCTTTAGAATTTAAGCTGCTAATGGGCTGGAAAAGCAGTTCAGATGGAACATTTCCCAAATCTTTAGTGACAGATTGATTAAAAAAAAGGAAAATTGTACTTTAAACTTATGTTTTTTAATGAACTCTGCTATGTAATATAATGACTAACAGAGTGTGATTGATTAAACACATTTTACATATCAAAATTCAAAAAAAATAAAAGCCCCAGAATGTTTGAATGTTTCTTTTCTACAAGTACCATTATAAGTTCATTTTAATTTTTCAATAAATAAAACAACTTTCACATAGTTAAAATAATATCATATAATATTCTTTAATTTTGACATTTACAGTGTCATTCCAGAGTGTTGAAAATAAAAACGGACATGGGTCACAAGTTGTGAGTCATGCATGCTTTTCCTCTCTAAGGAAAAAGGGATCTCAATAACATTTTTAACCGATATAGACTTCTCCCACATATACCAATATTATAATAAATATGAAAAGGCAGAGTAAAATCAGATCATCAGTGTTTTAATAAACAAATAATTCTATACCTTAGGGACCTTTTAATTCCTAAACTATCATCACTAATCTGCTTTTTGTGGAACTTGCTATGGTATTTGTAGAGTGGACTTTTTTAAAAATGGAAAATTCAAGATCATGTAAACTATATCAAATACACCAGATACATTCAGTCTAAGACTCAAAACATTAAAGATCATATTAATTACTGGCATATTAAAATTTTCTCCCAAGACTCAGGATCTAATATAGGGGACAAGGGGCAACTCAACTAAAGTCTCTCAACATTTATCCTCCAAAAATCTTCAAAACAACTCATCATGACAAATATTCAATATCAAAGCCAAGAAAAGATTATGTATGATGAGACAGTTTTCTGCACTATGAAAACTTAGTGGATCTCAGGAGAAGTTTGTGACACAGTGGGGAAGCATGTTTAGAATCCACAAGCAGCAACAATAAATAGTAGCAATTGTGGCTTGCTGAGCTCTCAGCTGAAAGATGGTAAGGGAGTCAGACAAATGGTGAGAAGGAAATTTCAAGTCGCCCTTAGCTGATACTTGGTATAGTTATAAATAAATGGCAATTCCACTACATATATATATATAGTTCCTGGTCATGGTCCCAGGACACTGTGTATTGGCCACAAAAAAAAAAAAAAGAAGGCTACTAATTCCAGTTCCAAGGCAAAGAGAACAATGATATTTGTGACTGCAGAAAAGCAGAAGCATTTTCTGGACAACGATTAAAGTTCAAATCAGGAAAGAAATGTCTCCCAGGATCATATTACCTTGAAACCACCAAAAACTTGCAGACATCTAAAACTAGTTCTAAAAAAAAGTAGCATGAAAAAGCTTGTAGCCTGGATCAGGGCTACTTCATTCCAAAATGAATGAAATTCAACTTTAATATAAAATCAAAATGAAAAAATAAATTTGGAAAATGAACAAACAACAACAAAAAAATAATTTTATAAGAAAGTTATAACAGCAGGAAAAATTGAGACATTAACTCAAGACAATGATATGAAAATACTTATAAAGATTCAATGTAAAATGCTAATTGAACTCAAACCCAACAAGAATTCCTAGACAGGGTAGAAGAAAAATAAAGAAAAAAAAATGAAAGTGATACCAAAAAAGAAAAAAAAAAAAAGAAAAGATAAGAAAATTAACATCTTGGTAAAAGATATACCAAAAAATGCAGAAAACAACACCTTAAAAATAGACTTGTCCAAATGGTAAAAGAGACTGAAAAATTCACTGAAGAAAAAAACTCCTTTTAAAGCAAAATAGCCCAAATGAAAAAGGAAGTATAAACATTCACTGAAGAAAATAATACTTTAAAAATTAGATTGGACAAGTGGAAGATAATAACTCCATGAGATATCAAGAAACAATGAAACAAAATGAAAAGAATGAAAAAATAAAGGTGAAAATATGAAATATCTCACTGAAAAAACAACTGACTTGGAAAACAGATCAAGGAGATACAATTTAAGAATTATTGGACTATCTGAAAAGCAATCAAAGAAAGAACCTAGATATCAAATTTCAAAAAAGTTATTGAGGAAGACTGCTCAAATACATTAAATTCAGAAGGCAAAATACAAACTGAAAGAACCCACCAATAATCTCTTTAAAAAGGTCCCAAAATGAAAACTCTTAGGAATATTCTAGAACTTCTGGATCAAGGACAAAATAGTAAAAAAAAAAAAAAAAAAAAGTAAAGAGTCAAATCATCCAAATAACATAGAACCATAATCAGGATTATACAAAATTTAGCAAGTTCTATGTTAAAGAAGAGGAAAGCTTAGAATGTGATATTCTGGAAAGCAAAGGAGCTAGGATTATGACAATAATCTATCCAGGAAAAGTGAGTATTAATTTTTCATGGGAAAATGGATATTCAAAGAAACGGATGATTTTCAGGCATTATTGATGATAAGATTACAGCTCAATAGAAATTCTGATATTTTTACACAATAAGAGAAGCATAAAACCTCAGAAATATGAAAGAGGATGATTACATTTAATTTGTAAGAATTTTATCACTAGTACTTCAAATAAAAGAGTTTACATAGACAAAAGGTATGGATATGAATCAACTAAGTTGAAATAATTTAAAAAAAATGAAGGGATGAGAAAGGGATGCACTGGGAGAAGTGAGAAGGGAGAGATAGAATGGCAAAATTTTTCTCATAATAAAGAGACAGTCAAGGAAGAACCTTAGTGGAGGGAGAAATGGAGGAGATGGACAATATTTGAACCTCACATTCATTAGAATTGGTTTAAATAGGGAAGTAGTTAGACAAACAGACTCACATACTCTTAGTTGTATATAGAAATGTAATTAACTTAATGGGGAAATAGGAGGGAAAGGAAATAAAAGAAAGAGGGACGATAAGAAAAGGGAGTATACATTAAGGGAAGTTGTAGTTAGAGGAAAAATAGCTTTTGAGGAACAACATTATAAAAAGAAAGAAGAAACAGATGAAGATAGGGCAGAAGGAAATACAGAGTAATCACCACATGGAATGAGCTCACCCATAAAATAGAAGTGGATAGTAGAATATATTAGAAACCTAATTCCAACAATTCATTTAAAAGAGACACCTCTGCAACAGAAAGACACACATGGAATTAAAATAAAGAGTTGGAGCAGAATCTAAGATGCTTCTACTAAACTAATCTAATTAAAGATAATCAGGGAAACTATATTTTCACTAAAATGTATCATAGACAATGAAAAAATATCAAAAAATTTTATGGGAGGTTTCTCTGATAAAAGCCTCATTTCTGAAATATATGATGAACATAGAACTGATTCAAATTCATGAAAATAAGAGCTATTCCCCAATTGACAAATGGTCAAAGGAGAGACTTTATTTCAGAAGAAGACATTATAACTATCTGCTCTAATACAGTATTGATTAAAGAAAGGAGAATAAAAACAATTCTGAAGCACCACTTCACACCTAACAGAAATTCCAAATGCCAGAGGAGATTAAAAACAACAGCAACCAACTATTGATTAGAGAAAGGCAAATTAAAAGAATTCTGAAACACCATCTCACTCCTATCAAAATTGACAAGTATTGTAAGAGGGAAGATGAATTATTGGTGGAAGAGTGAACTCTTGTGGAGAACAATTTGGAAGTAGATTCAAAGGGAAATAAACCTTTTTTTTTTTATATCCTTTGACCCAGCAATGGGTTTGTATCCCAAAGAGATTAAAGTAAAAGGGAAAGGGTCTATTCATACAAAAATATTTATAGAATCTCCTTTTGTGATAGCAATGAACTAAAAATCAAAGGAAGCTCATCAATTAGTTAATGGCTAAAGAAATTGTAGCATAGGATTGTGATTAGTACTATTTTACTATAAGAAAAACTGGGTTTTAGAAAACCATGGCAAGACCTAAACAAATTGAGGCAAAGTGAAGAAAGAAGAACCAGATCATTGTGTGCAATAAAAGCAATGCTGATCAGCCACTGTGTATGCTCTGATTAATATAGTGATCCAAGACAGCTTCCAAGGACTAATGATAAAAATAATATCATCCACCTTTAGAAAGGCCAGTCATGAATTCTGAGTGCAAATGGAAGTATAATTTTCTCACTTTATTTTTTTATGAAATATGACTAAAATAGAAATGCTTTGCAGGAACTTACCTATATAATTGATATAATATTGTTGGAAGAGAATATAGAACTCAAAATTTAAAAAGAAAATGATGTGAAACAGTAATAAATTGTGATAATATTTTTTAAAAATCCTCTCTATTTATGCAGGAACTTTCTCATACAATTCTAGTAGGCATGAAAAAGACATCAGTCCTTCATCAACAAGCTTTATTAAGCATCTAATAGGTATGAGAGACTCTGCTAGGTAGATATTGTTAAATTACAACAAAGGAAACAAATGTATCTTATACATGCATACATACATATATGTGTATATATATATGCATATATATGATTTAAAGATGATCAATAAAAGAAAAGCAGTAGTATTTAGGGAGATCAGAAAAAGACTTTTCATAGAAAATAGAATTTCAGTGAGGACTTGAAGGAAGTCAGTCATGCTACAAAGCATAGATGAAAGAGTGTACTCCAAGTAAAGCAATCAGCAAGATTATTAAATATTCACAGGCACAGAGCAAAATTCATGTGAATCATTGTTATATTTATCATCAACAAATTATTAGGTAGTCCATGCTAGGCTTATACATTTTAAGACTTTGCTTTCACAAATCGGTTTGCATGGGTTCAACATTAATTTACTATTGCAATTCAATACAATTAAACTAAGATTTCATTGATTTGGATTTCCTTTCATTGGTTCAGATATTAATTTACTCAGAATCTGGTCCATTTTTATTACAGAGCCCAAGCAGAGTTGACTGTCTATTACTGGATGAAAGATCACCCAGTGTTGGAATCTTTACAAACTGCTAACTAATTAGAGTTGATCTAATCTTACAAGAAGATGTTTTGGGCCAGAACCTGAAACAAGGTACTAAGTAGAACCAATTAATACAAGGCTTGTGTTCACACCTTTACTCATTGGAGTTCACAAGTATGGGAGTTTCACAAAGTAAACTTTGTAACTTTATAAGTTCACACCTCCCTTGAAGCTCTTTGGGCCAGAGAGCACTATGGGAGAAAACCCACAATCCCTCTCTTGAAGGAGCATAAATAGAGCTTCAATGGGCCAGTCAAAGAAGTTCTTCAGAGTGAAGAAGCTACAAGTCGTGATTTTAGCGGAATTATGCCAGAAGCCCTCTCTCCGAGGCAAGGCAAGGAAGAATATATTCCACTTGGCTGGCTGGTCGCAGAAGAGAGTTCAGCTGCATTGGAGAGGAGTTGGTGGCTGGGCTCCTGCACTTCCCCCACTGAGACCAAGCTGGTCTGAAAGACTCACCAGAAAGCTAGCCGAGCCCCAAGTGAAGGAGACAAGAGATTCATTCCATCTCTATGCTGGTTGGAGGCTGAAGAAAGCAGAGGCAGAGGCTGAAGGACAAAACCCTTGGATTTGGCGACATTCAGAGGGAGCTCTTGGAACCAAACAGAGAGATAGACCTCTAAGCTAACCGGGCTATATTGGAGATAAGAAAAGATCTGAACTTTTATCACCTGGTTGCATTTGGGGAAAAGATCACCACAATCCAGGAATCAAAGGATACTATAAGCTTTATGGGTCAGTATATGTGTGTGGTAAAGTAGAAAAAGGGAAGAAGTTAGTGTTAGCGCATCTGGGTTCACACAATCTCTGCCACCTACTTAACCTGTGTGACATTAGGCAAGTCACCTAATCTCCTTGGGATCTACTTATCTCATGTGTAAAATGAGAGAATTCAACTGGATGATCCATTGTGTTAGGAGAATATTTTTAACTTTGCCAGAAATCAGTTAATATAGTTTTTCCTTTAAAAGTACCCAAACCATCTTTGATTGGCTCATAGGAGTAAGTATTAAACCTCTTGACTTTACTTTCTCAGTTACAGCACCCGAAAACCAGTAGTCCTGGACTGTTCCAGATTCTCTAATGTTCAGCTAGTAGATATGTATAGTAGTTCAAGTAAGGGGATTTTGTTCTGTTGAATAAACTCAGGATGGCTTTGGTGAATAATACTACAACTACATAAATCTCTTCTTTTGTTAACAATTTACAAATGTTGGGCTAAAACAACTTTTAAACTCATTCAACCAGGCAGGCTAAGTACTGGGGATGCTAGAAAGGGGGAAAAAATCAACTCTTGACTTCAAGGAGCATATATTCTAATGGAAAAGTAAAATATAAATAAATCAGAACATATAAGGTATATAAAAAATAGAAGAAAATCATATGAAAAGGTAAAGAACTGGAAGATGAGTATTGGAGGCTCCAGGAATGACTTCCTCTCAAAGTGGGATCTGAGAGAAAACTTGAAAGAATCCGGTGAGTGTGTGAGACAAAAGTAAAAGGGCAAAATACTGCAATCATGGAGTAAATCTAATGAAAAGTCACAAAAATAAGAGAGGTAGTAGCTGCTCTAAAGAAAAGCAAGCAAGCCAGAATAATTGTATCAGGAAGTTTATGGATGTAAAAATACTAGGATTAAAGCAAGCAAGTTACTAAGAGATCTAAAGTGTCAGATAGAGAAATTTATAACTTAACCTAGAAATCATAGGGATTACTGGAGTTCTTTTTCCAAAGAGAATGATATGGTTAGGTCCATATTTGAGAAATGTTACCATGGTGGCTGAATAAAAAATACATTGAAATGGGAAGAGAACAAAGCAAATTGACCAATTAGGAGAATATCACAATAGTCCAGGTGAGAGATAATAAGCATATGAATTAAGGTTATGTCTCAGGAGAGAGGAGAGGATATACACAATAGATATAAAAGAGTAAATTCCACTTTTTAACAATGGAATAGGAATTTAAGATTAGTGAGAATGAGGAGTAAAGGATCGCCTAATGCTATGAACATAGGTGAATGAGAGAATGATTCTATCTTTAAGTCTGCAAGGAATTAGGTTCTGAGGAAAAGGGAGAACATAAGGAGTACTCTGCCAGATATGTTAAGTTTGTGATGCCTATGGGTTTATCTAATTTGAGATATCCAAGAGCCAGTAGGTAATGTATCACTGTAGCTCAACAAACAGGTTAGAGCTGGGATTCACCTCCATGGAAATAATAACTGAAACTATGGGAGCTGACAAGATTAGGAAGGAAACAAAAAGAAAAAAAGGCTTGGAATAAGTGGAACAAAGCAATGAGGGTTACCTATGTTAGCAGGCATGATATGAATCAAGAATGAATAAAAAAGACTAAGAATCAGAAAGACAAGAGGAGAGCCTACAGAAAGAAATAATGAAAACCTAGAGGTAAGAGATTATATTAAAAAAGAGGTGATATGCAATATCGAACCCTGTAGAAGAACATGAGAATTGAGAAGAAGCCATTAAATTTGGCAGTTAAAAGATTGTTAGAATTTTGGAAAGAACTTTTTTGGCTGAGTTGGAAGTCATATCACATAGGGTTTAGAATTGAGCAAAAGAAAAGAAATGGAAGTACTCTCCCTCTGATTCTACCTATATCATCATTTCTTATATAATTTGTGTGGATATTCTTCCATAAATCCTCCACAGAAAAACCCATCCAACATACTAGAGACCTTAACTAGACCTATTTTTATACTTTCTGTATAATTCTAACTCTTGTCCCATATGTTGTATCCTTGATATTTCTTCTCACTTCTTGAACTTAATTGATTATTAGATATAGGCTATATCCTGATTGAGTCCAACACACATCTTTTCATTGGAGAACCTAAGACTTTGAGTGTTCAGAAATACTTATGTTTTGAAATTTGTGACTCTTCACCATTATCAAAGATTTATGTTGAAAAGATAAGAGTTTGTACATTGGAGAAGTTTGAAATTGTTAAAATTATGATGCAATTTCCTAAATCCATCCATTCTTGTCTCATCATTCTTTTCTGTTCTGTCCCTAATTAACAGTTTATTCACAATGCCTGTTCTACATAAATGTTTTAATGTTCTAACTAATTGGACTGGTCATCCAGTGTCTGAAGAGACTCCCAAGGATGTTAAACATTACAGATGAGATTTTGTGAAGTATCCTAACTGTAATGTCATGATTGTCAGATGACTAAGTATTACAGGTACTTTTATTATTTTGTGTTGATAGCATTAAGTTCCCAAGCAATATAGAACCTCTTAAAAGCCACTATTATATAAAATAAACAGTCCATACAAGAAAAAATAGATTAAATTTTTTGTCCATTCTTTTGTTATTGAAACTACACCCAAATATTTGAGCCATGTAAAATGGGGGAAAAAAAGTCGCTTTCATGGTTGCTCTTAAACATAATGTTTAACAACATAAAATTAAATTTGAATTGAAGAATGAATAATATTTAACTACTTCTATAATTATCTATGCTTCATATTTTGAAGTTTATGAAAGTTGTCAATTTTGTAATACTGTCACGTACTTTAAAAACGTATTTATTTATGTGAAATGCATTTAGTTAGACACACAACATATGTGGCCAATGAAAAATAAAGATTGTTTCCGTATGGAATTTCCAATACTAGGCTGTCTTCAAAAAGATATCTCAAATGCAATAGATTAGGATCACTTTACAGACAGCCTGGTAGCATTTTTGGATCTGGAACAGAAACAACCAAATGTTTATTAAAGTGACGATATTATAGCCACTGTAATTTGCACTGGGATTCCAAAATGCTGATGCATAAGATTCTGTGTTTACTATTTGAAGCAGCAAAATGAAAATTAAATTAATTAGGTATGAGCTTGAAAAATTATGAAACTGCATGGTCTTTTTACTAAAAGGGGGGAAGGGGATTGTTACTGATCAGTGAGATGCTGCACATTATGAAAATCATACTAGATTATTTTTTAAACAATCATTTTCCAGGAATTTCAGTTCTTGAAAATTAGCCCCTCCAGACTCAATATGAAAAGCTTGTAAACATTTTTTTTTTCTTCTTCATCTTTTTGATTCAAAAGTGAGAAACAAGCATCATGGTATTTTGAAATTTTAAAATGTGAAAATCAGGATCTTGATTAAATAGAAAAGCAATCCATAGACATAGAATGGGAACATGGTTAAAGTATAATTTTATTGGAAGCAGATTGTATCTTCACTGCTAAGGTTCAGCTATAAAGACGTGAAATACTCTATGACGATGATAAAATTAATCCTTCATGCAAAAAGCAAATACTTTTGAGTTTAACAACTCTTCTCTCTGATTTTCTCATCCCATTGCTCCAAAGGAAGAAGTCTATCACTCTTGTAAGTATACATGCAGCATTTCATGAAGCCCAATGTTTCCACAGTTCTGTCTTTAATCATGGACATTGTTTCAAAATTCTAGTCTGGGATTTAGCAAATTACACAAGTAATTGTTGTCAACAGACAGAGCTTAATTTCTAGTATAGTGATGACACACCAATTTGCCTAAGGCAATACTGAACATGGAAGCCCTTTATAAAATCCTGGGTGGCTTATTATTCCTAAAACCTTTACAATTTACTCACATAATTTTGGGTAACATGAGTGAGCACTAGGAATTCAATTCGAACAGACCCACAAAAATCTTAGAAACACTGATTGCTTGGGAAATATTTGAAGTTGCCATGATTAAAGAAGAATACAACACTCATGTCATAGAGATTTGAAGAAGTTTTTTGTTGTTGTTTTGTTTTCTTTTATTTTGTTTTCCCCTGGGAAAGTAGATATTATAGTGGTCAGACTGATGACTAGTATGCTTCCATGAAGCTAAAGTAGAGATAGAAGGAGAAATAAAGAAAATAATAATTAGCATGTTTTATATGTGGGTTTATTGTCCAAGACTGAATCATATAGTTCTTTCAGTCTTACATTTGCTAGAATTTCAACAACTAAAAGCTTTTGAAATTGGAAATAAATCATACTGGAAAAAATGTAACACAGAGAATTAATAGCATTAATATCTAACTTTTTATTTATAAAATTTTTAATAATAGCTTTTTATTCTTAAAACACATGCAAAGATAGTTTTCAGCATTCACCCTTGCAAAATCTTGTGTTCCAAATTTTTCTCCTTCCCTTCCTCCCACCCCCTACCCTAGACAGCAAATACTCTAATATGCTTTAAACATGTGAAATTTTAAACATATTTCCACATTTATCACGCTGCACAAGAAAAATCAGATCAAAAAGGTAAAAGGGGATAAACAAAAAGCAAGCAAACAACAACAAAAAAGTAAAAATACTGTGTTGTGATCCACATTTATCCCCATAGTCCTGTTTCTGGATGCAAATGGTTTTCTCCTTCACAAGTCCATTGGAACTGGCCTGAATTATCTCATTGTTGAAAAGCCAAGTTCATCGCAGTTGATCATCACAAAATCTCATTGTTGCTGTGTACAAAGTTCTCTTGATTCTACTCATTTCACTTATCATCAGTTCATGTAAATCTCCAGGCCTTTTTGAAATCAAGCTGCTGATCCTTTCTTATAGAACAATAATATCTAACTTTTAATATTAAGGTCGCCATATTCAAGCTATCATGCTAATGGAATGATGGGGTAGGAATTTTTTAAAAAAAAATTACAGGCAGAATCATGATGACAGAGTAGAAATAGCAATCTTCTCCAAATATTCCACTCCATACAAATTTAAAAATAATATATCCAGTCAAATTTTGGACCAGCTTAATCAATGTTGTTAACAATCAATAATGTTAAATTGAAATATTTTTTCTAGGCTAAGACAATTTAGGAGATTGGCATAAGAGATCTGTGACAACAAAATAGGAGATGACCATATGTATGCATAGCTGCCATACCAGCTCTCAAAGCAGATCTAGAAGCAGCCCAACAGCTTTGGGAGCTCTCAGCCTAGATATGGTAAGGGATTAAGAAAATGGTCAGAAAGAAAAATGGCGAGCCCCTAGTTGACATAGACCATATGATTTGACATTGATTGGCAACCATACCTCCCATATACAGTTTTAGAGTGTAGCTTCAGAGCTGACAGTAGTGCTTGTGGTCAGTCATAAGAGACCAAGGACTCTGGTCTCAGCTTCCAGGGTAGAAAGAAATAGTAACACAGCAAGATGATTCAGTCCAAGTCCAATGATATTGTGATGAAGAAAGCCATCTGCATCCAGAGAAAGAGCTGTGGAGACTGAGTATGGATCACAACATAGCATTTTCACCTTTTTGATTGTAGTTTGCTTGTATTTTATTTTATTTCTTTTTTTTTCCTTTTTGATTTGAAATTTTTGTGCAGTATCATAATTGTGGAAATATGTATAGAAGAATTGCATATGTTTAACATATATTGGATTACTTGCCACTTAAGATGGGAAGATAGGGAGGGGAAGAGGAAGACAATAATTTATTTAGAGAACAAAGTTTTGCAAGGGTGATTGTTGAAAATTATGTATACATATGTTTTGAAAAAAAAAAAATTGGGACAACTAGGTAGTACAGTGGATAAAGTACCAGCCCTGAAGTCAGGAAGACCTGAGTTCAAATTTAGCCTCAGACACATAACACTTCTAGCTATGTGACCCTGGGCAAGTCACTTTACCTCAATTGCCATAGCAGATAGAAAGAAAGAAAGGGAGGGAGGGAGGGAGGGAAGGAAGGGAGGAAAGGAGGGAGAGAGGAAGGAAAGAAACAAGGAAGAAAGAAAGAGAGACAGAACAACAAAAAGGACTGGGCCATAAAAGCAAACAAACAAAAAATATTATGATGGCATGGAACATCAAAATACACACTTAGAAGAAACAAAATATGAAAACTGCAAGCAAAACCTCAAAGTAAAATACTAATTGAACTAAGGCCTAGTAAGAATTCCAGGAAGAATTAAAGATTAATGAAAATAATAGAGGGAATATTGGGAAAAGAAAAAAAAAACACATAAGAAAATTCTGAAAGTAAGATTAACAGTTTCATAAAAGGAGCACAAAAATGCTAAAGAAAATAACACTTTAAAATAGAATTGGCCAAAATAAAATTAACTGAAAAACTTCTTAAAAAGGAAATAGGATAAATGGGGGGAGGGGAGGGAGGAGGGAATAAAATCTCTCTGAAGAAAATAATTCCTTAAAAATTCAAATAGGGTAAGTAGAAACTAATGCATTTATGACATATCAAGGAGTAATGAAAATGAAAAGAATAAAAAAAAAATCAAGAAAATGTGAGATATCAGAAAAACAAGTAATCTGAAAAACAGATCAAGGAGAGATAATTAAGAATTATTGGAATACCTAAATGTTGTGATCAAAAAATCAAAGCATAGACATCAAATTTCAGAAAATTATCAAGGAAAACTTCTTACTTATCTTAGATCCAGAGGGCAAAATAGAAATTGCAAGAATACAACAATTATCTCTTGGAAGAGATCACAAAATGAAAATGTCCAAGAATATTATATCCAAATTCCTATACTCCCAGATCAAGGAAAAATAATATAAAAGTTAGAAAGAAATCATGGAAATATCATGGGACCACAATCAGGATCACACAAGATTTAACAACTTCCATGTTAAAGGAAAGAAAAGCTTAGAATGATATTCTAGAAAACAAAGGACTTAGGATTGCTACCAAGAATAACCTACCAAGTAAATGTAAATATAGTACTTCTGGGGAAAAAAATCAGTTTTCATGAAATAGAGGTTTTTCAAGCATTTATGATGAAAAGACCAGAGATAATTTTAAAAATTTGATATTCAAACATAAGACCCAAGAGAAGTTTTTAAAGGTAGGTATGAAGCATAAATTATTAAAAATTTAAGGCTAAACTGTTTGTATTCCTATATTGAAAGTGCATGCATGCAATTCCTAAGAACTTTATTATTTTTAAAGCAATTAGAAGTATATCCAGAATCTATACAAGTATGAATCAATTATGTTGGGATGCTCTAAAAATATGAAGGGATGAGAAAGATGGATATACTGAAAGAAGGTAGAAGGAAGAGAAGGAATGAGGAAAATTATTTTTACATAAAAAAGTCACACAAGGAAGAACTTTTATAAGTGAATGGGAAAAATGAAGGGGAAACACTTGACTCTCCCTCTTATCAGAATTGGTTAAATGGGGAAAGAATGTATATAAACCTACCCACATAGGTATGTAATTTCTTCCTAACCAGCAGGAAAATGAAAAAGAGGACAATAGGAAAAGAGTGATAAAAGGTAGGGCAGATTAAACAGGCAGTAGTCCCCTCCCAACCCCTCAACCCCCCAAAAAAAACAACAACAGACTTTTGAAAAGTGACAGGAAGATAGAGACAGACAGACAGAGAGACAGAGACAGAGAGAGACACAGAGAGACACAGAGAGAAAAAGAGAGAGAGAGAGAGATCAATTCTAAGGAAATTAACATAAACAAACTGAACATGGGCAAATTTTTATATTTTTTTTACATGAGAAAATGTATACAATATTTTTAAGATTCACATCAAAAATAGGGTAGCTCAAAAGAAAGACTGGCAGAGTCAAGGTAAAAAATGTAATCAGGTTATATGAATTAGATGCAGAGGAAGAATGGACACATAGAGGGGAGAGGAGGACTCAGTACTGAAAACCTGCTCATATGGGAAATGGCTTTAATGGGCAATACTACATATATACCATGAAGATTATAGCACTCTCTAAAATCTATAAAGAAATAATGGGGGAGGGATGGACAGATAGGGAAGCAAAGGGTGAGGGAAAAAGACAAGGAGGAATCCTTGATTGGGAGGAGGTTAAGTAAAAGCTAGCCATGTAATGGAGTGCAATTTAATTAACGAAGTAGCCCAGTTAGGAAAGATATGTGTGTGTATGGGTATGAATATGTATATGTGTGCATATATGTGTATGTATATATATATATGTGTGTGTGTGTGTGTGTGTGTGTGTGTGTATGTATGTATATATATATATATATATATATATACACATAAATATATCTTTTCTTAACTGTACCTTGCTCGGGGGATAGTGGGGAGATGAAAAGGGGAAAAAGAATAAAGCAAGGTAAGCAGTAGAGAACCAAAGAACAATTTGCAAGGAACTAAAGAAAAAATGGACATTTGTGAATATAATTTCTTCTACTAAAATGTATACACACACACTTTTTTGATTTGTTAATTTGTTGTTATATATTTTGAAGCCTCTAAATCCTAAATTCAATACCTTTTATAATAATGGATTCTACCATATTGTACTACCTATATATAGATTTATAGATAACAGATTATAAGAAGGTAGCATCTCACACAATGTATATGTTAAATAGGTGTTTAATGTTTGGGTCCTCCTCAAGAAGTTTTTTTACCTTTTGTTATAATCTTACTCCCTTATGTAAATAACATCCTTTTATTATAATTTAAACTCACTGAAATTAAAAACTTAATCTTTTTTTGACATCCCAAATGGTTAGCATAATATATAGCTCATAATATGCAATCAATAAATGCTTTTTCATTCATTATTTCATCCTTCCAATTTGCTTTCCAAGATAGTTGAATTTAATCATAGTTTAATCAACATGTTAAGTCTTCCCATCATTTGACATCATTGACAATTTACTGGATATCAGATGAAAATACACAGTTGCTTTAATTTGGATTACTATTTTTAATACTTTGAAACAATTTTGTTAATAGCTTATAATTATTTTTTGGAGAACTGTTTATTCATAGGGTATGATTACTTCTCCATTGATCCATGGCTTTTAGTATTATATATTTGCATTAGTAACCTACATATCTTTAATATCAGATTCTTGTCAAACATTATTAATATAAAGATTTTAATTTTGCCTTCATCAGCTGCTTCCTTTTTTATGTTAGTTGAGTTAGTTTTATTTACTTTTAACTTCACTTTATTTATTTTTTCAATTTTAATGTAATCAAAGCTATCCATTTTATCTTTTATAATATATAGATTTTATATATTTAAAATAAAATAGATTTTATTTATTCCTCATTTGGTCAATGATTATTTTCCTAACTGTAATGATAAAAAGTATATTCTCTGGTCCTCTATTAATTTTTTTATGATATGACTTTTAATATTAAGATCGTATATAAAATTTGAACTCACACTTAATGTAACATATACTGAAGTTTAACATGTACAAATTTCCATGTGAAGAACAACATTCTTCTTAACTGACTGCAAATAACAAGATAAATATTTGGGGCAATCTATTTTTTTTTAGTTTATAAATAGCTTCCTTCATAATATAGGCAAAAAAAGAGTATTTTTAGTTTCGAAATTGTCTCAAGTGCTGATTCTTCAATTCAGTTTTCCTTATTTTTAAAACTGTAAGTGAAATAAGCTATAAAATGCCTAAATAATGTGGAAAATGTTCCAGTTTTTTTTTTTTTTTTTGGTATAACAACTTAAATCATGAATCAGTACAATCCAGTACAATGTCAATTATAATGCCCAAGTTTCATCTTATCTTGGAGGCCAGCCATTTTGAAAGTCATCTAGAATCATGCCACCTCATTTCTTGAGATATATTGAGATAAGAGTAGGATGTATAGCAAAAAAAAAAAAAAATGTAATCATATAAAGCTACATATGATTTTTGAACCATGTGACCAAAGGAAAATCTTTCCATTTCTCTGAACCAAATTTTAACTTCAAAACATCACTCATATACTTCCCTTTATTCCCAGTTTCATAATAGTCATCTTGGTAGAGATCCTTATTATCTCATGTTAGAACTATATCAATAACTTTCTAGTTGATTTTTTTGCCTAAGTTCTCTTTTTTCATCCTTCATTTAGATGCCCAAGTGATTTTCCTGAAGTACAAGTGTGACTGTGTTCCTCCTTGCCTTTTTCCAAATAAACTCCTGTCTCACTATTACCTACAGGAACAAATATCAAATATAATTAAATAAAAATAAAATATAAAATCTTATTTCACTATGCTTTCCAGAATTTTTACATTATACTGGCTTATTTGAAGTCCTTAAAACTTATTTTATTTTCCACTTACTTGCATTTACTTAAGCAGTCCCTTTACCTAAAAATTTATGGTTTTTCTGATTTCCTTCAAATTCTGTTTGACTTTTATTTTCAGCAGTAAGTCTTTCTTAGTGCCCCATCCTCAATCACTCCCTCTTTCTTTACTGTTAATACCTCCTCTCTGAAATTTCCTTCTATTTTTTTTTACTATATTTATTTTTTGCATAGTTCAGAATACAAAAAGGAGAAAGAAATATACTCCCTGGCCTTTAATAAACTTTAATTCTAGTACTAAGACAACACACAGAAGGAAGCTATAAAGCAAAAGAAAAGTGAGATGAAAACACTTGGCATTTGGGCATTGTGGGAAATATTTGAAGAGTCTGTAAAGTAGCCTATAGAAGAATGAAGAGATATTGGTCTCAGAGGCCTTAAAATGGAAAATCTGTGAAGAAATATCCAATCAGGAGAAGAGGCCATGGAACAGCTCAGAAGCCTGCCTCATATTTTAGAGAAAATTGAAGCCTTATTTCCTTCTTATCTGTTACTCAGGTGCTTCCTCCCGCTTTCTCTTCCTTCACCCCTGTTTCACATGATGAAGTAGCCTTACTCCTTACCAAGCTAGCCTCTTTACTTGTTCAAAAGATTCCATTCCAGCCCACATTCTCTGACATGTTGCTTCCTTTGTCCTTCCCTTTCTCTCACCTACTTTTAATCTCTCCCTATTACTATAGGGATACCACTACCTTTCCCATTCTTTTGGCTGGCATCCTAAAGGTCATTCTGGATTATTCATTATCTCTCCCTCCCTCCCTATATTCAAGCTATTGCCAAGGCTGGTTGATTTCACCTTTTCAGCACAGAACCATAATTCTTTTTTTCCTCTAACACTGTTGCCACTCTCGTGTAAACCCTTATAGTCCAGGGCTGGATTATTGCAATAATCAGCTGATGAATCTGCCTCTCTCAAATCTTTTTCCCTCTCTAAATCCATTCTCCTTTTAGCCTCTAAAATGATTTTAATAAAATGAAAGTTTAATCATGTCACCTCTCCTCCATATTTAATAAACTCTACTGGTTTCCTATTATTCCTCTGACATATATCCTTTGTTCCAGTAACACTGACTTCCAATAGTCCCACAAAAAAGACACTCCATCTTTCAGTTCTGGGTAGTTTTCCTGTCTGTTCCTCATGAGAAGAATATTCTTTATCTTCTGCTCTGTTTCCTCATTTCTTGGGCTTCTTTTAAGGCAACACTAAAATCCCAACTCCTTCCAGTGCCTCCCTATGTTAATTATTTCTTATTTATCTTCTAAATAGCAATTTGTTAATGCTGGTTTTCATGTTGTTTCCCTCATTAGATCATAAACTTCTTGAGGGCAGAGACTGTCTTTTGCTGTTTTTTTTTATAACCCCAAAACTTAATACAGTGTCTAGTTCATAGGAGGTTATTAATAAACATTTAATAAATTAATTTGAATTGACAGGGTGTTTCCAAAATGAGAATCAGCCTAGTAATTTTCCTCAGTGAAGAATTTTTATTGCAAGGATATTTAAAATAGTCTCTCAAAAATTTGTTAAGCACATCATGCTTTTCAGTTTAATTTGAATTATTAACATTTGCTCCATTATTTTCTTAAGTCTAGACAATCAATAACACAATAAATGAACCTCTTGATTTATAGCTTTTGCCCAGTTCTTTGTTGTAAATGATCACACTGGAAATTTAATAATCAGCTTTCATAAGCCATAATAGTTGACTCCAGCACACCACTTTTTTTGTGGCATGGCAGAGAAAGTCCTGTGTAAAATCAATAGTGCAGACTGGAGAGTAATTAAAATACAGTTAGACTATTAAAATTGTGATTGTAGGAGGAACCAGCTAAATCAAGGGAGAAGTCAGAGAGGAGGAATAAGAAATAATAATAGTTTTCCCCAATCACTTTTTTGAAAAATATGGTATAGAGACATTTAATACTTACTAAGCAGCTACAACATATAAATCACTATCAGTTTGCATCTTGTCTCCCTGAAGAAAATCTGAATCCCTTGAGGACATGAATGATGTATTTATTTTTCCATGTATCTCTAGGAATTACAACAGTATCTAGCACATATTAAATGCTTAATAAATACTTGTTCAGTGGCTGACTCTTCTGTAAAATGAAGAGAATAATGTCCATAGTAAAGGGTCAAAAGAAACCATTTGTATGAAGTGCTTTGTAAATCTTGAAGTACGATACCTTTGTTACTGAAGATGCAAATAATGTCTTTTCTAGACTAAAGTTGTTTATGGGTTTTGGGAAATTGTACACCTTCTTGAAACTCAAATACAAGCTGAATTTTAAAAAAAAGATATTAGATCTCACTGGATTTTTATGTTTATTCATTGACAATTTACTCTTCATTGGTTTTTTAAGAAAATAGTAATTTAATTTCTTGAACTAGAGAGTTTTTATCAATATTATTACATAGCCACTAAGACTAAGTACACACAGTAATAAGACTAACTCAGAAGAGACACTTACACTGAAATAATTTGATATTCAAGAGATTACGACAGAAGTTGCTGACCTAAAGATGATTCTAAACTCTGATTAAATTTCAAAGCAGCCTATAACAATATTTTTAATTTTCATGTCTAAGTCTCATTTTATGAGGGAATATCAAGTTTATTTAATAAAAGGAGAAAAATTAGAGGAAAGAATGATTTCTTCCAATCATTTCCTTGAAAAAAATCACAAAGAAATTTAATCAATAACTACTACTAAGCATTTACTTAGCAAACTAGCATCTTGAATATAGGCAGAAATGACAAGAAATCTGGAGTTTATAATGTAGCCAAGATGACACAATACCCACATCGATATATGTGTAGTAAGTGGTACAGAATAGATAAAGGGTTACTCTTAAAGTGACAAAGAGTTGGGTCAAGCCCTACCTCTTATATTGAATTGTTAAGCACACCTCCACAGCATCATCTTTTTTTGTGCAGAGAATGAATATTGGACAAAGAAGAACTTCTCCTGGATCTTTCATTTAAGGACAATTATCTTATTTCCCATCTGGTTGTATTCCTCTCTATTTTTAGCATTGCTCCCTCAGGCCAGTACCCTTATTTTATCTTTTAATCAACAATTCATATATTATCTTTTCTTTAGTTTTTGAGCTTCTTGAGAATGGGGGCCTTCTTCTGCCTTTCTTTGAATCTTCAGTGCTTAGCTTAGTGTTTAACATATAGGGTGTTCTTAATCAGTATTTCTAAACTCAGTGAGAAACAATTTCTATTCTCATTCCTTCTATTTGGTGAGCATTTAAGGACTCCACTCTCCTATATACTTTCCATGATGGGCAAGAACTCTAAATATTTTAAACTGAAGACCAATATTTTAAGGAAAGAACTCTTTCCCTAAAGCCTCTCAGGAACAGAGAGTAAGAATTACATGGGGGTACAACTGAAGTATTGGATTAGGGCAATACTCGTCATTGGACGTTCATCATATCATTCTAAAAAGGAAGAGTAGAACTTACTATGTAAAAAACAGCATATATTCATTATTTTGATGGATTAAGCACCACTTTAGAACTTTAGAATATCAGTGGTAAATAATGGTTTTATATAGTAACTCATATGTTTGAGTTGGCCAACATTAAATCGTGGACATCAGAAGAAAATAGCAAGCTGTAGCATAATGTGTCAATCTCAAGTATCAAATAATAACCATCATTAAGTACCTATTATGTGTCAGGCACATATTAAGCTCTGGAATAAAAAAAGAGGTAAAAGAGGATGCTCCCTATTCTCAATGAGCTCATAGTATAATGAGGAAGGAAGATACAAGGAAACTATGTATAGGATAAATGGGAAACAATTAAAGGATAGTAAAATTAAGAAGTTTGGGGAAAAGCTTCTTCTTAAAGATGAGATGTTTACTTGGTAATTAAAGTAGGCCAAGAAAGCCAATAAGTAGAACTGAGAAGGAAGAACATTCCAGGAATGGGAGAAAGACAGAAAAATCCCCCGAATTCAGAAATAGATTATCTCATTATGTGGACAACAAAGGAGGTCAATAATAGAGAGGAGTAAGAAAACTAAAGACAAAAGGGGGCTAGGTTGTGAAGGGTTTTGATTGCTCAGTAGAGGGCTTTTTTATTTGGTTCTGGTGGTGGAACCACTGAAGTTTATTGAGTAGGGAAGTGACATACTAGGACTTTCACTTTAAGGAAATCACTAGTTTCTGAAGGGAAAATAGATTGGAGTGGGGAGAGAAATGAAGCAGGCAAACCCAACAGGAAACTGTGGCAAATAGTCCAAGTGTAAAGTGATGAAGATCTGCACCAAAGTAATGGCAGTGCCTGAAGATATAAGATAGTATATTTAGGCAATATTGTAAAGCTGAAATCAATAACTCTAGATAACAAAATGAATAAGTATGGTGAGAAAAGTTAAGAAGTCTAGATTTTAAACCTGAGAAAATGGTGTTGCCTCCTACAATAAAAGGGAAGTTAGATGTGGGTAGAAAGTGTAGGAGGAAAAGATGATGTTTTTTTGAACATGCTTAATTTAAGATATCTGCTGGACATCGAGTTGTAGATGTCTAAAACATAATTGGAGATGTAAGACAAGGTCAGCAGAGGATGGGACTGGGCAGATAGATGTGAGAATCACATAGAGAGATAGTCATTGAATTTAAGGGAACTGATTCAATCACTTAATGATATTGCATACAATGAGAAGAAAAAAGGGCATAATGTTGATGAGGGTCTAGCAAAATAAAAAGTAACAGAGCACTTCATGAAAATAAAGGATGTCATGAAAATAAAGAAGAGGGTATCAAAGAAGAAAGAGTCATAACTATTTAAGGCTGTAGAGAAGTTAAGAAGGATGAGGAACAAGAAAAGGATACTGTGTTTGACAACAAAGAGATCACTTTTATCCTTTGGTAGAATAAGATAAGAGGGCAGATCAGAAAGTGTTAAGAGAAGAATGAGTTGAAACAAAACTGGAAAACAATGACTTTTGAAGCATGGGCAATGGTGGCTTTCATAATAAGAATGAATACTTAGGAATCAAGAAATTAGGATTTTAATTCTGGCTATGTCATTAGCTATAAAACATGGGTAGTAATAAAATTCTCTACATCTTATCCAGTTCTTTTAGCTATAAAATAAGGATATCAGAACCTAACTCATTAGACTAATGTCAAGGTAAAAGAATATAATCTATTTAAAAGGAATGATATGGAAGAAGAAGGTGTGGGGGGAGAAGGATTCGCCACTGGTAAAATTATATAATTATGTAAAATTATGTAAAAAATTATGGTAATTATGTAAAAAAAATGTAAGGTAAATCTTTCCCTTGGGCTTATTCTGCTTTTCTATTTGTATCTTAATTTATTTCATTCTTCCTCCTATTAGATTTCAGGAGAGAATTCACTTCATTGCTGCACTCCTACTTACCCTCATCAGTTAGCATCTTGTATGTCTCTTGTTCAAAAGAAGCTAATGCTGCCCTGTTTGACATTGGCAAAAGTCATTTAGCTGCTTATCATAGTGAAATGCTCTTTCATAAACTAATTCACACTAAGACTTACTGGTCAAAGCAGTATTTTCTCTCAAAGGACTTGCATATAAACAATTTCTCATAAAGATACAATATCATACCTCAAGAGAATTTATTTTAAAGGTAGAATTTTATTATTAGTCCTTGGGGAAGATTTGCATATTACTGAGAGGTATTATTATTACTTATTCATATAGGCATCTGTCTATGCATTCAGAGCTGTAGAATATTTCCCTAACCTGTGTGGGTTTTTTGTCCACATCTTTCCATAAATCCTCATTCCAAACAATTTCTTGGCCCATGTATGCCTTTCCCCAAAATCCATTTTGCTGATATGTGAGTAAAATTTTACTAGCTAATCATATACCTTAAAGATACCTTAAAGATACAACTATCTACATTCTCTAAATTCTAGGAAATGTAAAAATTATTTATTCATCTGGCATAAATTATAATTATACATGTTTGATGAGTCTAAGTACTTTTCCGTAATGTTAGCACTACTAATTGCCTTCAACTATAAGGCTTGAAACTTTTGGGAGAAAATAACATTTGTTTTGTTTTGTTTTTCTTGGCAAGGGAAGGATAGTTTTAGTATATCTTAACTGGATAGTTGGGAACTACAAGAATTTAAGAAACACCTTTGTTGATATAGATCTAAATAATTCTTCATAATTTATAATCCTGTAGAATCACTTGGAAGCACTTAAAGAATGACTTGCCCATGATCATATACCTTGTGTGTATTTTTGAATCTGGGTCTTCCTGAAACCAAATGCGGTTAAATACTTCTCATTCATTTCCAATAAATATCACAGTTTATTTATGATTGAATATTGTTTTGAATTCAGCCAATATTAAACTTGTCAACTGACATTATCTATCCATAACCTTCACATAATCAATGCCTTTTGTTTTTTAAACTGCCTTTTTTTCTGTTGTTCTTGCAAAAACTGGCCCACTGATTTCCCTCTGAAGATTAAATAATGAGTACTGCTTCATAATTCATATGATTTCCAGAAAGAGCTGTTGAAATGTAATTTATGTAATTAATTCAACCTTGTAAATGAAAACATGTAGAGTATAATTTTCTTGATGGAACTTGTATATTAGCTGATTGGTCTAGGTTTTAATTCATTGCTTACTGGAGTAAAAAAAGGAAACAAAAAAGGAAACCCTGCATAAAGGAAGGACCACTTGTTATCTAATTTTACACAAATCTGCCCAACCATTAACAGTATGTGTTAATTGATAAATGAACAAAGGATAAAGGATATTAAGTTGAATTTAAAAAGAACTCAGAAGAAATGTCTCCATTGATATATATGATTGTATTTCTTCTAGAATATTCTGACAGAAATGTTGTGCTCTACCACCCAACATCTTAAACTGTGCTTTGTGACCCCTTTGGGGGTCTTATAATTGAATGTAGGAGTCATGAAAGTATTATTTATTATCTGTAAATGTTTGATTTTTATACCTACTTTATATATCTACATAAGGATCACATAAAATTGTCTTGGAAGAAATGGCATTTCAAGAGGAAAAGGTTTAAGAAATCCTGAACTAATCTAATTGTTATTACTGTTGATACAATGAAAAATGAGGAAATTGCATGAAAATTTCATTGCATTATGCCATACCTTATAGACATGCATAGAACATATCTCCACCTTACCTTCCATCTGATAAGGGTGATTGGGTACTGTTCTGTTGAGAGTAACTGGTAACAAAGGAAAGGAAGATAAAGTAGTTTGTAAATCAGAATGTATAGATTGATGAAGCTAAAACTATTGTAGGCACCCAACACATGTTGATCCTTTCACAAAATAGAAATTAACATGAGAAACATAAACAAAAATACAAAATGACAGAATGGTATAAAATGAGCAGGAAGAAATTACTATTTTAGGATTTTAAAGATACATATAATATAAAAAAAATAGAAGAGGATTTTCTCAGTGCTATTGTCTTTAAAAAGTGAATTTTGGGATTAGGAAGAGCTAGCTACAAATCTGCCCTGGGCTCTTATTAGCAATGTAAACCTAGGGAAGCAACTTAATCTCTTTAGTTTTCATTTTCCTGTAAAAGCAAGGGCTGAATTCTAAGGTTCCTGAAGTCCATCAGTCCATTCCGAATCTACATATATTGTCATCATTATTTTGTTGCATGCAAATTGATGAAATTAATTCATCCAAAGTTTGAATCTAGTTCAACAGGTAAAACCAGTGTGATTTTTATGGATGGAAATGATACTGAAGGAGAGACATTGCCACTTTCTTTGCCAATGCATTTTAAAGATAACAAAATGTAGTTATCAAAGGCGATTTTCCTGAAGTGAAAATGTAGCCATGTCATTTCCATACTCATCAAACAATATTAGTATTCTATTGCTTCTTGGATGTATATCAATATCAATATCAATACTAATATCTCTACATAGATCACATATTCAGGATATTTATATCTATTTATCAGTATATGTGTGTATGTGTATATACATATATGTATATACACATACATATGTGTATATAATATACACATACATACACCCCACCCCATCACAAACACACATTCTAAATACAGGGGATTAATATATTCATTTATAACTGAAACTTTCCATACTTGTCTCCCTCTGTGAGAATGTGAGCTTCTTGAGATCAGATACTGTTTCAGATAATGTTTCAATTTTCTGTTTGTATCCCCAGATATTTGCATAGTGTTTTGCACATGGTAAGAGCCAAATAAATGCATTCTATATCCATTTCATTAATGTATTCATTCAATCAGAAGTCAAATGATGGCTATAGTAATTATGTTTCCCTAGGGTTTAAAAAGATGAATGCTTAAGGGGAGACACTTGGCAATGGCCAGTTGACCCAAGATCAATAAAAACAGTTTTAGTTACATAATTATCCTCCAAGGGGATCCAATGATAACAGAATTATAATGGCTGAATAGCTGAAGCATTATCTTATCAGTGAGTCAGTATGATTAATTACTTTTCTTCATAAGTCAGGTCTGCACACAAGTTGAAGGGGGTGTGGTTAATATGGTATATATGGACACTAGGATTCTGGGAATGCATTTGTGATAAGTGCTTGCTTTTTCTATTTCCTTATCCAGGAGTATCTCTCATCTTGATCAATACTTTCACATCTTTGTCCTCCCTTCCTACTTAGAACCATATTTCAATCGTCCCCCTGTGAATTTCCAATACTATAAACTAATAATAGATCTGAAGGTAAAAGGGACTTCAGAAAGTAGAGGCCATTAGACAACATAACTGATAGAGCACTGAACTAAGAGCAATAAGACTTGAGTCTAAATCCAATCTCATATTTCTTAGATGTGTGACCCTGAGCTAGTCATTTAACCTCTGTCTGTCTCACTTTTCTCATCTGTAAAATGAAGATAATGTTAGTGCCTATCTCCTAGGCTTGTTCTCATGATCAAATGATACAATGGATATAAAGTGCCTTGAAAATCTTAAAGTAGTACATAAGTTCTAGCTAGCTAGCAACAGCAGCAACGGCAGCAGGAGCAGCAGCAATAGATGTAAACAATTAAGTAAGTTTCAGAACCAGAATACATATCTACATCCAGTGCTCTTTCCATTGGACTACACTGTCTCCTGGTGAATGATTTCAAAATATTTCCTCAGACTTAGACATCAGCTTTGTCCGACTTTTTGTGACCCCATTTGAAGTCTTCTTATCAAATATACTTGTCAAATATATACAATTTGCCATTTCCTAGTCTGGTTCATTCCGCAGATGAGAGAACTGAGGCAAACAGGATTAAGTGACTTGTCCAGAGTCACACAAATATTATGCATCTGAAGCCAAATTTGAACTCATGAAAATAAGTCTCCCTGACTTCATGCCCAGCACTCTAATGTACCATCTATCAGTCCATAAAGTACCCTGAACTAATTTTATATATCATGTTCATGATTATTTGATACCTTGAAGATAATATATGGAGGAACATTGTACCATGAACATATCTTTCAAAAAGGATAGATAATGTTTGTAAAACTCTGCAACTCTTAAAGCATTTGCAAAGGCTAACTAATACTATCATTGTTATTATTATGTCTTCATATGGTAGCATTAAATTTAACTTCTCATTTTTCCCTTGATTCTATATTTCTAATTTTAGCTGGATATGTATCAGTCAACTAATTCATCAACAAGAATTTACAGCATCCAGGGGAATACAAATGAAATAGGGTCCAGGTCCTGCTTTCAACTTCACAATAAGGTTAAAGGGGGAGAGAAAAGGAGAGAGCAAGGCAAACTTTCAAAAACAATTCATGTGGAATACAACAAATTTCTCCTAATTTGTCTTCCTGTTTCAAATTTCTTCCTTCTTCAACATTTCTTTAGATAATGTCCAAAGCAATTTTCCTGAAGTACAAGATTATCCATCTCATTCCTGTACTCAAGAAATTACATTGATTCTCTATTACTTCTGGGATCTATATTGCTATCAGTATCAATATGTATAGTGAGTACATACTATTAGGCATATCATATATATACACATATTTAGTTTTAAAAGCTAATAATATATTGCATGTATATATATGTGTGTGTGTGTGTATTCTAACTTTTAAGTAGTTTTAAATCTAAAACTTTTAATTTAAACATTGATAACTAGTCTTTGAAACCTAATTATACATTACTTCCCTTCCCATGCTCTGAGCTCTAGTCACACTGGATTTCTTGGTGTTCCTTATATGTTGCACCTCATTTTCTATCTCTTAACCTTTGCACAAGCTGCTCCTTCCCTCATATGCATGTATTGCATTCCTATTACATGTCTCCCTACTGAAATTTCTTTCCCTGTAAAACTTCATTGAAGTGAAAATTTTTACATATCTTTTTTAATTTTCCTAGACTCCTAGATAATTTGCCTTGCATGTCTTTTGCAAATGTTTTGTATATAATTATTTGTGAATATAGTCTTTCAGTTTACTGAATTTTGGATGCATTTTCCTTCATATGCCTAACACAATGTAAAGACATAGAGGCCAAACCTTGCAATCTTGGAATCTATAAGTCCCAGATTCAGGTCTTTCCTCAGACACATAGTAGCAGGATGATCTCAAGAAAGTATTTTTGTGCCTTTCTATATGCACATGTCCTTGCTTTTACACGTATGTATAGCCATCTTAGTTTAAGGAAGAGAAGAAAGAGAAGCCTTTCTCCTGGCTAGAAGACTGGGAGAGAGCTTACAGAGTTCAAAGTAACTTGTTTGCAAAAGAGAAAGACAGAGCAAGTATAGAAGTTATTTTTCCTTTCAAGCTTAGTTGAACAGGCAGCTGTTCCTATCTCAGTAACACTGTATCCTTTTATGGAGAACATGGAATTATTCATACACCCTCATCCATCCCCATGGAGGAACCAGTTCATAGACTCCCTAAGCCTATCCTTGTTCTATGCATACACTTGTATACATATAATCACATCTACAAATATGTTTTATAGTTTGCATGTACATATAAATTCACACATGAACATGTGAATATACAGTATATATACACACACCTATGCACACGTGTGTATGTATACATACACATATATACATATGTGTGTATATACCTATACATATATATATATATGTATGTATATGTGTATATATATACACACACACATACACACACACACATTTATATATATGTAAACTGGTCCCCAACATAATTTTCAGGAAGGAATAAGAGTAGTGTAAAATCATTTCTGCAGTGATTTGAGAGTCACATGACCTTTAGGGAAATTATCTTTCTTGATCCTCAAGAAAGATCCTTGATACAATGAAGAGGGTATAGCATTTCTAAATAGTATACATTGATTTGAATCCTAGTTCTTCTATTTAAAACTTTTGTCACCTTACAAAATCATTTTATCTAAGCTTTAACATCTTCATCGGTGTAAGGAAGGTTTTTTAATAGATTATATCTGAAATCCTTTTAGATAACCTATGATCTTATGACCAATCATATGAGATAAATGCTACTGTGATTATTGCCCTTTAATGAAAAAAAATGAAATTTTGAGAGATTGAGTCTTGCACAAGCTTATATAACTTGTAATCATCTACTAGGAGATTTGAACCCAGATATTCCTGATTAGTCCAGCAGGCTATCCACTCCACTGAATCATTTCTCAATTATTCAGTTTATCATCCCAATATCCAGAGGGGCCACTAGGGTATAGACAAATAATTAAAATTTCCTTTTTTTTTTTTTTTTTGGGGGGGTGCTATAGGCCTGGGCAAACAGTCTACTTATAGAGAACCTGAGTACTTATCTCATGCAATGTAACTTTGAGACAGAAATGAAGTCAAGTGATCTTATTTCAAAAATAGATGGTAAACAAAGGCTGTGCCTTAGGTAGAAAGTAAATAAGCATAAAAGCAGATGAAAAACAGCTGGAGTCTGAGTTATAAGTAGTCTTTACTCCCATACACCTTTAGGTGTGATGTTATTTCAACTAGATGTTCATTTATTTCAGGATCATTCTTCAGGTGCATTGGCTAATAAGTAGCTCCAGAGCCACTATAAAACAATGTACCAAGAAAGAATGTGCTCAGCTGCCAAACTGAGTGCCCAAATTTCAAACAGTTTATTATGCCCACAATGACTTACAAATGAAACATAAGTTCAGTTTTATAAGGCTACATAAAAGATTGTTACTTAAGAGGCAAACTAGTCTAGAAAGTTTTACTGCCCACATAATTTATTATGGAATTAATCCATTGCATGTTTGCACCAGGTCAGTCTGCAGAAGGGAACCTGTGTCTTATCGAAATCAGATTGAGAAGTACAAATCGAGAATCCCTAATGGAGTACTAAGCACACTTCAAAAAGCCAGCCATATGGACTATGTTACAATCTCTGGATGGTTTCATTTCAGTTATAAGCCTAAGGAAAGGACTGTAGACTATTCTCTTTGTCTATGGATCTTGTAGAAAATTCAGGTATAAAAAAAAAAAAAAAAAAAGCACAACTTGATGTATTCATTCCAAAGCCCAGTATTGTGCATAAAGGTGAACTGCTCTGTGTGTGTGTGTGTGTGTGTGTGTGTGTGTGTGTGTGTCTTTTTTCTCTCCCCTAAACCCATAAAATATACTTGGAGAAAACTATTAGGGAAAATAGATCTAGTTGAGCTGGTGGCTTTAGGATATTTTAACAGACAAATATGCTTAATCAGAGTCACAGCATGTAAACCATGAGCTATTATTTTATCAATCCATACTTACCAGATATAAAGATAAAGCCACATTCTATGCTTAGTTGGCTTTGCACAAACTCTTCTGAAAGATTAATTAATGGATTTATTATGCAACAGAGCAATGATGTAACAGAAAACCACATTGCAGCTTTCTGAGAAAATATTAATTTGCACTTCACTGTGGCAATTTTCTTGCTGTTATTTGATGGATTCTTTAAGAATACATACACATAAATACACATGCAAATTAGCTTGATAATATAACATTTCTTATATAGGTAAACTTTATTCCCACCTCACAGATGGGCTGAACTGGACCAGTGAATGATGTTTATATGATGACAAATATATGTTTTCAAGCTGTGATTAAGTAGGTATTCATTTGAACTAGATTTATATTTCTGTTTCAAAATTATCAAAGTTTGTTTCAAGTTAATGCATTCCTACTTGAGAAAGTATCCTAAATAAGTTCCTTTGATTATATGTAAATCATGAATAAGATAGCAAGGCCACAAACTGAAATGAGTACTTATTTTCTCCCTCTAGAGTGTTAGATAAGAGTATAAACTTGGATCCCTCCACACCCAGTCAGGTTTATATCCTGTCTTATCTGTAACACCCCTGTTTTTGCTCTAAGTAGAGAAACTATTGGAGGTAGGAGATATCTGAGAAGTCTGTATACAAACCAAGAATTTTATTTTCTGAAATCTAAAAATAAACGAAGAGGAAGCTGATAAGGGAATAGAGGAATTCTAACTCTAAGCCTTCTCTGAAAGAGGAATTGTTTACAAAGATTTATAAAATAGACCTTAAAAGTCTAACCATTTTCCATCTGAATCTGGAGTTGTTAATCTTTTTTTGTGACATGTATCCTTTTCCCAAATATTTTAAATGCATAATCTATATGGAATTACAAAGGAAACATTATACTGAAATACAGTTCTCAAAATATTTAAATTTAAATTTCAAGAATTTTAGGTTAAGGACCCCCTATCAAGATACACTTGGAACTGGGACAGTAATTTATGTTACATTGTATTTTTATGTGCTCTTGTGAATTTGGAACTTGACTCAGAACTTCTTGAACAACAAAAGCGTTAACCTATTGCTTTTCAAAATATTTAAGCTACCACTCTCAACTAGTCAAAAACCAGATAGGAGAGTCTCCTACTGTGCATCTTCAGTGCTCTCTGGTTCACTGACAGCTGGATGGAAAGCTCATGTTAAGAATGTTTGATTTGCCCTGGTTTGATTCTTCATGCCACTGGGAAAGCAGTCATCAAGGTCAGAGGCTGTCACTTAACAGTTGAGTACTAGAGACAGGAAGTGTAAACGATGATTAAGTGCTTTAGCAAGACATATACTTCCAGAGAAGCTGATTCACAGGTGTCCAAATTGCACCTGGAACTAACATCTCATCTCATTAGAAATTTGGAGCATCCTTTTTAATTTCCAAAAATATGAAGCATGGACTATAGACCTCGGGGCAATGAGGTAGTTTGTGCTAATGTAGAAAACTGATGGTATATTAGAAGATGTTAAAAAAAAAAAGTTTCATTTAAGACAATTGAGCATCTTACTGAAATGACCAAAACAGATTGAATTCTGGGATAAGCTAATATGATATTATGAGTTTATTTTTACATTTTTTATCTGACATGAATACTAATTTTATCACATTTATATGGTGCTTTAGGTTTTACAAAATGCTTTATACACATAATTAAGTTGTCTATCAGAACAAACCTATAAATTAACCGTTATCATTTTCCTTCTTTTATAAAGGATGGAAACAATTGTCTTAAAATTTTAATTGAATTGCCCAGAGTCACAAAACTAGTAAATATGTAGTAGGAGTCATACTCCCATCCTTTTGACTTATGATTAGTATAGAGTGAAGTAAACAAAACAAAGAAAAGAAATCATATAAAACAACAGTATTTTAAAGTCAATTGATTTTGAATGACTTAATAACTGATTATTATAATGATCAACCATGATTCTAAAGTATTAATGATGAAACATATTAACTATCTTCTGACAGAGAAGTGAAAGTTTCAGAGTGCAATTTTTTTTAAAAATTTAAACATGGCTAATATGAATTTTTCTTTTGTTTGGCTATACATATTTATAATAGTTTTCTTTTTCTTTCTTTTTTTTTATCAACTGAAGGAGAGAGGGAGAAGATAAAATGGTTTTACTCCTTGAAAAATAAAAGTGAATTAAGAAGCAAATATCATTTCTTAAGCCACACTTAGGGACAAATGCTATTTCACATGTGTAAGAGATGACTTCTTTGATAAAGTGACATTATGATTGAATACATTAGAAATCTCTATTGTTTTAATATAAAACTAGGGGTTTTAATGTAAAACCCCTTCAGTTTCAACTGACGTATTCTGGAGGGGGAAAATCACCTATTTTAAAAACTAAAAAATACTAACATCTTTTAGAATATATATATATATATATATATATATATATATGTATACGTATACACACACACACACATATTTATCTATTTAAATAACTAGAAATTGCGGGAATATCCATGAGATGTTGGAGAATACCTGAACAAGTTGTGGTATATGATTAAGATGGAACACTCTATTCTATAAGAAATGATGATCTCAATGATATTAGAAAAAACATGGGAAGTTTTGAACAAAATAAGAGTGATATGAAAAGCACTTAGAGAACATTGTATATAGTAAAAGCATTAATGTTTTAAGAATGACTTTGAGCAAATAAGTCATTTTATTATAATACATATTCAAACTAACAACAAAGGTCATATAAAAAAGGTGCTGTCTCCAGAGAAAGAACTAATAATTAAAAGTATGTATCTATAAATACATACTAATAATTAAAAGTATTTATAGATTCACACACATACATGTGCATATAATGTGTGTGTGTATACTTATTTGTGTCTAATGGTAACCATCTCTAGGACTAGAGAGAAAAATAGGGAGAAAAAAGAAAAACAAATTTACATGATAATTCATTTTATATTTCAAAGAAAGATCAAGTTGCACATGACAAATTTCCAGTTTCATGTTTGAACATCTTTTTATCATACTGTGGAAATTTATTATATTATGGAAATGCTTGTCATATTCCATAAATTATATGTACATGTATATGTATATCTGAGTATACACACAATATCCATATGTAATAAGGTTTGATATTGGAACAAAATGACATATTTGTGGGTCATTCGATAGCTAATATAATTACTTAAGCACAGCAAAAGGAGAGTGTTTAATAAGGATAAGTATAAAAAATTCTTCAAGATGATTGAACAAAATAAAACTAATGGAATTTTGTTTGCCTCAATCTTTTCCATTAAAATCTTCAATATCTGTGCTGTCATAGAGGTGAATCTAAATTTTTAAAATCTATACTAGCAGTGTATAAAATATGAAAGGCTCAAACCAAGTACTTTGTTTGGGCCAAGTCTTTGGATATAGACTGAGTGATAGAATGCATGGTTATTATCTGAGAATTATTACAGGTAAATGTGTGGTAAGCAGTGAGTTTTTGTTTTGTTTTGTTTTATTCTATTTTGTTTTTTCTGACCAGAGATTTTCTGTGAAAGCAAATCCAAATTATCTATGGGTTATGATCTCTGAAAGTGAAAGAAATAACCACACCAAGCTGATAATATATCCACATTGGATGGAACTTTTTGTTTTTTATTTTTTATAAATTAGCTGGTAAACTTTTTCAATGCTAATTCCTTTGCCCTATGGACTATCATATTCCAAGCTCTCTGTTTCTTCAATGTAGAAGCTTCTAATTCTGTGTTACTTGACTGTAGTTCCATGATACTTGAATTGTTTCTTTTTGGCTTCCAGGCTCTGTGTTATAAGTTTCAGAGGTTTTATGTAGCTGTTTATTGTATAGAATGTATGGAACTGTAATGAAACTGTATATTATATGGAATGCATTAGCAAGGTGAAAACATTGCACACAAGTAGAACAATAAATATCATCCAAGAGATAAATGATTGGAACAGCTACTGTTTAACTATATCACAAAAGCAAATGATAATAAATGAAGAGTACACGTATTCCACTGATACACTGATATTCAGGCAATGTCAGGATAGCTAGAAAAAGACCTCAGGCATTTGGTGTGTCCCTCCACCACCCCCACAACCCCCCCAAAATATTATATAACATGGACAAGAGTAGCATGGGATGAGAAGACATGGATGATCAGTCAGTCAATAAACAATTACTAAGTGCCTACTATATTCCAAGCACCAGGGATGCAAAAAATGTAAATGACCATCCCTATTCTTAAGGAGCTTACAATTTGATGGAAGAAGACAACACATAAAAGGAAGTTAAAGGGTAAGAATTGTGAAGAAGATATTCATTGAGGGGTTCCAGAAGGTGAAGAAGTTCAGAAGAGTACAGTCAAGTAGAAAGAGTAGAAATGCCTGGCCCACGTGCCTTCCTTTAATGGATGGATTGAAATCTACATTATTATAACTCACAGATAAAAGTATACCAAAGTATATTTTTGATAATAAATATATGTATCCTCATCTTCTCTAAGAAATTAGTGGTGGAGATGAAAGAGTGCTAAACTGATAGCCAGGAGGCCCTATATGATCTTGTAACAGTTACTCGATCCTTTTCTACTTATATCACTTAAGGTTTTTTGTTTTGTTTTGTTTTTCACTTTGGGGCAACTACATGATGTAGTACAAAGAATACTGGACATGGAGTCAAGAAGATCTGAGTTTGAAGTAGACCTCAAACACTAGCTGTGCAATATTGGAGAAGTCTCGATTTCTCTTCTACTTAGTTTCTTCATTAAGGATAATATTAGGATCCAATTCCAAAGCCTGCTGATTCAAGGATCAAAGGAGATTATAATTGTAAAGCAATTAGCACAGTATTTGGCACATAGTAAATTCTATAAATGTTGTTGGTATCATTATTATTACTGAGTTGAGAACATAAGTTACTGAAACTTAGATACATTTTTGATAGCTTATGTATCCTTTATTTCAGAGGAAGTGATATATAGGATAGAGAATCTGTTCTCTAAACAATTAAGCTACTACTGCTCCCAAACTAGTTCCTAAACAGGGCTTCTTAACTTTGCTTTTATGAATTTGGGTTGATGTGTGTATGTAGGTGTGTGTATGCACATATGTGTATTTTTATATAAACACATTTTATAACCATATTTCAATATATATTTTCCTTTTGAATCTTTTGTATTTTTATATGTTTATACAAGTAAAAACTTTAATTTGAGGAGTACAAAACTTACATTAGACTGTAAAAGGAATCCTAGCCACAAGAATTTAATAACCCCTATTCTAACACTATATGTTTCATAGTAGGTGCCAATCTGCATTTGTTAACATTTATGTACTTAAAGCACCTTATAGCAGTGAAAGTACAATTCTGGGACAAAAAGGAAACCTACAACACTCACTATAGTGACTTTCACAGAGTAGATGCTTAGGATATGCTTGGGGAATACAGAATTGAATCTCTAAAGTGAGAGATCTGTGTTTAGATATCCTGTAAGACCTTATCTTACTCAAAGACATTAAAATTCTATATTCAAATATCCATCATTAAACATTTATTTGTTGTAGCTGTTTAGTCATGTCTGACTCTTTGTAACTGTATTTAGGGTTTTCTTGAGAAAGACACTGAATTTACTCATTTAACTCACTTTACAGAAGAGGAAACTGAGGCAAACAGAATTAAGTGATTTTTCAGGGTCCCATAACTAATAAGTGTCTGAGGTCAGATTTGAATTCCAGTCTTTCTAGATTCCAAGAATGGAGTTCTATCTAGTATGCCATCTATCTTCCCCAAACATGTATTAAACATCTACTATAATTATACACCCTATGTTCATTAAGAATTAAAGCTATAGGGGCAGCTAGGTAGTACAGTGGATAGAGCACCAGCCTTGAAGTCAAGAGGATCTGAGTTCAAATCTAGTCTCAGACACTTAACACTTCCTAACTGTGTGACTCTGGGCAATTCACTTAACCCTAATTGCTTCATCAAAAAAAAAAAAAAAAAAGGTAGTCCCTGTTCTAACTTACAATTTACAATCAATTACAATCAGGAATCTCAATTATCATTTATAGCACAAGGATATTCAAAAAACTGGTTTTTATTTTAACCATTTAAAAAGAGCATAAATAGATTTTTTTGTCTTCATTAAAGAAATTGAAAAGTGGCAATAGCAAAAGATTCACTTTCCAGAACCCAACAATTCTTTTAAGAATTTTATTTGTAAATAATTTTAAATGCCCCAACAGAATGATAATTTTTCAAACTTAAGCTTTAAAATTACCAGTAGGATTTCTTGGAATGGCATTCTGTTTTAAGTTTCATTTTTTTTTTTTTTATTGATTATGGCATAATTTTAAAGACTTTATTTGCTTGAAAGTAGAACTTGGTTAAAACATTAGCATTAGCAACCCATGCCAGTATCAGATAAATCAATGATTCTAATCATATATATTTTTCTTGAGAATAAAATATCAAGGACTTCTACGCTATTGATGTTCTTAATTCGAATGAAAGGAAATATTTATCATTTAGATGTTCTCGGTGATTTTTGTGGTTATAGATGATGGCTGAGATTAATGGAGGAATTCAGAATGGTACAATGTTTGTGCTAAATACAGCCTAGGAATTATCTAAGTAAGAATTTCTTAACTTCTTTATATATAAGGGATCCCTTTGGCAATGTGGTAGAAGCCTATGGACACCTTTTCAGAATAATGTCTAAAAATAAAATAAAATAAAATATACAGGATTACAAAGGGAAGCACTTTTACTGAAATAAAATTATCAAAATATTTTCAAACTTCTTAAGTTCACAGGTCCCATTTAAAAACTCTTGATCTAAGAAGACTCTTAATTTGTGAATTCAATTTAATTCAACAAATACTTATTAAGTGCAATCTATGCAAAAGAAATTCTGCTAAAGACTGAAGTTACACAAATGTCAAGGGAATCCCCTTAGGCTTCAATCTTTATCACTTTTAGATAAGAAAATTGAGGCCTAGAATGGCTA
This sequence comes from Antechinus flavipes, assembly GCF_016432865.1. Taxonomy (NCBI): domain Eukaryota; kingdom Metazoa; phylum Chordata; class Mammalia; order Dasyuromorphia; family Dasyuridae; genus Antechinus; species Antechinus flavipes. The sequence goes on from NC_067402.1 coordinate 156,925,946, forward strand.
GATGACTTTCATGTGATCATATAGCTAATTAGGAGAAACACCAGCCACATGTTTCCTGATCTTGAGCTAGTTTCCCATTCCACAAATCCCCCTCTACCACTGAAATACATTTAATCATGGTCAAATATCTAAGGAGATAGTTGATATCTATAGTCTATAGTCTATAGAAGTCTCTAGTTTAATAGAATTCTTTGATGAAGACAGGTAGGTGGTAGAGCAGATAAAATATTAAGAGATTAAGAAGATCTGAATTCAAATTTTGCCTCAAAAACTTACTGCTTCATAGGGTTGTTGCAAGAATCAAATGAGACAAACATATATAAAGCACTTTGCAAACATTAAATAAATGCTAGTTGTTATTATTATTAGTTCATTGTTTGAAATGATATCAACCCATCCAGGCCGAGTGTGTGGAGATCTCCTTGCCTATTCTATACATAAATTCCTCTTAAGTCATCCTTTTAACTTCCTGTAGACAACTTTTTTATAGTACATAGATACCAATGGAATAAAATGGATTGTACATTGATAATTCCCTTTTCTTTTAGTATGTGAACAACTTTCTCTCTCTCCCTTTACCGCACTTATAAAGCCCTCTGATGTCCTTGATGTTACTTGTTTTATTAAAAAAAAAAAAAAAATTTGTTAGTATAATATCATGTAATCATCTCATATAAGCTATATGACCTTTCCTTTTCCTCTGTGTGATCTACAAGATCAAATTTTAGGTGGTGTGATATTTCATGACTTGCTGTCATACAGAATTATCAGGAGAATATGTCAAAAAATTGGGTCTTTTCTTTCAAGGAAAGCCTTAGGATCCTTAAGAAATACTATGTATTTCCCAAAATCACTCTACTATATGTTCTTTTTCCTCTAGATTTGCAGGCCTGGAATCAGGAAGAATCATCTTCCTGAGTTCAAATGTAGTCTCAGACAGTTCCTAGCTATGTAACCCTAGATGAGACACTTAACCCTGTTTGCCTCAGTTCCTCATCAGTAAAACGAGTTAGAGAAAGAAATGGCAAACCACTCTTGCCAAGAAAACCCCAAGTGAGATCATGAAGAACTGAAAATAAAAACAACTGAACAACAACTGAATATAGTTTATATGTGTGTATGCATATATGCATATGTATACAAACACATATACACACATACACATGAATCAACTCTAAGAGCCATTGTCCTATCTACTAGACTAGACAATTCCTTGTTTACTTGCTTTTCTCCAATCAAAGAGTTAGGCTTCTCTTAGTAATTATGGATTTCATTTAGATAGTTCAACAATGGGGCTCTGATATAATAAGCCTAATTAAGGCCACCAAAAAACAACAGAGCACCTCAACCATCTTTGTACTCTACTGAGGGCATCCTTCCTGTCAACAACCAAGATTTTTTTTCCCAATGGTGAAAAATACTTTTGGTAAAAATACCTCTTCAAATTTTTGCCTCACTTGAGAATGTTTTATGTGTTGTTATATTTTTCAAGAATTTATGTAAAAATGATTTGTATTTTAAAGAGATATAAATATTTCTTTTCCTATTAGAATTATGTTAAGTCTATGGCAATATCTAAGTGAACTTAAAAATCTTTTTACATAAAATATAGTTGAACCAAATTACTTAGTCCAATGAATAGAAAGTATAAACATTTTATAATTATGATGAGCAGATTACATTTTTTTTTTTTTAGGATTTTTGTCATAGTAAGACTTGTTGATGGAAAAGCTTTAAGCTGTCATTTTTCTCTCTTGAATCAATCACTTACTACCTTAATGGCTATTTTTTTTGTTTGACATAAAAAAAGTCATTTTGTTACTTTTTTACTGTTAATTTGTGTTTTTTATTGTCATTTTGAATATTGCAGTGTTAATGCCATCATCACTGTCTTCATGGTAGTCTCAGTATCAAAGTTATTTAAAATATCCATTATTTCTTTCTCAAATACACTCAAAAATACATTTTTGAATAAAGCAGTATTATCCTGGATTTGAAAAGTTTTAATCTAGTCATTTAAAATTTTTTTCGAGATTCTAGGATATAGTTTTAAGAAGAATGTACTCATAGACAAAGACAGTCTAAAGACAAAAGCCTGTTTGCCTAAATGATGGAGTGCTAAAAGTAAAAGGGAATTTTCAGCCTGAATTATCTACTTTAAAGCTCTGTATAGCCTGGGAAGCTTATGACATCTTAGGGTATCCGGAAATCTGCTTTCAGGCTGTACTAAATAGAATTTATATCTAAGTCAGAAATATTAAGTTAAAACATGTATTATTTGAATTGCAATCTCTGAACTAAGGGGCAGAACATTACCCTTTAACCCTCTCTATTCCAACATATCCCAAGATAATAATAATATTTTATTATTTATGTAGGAATTTACATTTTCAAAGCACTTTAGACCCATTAATTTGTTAAAGTAAACAACATACTGTAGTGGTAGGTAAGTATGATTGACTGCATCTGACAGATAAGAAAACAGGCAATACCTAATGGCCTTTTCAAAGCCATTTGAGCAACATTGAGCTTCAATGATTCCCAGTATTGCTCTGGGTTCCCTGAGCCATTCTGCAAAAACAGTTTAAAAAATGGATTCTTCTTCTTCTTCTTCTTCTTCTTCTTCTTCTTCTTCTTCTTCTTCTTCTTCTTCTTCTTCTTCTTCTTCTTCTTCTTCTTCTTCTTCTTCTTCTTCTTCTTCTTCTTCTTCTTCTTCTTTGCATTTTATGGTTCAATTATTTGAATTTTACCATAGAAAAATGAAATTTGACCAAAATTATTAATTTTAAAATAAAACACAGGTTAACTTTACAACAAAATATTAAATTTCACTGTTATAATTATTACTATTTTAATGTAAAGACACAGGATCACTGATTAACTAATAAGTAGCTCTATTTTTTGTGTAACAATGAGAGGCATGAAAAATTACATGACAAAATAGAACATTGTACTTTCAGTTGGAATGCATATCTTTGGAGTCAAGGAACTTCCATTTAATGAGCTAAGTAACTTAGGCTTCAGTTTCCTCATCTGTAAAATTAGGATGTTTACTTTGATGATCTTCAAGAGATTTTCTGCATCAATCTTTCTGCAAAATCACAGGCAGAATCTAATTTGGTTAAATGTAATCTGCTCACCATAATTATAAAATGTTTATTGTTTCTGTTCATTGGGCTAAATAATTTGATTCAACTATATTTTTATGCAAAAAGTTTTGATTTCCTATCTAAATTGTAGGTTCACTTAGATATCATCATAGACTGAACATAAACAATTCTAATAGGAAAAGGAATATATATATTTCTTTAAAATGCAAATCATTATTAAGCATTGTTTTAGTTTTTTCAAGTTCTATTTCACCAACTTGTCAACAAGAAATTGATTCAAAGTGTATTTTGTTCAATATTATATAATCTTGTCTCAACTAAAAAAAAAAAGATTCATTGGGACATAGGCACTCCCAATCCCTAGACCAAGCATTTTCCAAATCAATTGCCTGTCCCTACTCAGTGTCTCAGGAATGTAATGTTATTTTATCCCAGTGGGGATGAGGGTTTCCACCTTTATTTATAGCTGGCATTTTTATGCTTTCAACTCACACAACACTGCTCTCACTATGAGGCCATTCATACATCCTGAAAGAAGTTAAGATAATTTACTATTGTTGGATAGTTTTTTTTTTTTCCCTCTTTTTCTCACTGATATAAAGAATGACACACATGACTTCTGTTAGTGTCAGTCCTTATGAACTGTAATGAAAAATTCAGACCCCTGCATCAAATGCATCTGCTTTCAGTGTTCTGAAAGATTTTTTAAAGAGTGTTTAATTATTTTGAGTTATATGAATTCTTTCCATAGCCATCAATCTGGACAACTACAGAAGTAACATTAGTTCTTTGTTGATATCCTTTGCAAATCCATACACTAATCATCAGCTCTTTATCTCATTTTATTTATCAGTTTCCCAGCTAAGGTAAATATTGAGGATTTAGGATAGAAGTCATACTGGATATATGCTCATCTATATCCATCTAAAATATCTCCAACTATTTTTCCATTTCAACTCATCCTTTTCTTGTTAATATCACTTCTCTCTGTCACTGTCAAAAGAACTGTTACAACACTGACTTATAGGAAAACACTTGATGCTATCACTGGGTAGGAGTGCCCTAAGAAAAAACAAATTCCTGTGAAATTACTGATTCAGGCTGTTCTGTGCATATGAATGTGCTGCTTAATCTGCAAACAGCTAGCAGAGGTTAAACTTTTTTATGCCCATGATGCACTCTCCTTTCACATATCTTCAGGGAACTGAGTGCAAGGGTCAAACCCACACCTGAGTCTAATTACATGACAATTTATTGGATACCTCTGGGATTTTTCTCCATACAAGCTCCAGCATATGTTACTCTTAAAGATAGAATGACTATTTTCTATGTCCAAAAATTCTGCAAATGCAGGCTTCTATTCTTATTTAGCTATTATAATGTTTTCAATAGGAGCTGCCCACAGGAAAATTGATATAAGGAGGACTCTATTTTAGCATGGCAATTTAAATGATTTCAATATAATGGGCAAATAGCTATCTCAAATGAACCCTCATAAGAGAGAGAAATATATACATATGATATGTATATATGTATACACACACATGAACACACACGCACACACACACACATACACACATAGATACCCAAAGTGATATCCATAACTTTTAGTTGTTTTTATAAACCCACATAACTGTTCAAGATGAAATAAAAGAAAATAAAGCAAAATCAGGATATGGATGAGGAATCCTTGTGTTTATGGTGAGCAAAGCTTTGGGCCACATGTATGGGGGAAGAAGAAGTATATGGAGCTATGTAATCCATTTCTTGTAATTCAGTCCACTATGACTGAGTGATCTGAGACTTTAACAATTGTTTTTGTTACATATTAAAATCCACTGGGCACCAATCACCAGAGGAGATTTTCTGGGGAAATAAACAATAATAATCAGTTCTGTTTAGTTATCCCCTTCAAGCATGAGGTATAAGCTTGAATGCAGGTTGAAAATAAACATAAGCAAGTGGGGAAAATTCCTTCAAAATGTTAGCCTTTACCCTCCTTTAATCCTTTAAGCACCATCACATAGTGTGTACACATTTAAATATATTTAGTGTTTGTTATTGGCATATTCTGATGTGAAAGGCTAATGTATATATTACTTAAAAATAAAAACCTAAGCTAAACAGTAGAGATTTCCAACCTCATGCTTAGGAAACAATTTCAAAAAGTTTCTTTTAACAAGGACATTTAAGTATATGAAGTTTAGGATTCATTAAATGGGATTCGACTTAGCTTATTCACGTGATTGTAAGATTAGAATAAACAGAAGGATTAAATTTTAGGGAAACAACAATGTTTAAATTTTAGTTCATTATTCCTCCACTGATGTTATTAGGATGTCAGAAGAAGATAAGGAAGACTATCAACACAATAGATGAAACACCTTCTGGCAGCTTTATAAGAGAACATAAAGAGATCACAAAAGAAAATGATGATAATGCTAATGATAATAACAATAATTAGCATTTGAAAGTTTGCAAAAGACTTTCCAAATATTGTCCCAATTGATGCTCACAACAGCTTTGCAAGGTAGGTGATAATATTATCCTCATCCTAGAGGTGAGGAAATTGAAGTTGAGACTTGTCCAGGATCTTGTAACTTGTCTAGGGTCACAAAACTGAAGTCTCTAAGACAGGATCTGAATCCAGGTCTTCCTGAAACTAGGCCTAACACTCTGTCTGCTGTGCCATATAGAGGTTTGGATATAGACAAAGATGAATAGATTGTAATTTCCATCTTTGAAGAACCATTCAAATCCAAGAGATAAAATAATATTTGTGTACATAAAATGAAATACATCAATTTAAATTATATTAAAAATAAACATGTACTATTTCCAAAAGAAAACCTTCAAAACATTTTAAATCATCCTACAAGCATGAATACTAATTAAAATTCTTGTGACACTTGTATTATATATTATCAAGATTTCTTATATTTGTTTTTATTATGAAGACATATTTACCTGATTAAAATGGGAAGGTTAATGTTAATTGTAACAAAGATAATGCCAGTTTGAAAGTACTTTTATATCTCTTTATTTTTGGTAAGGCAAACATTAGAATCTGTCCAGGTTTTTGTTTGTTTTGTCTTTTGCTTTTTTGCATGTGAAAGCATAGTAAATACATCACAGTATGAAGTTATATTCAATGACTAAAACAATATTTGCTTTTTGAGGATCATATGGTCAAAAGAATGCTGGTTTTTATTGTTTAAAGGAGAAGAATGTAAATTCCCTTATCTTCCATATATTACCCATGAGACCATGAGCAAATGGACTAATTTTTTGGATCTCAGTTTCCTCATTTATAATATGAAGAAAGGAAAAGGATCAAAGTTTTCTCAATTGATTCAAGGTGGGGGGAAGGGGAGGAAAGAAGCCAAAGTCAAAAGAAATAATAAAACTTATGCTTGCTTACTATATATTCATCATAATATTGTTTAATTCAACCTTGGATACACACAAAACCTTCCTAATTCCCTTCTTCTCTCTAAATAAAAGGGTGGGGGAGGATTACTTTATGACAGACAGAAGCTGGATCTGCTAACTCAATCCAGTTTAAATCTACAGCTTTGATTCATTTCAATTCCAATTCCTTCCAGGAACTTGTCTGTGAGCTACAACACTTCTTGTAGCTTCTTTTTGTGTATTGTCTTCCCCTGTTACATTTTAAATTCCATGAGTTTTTTTTTTCTTATTTCATCCTCAGTGCTTATCACCATGTCTAGCATATGGTGAACATGTAATAAATGTTTACTGGACTGAATTGAATACTTTGGATCAGATAAGGTTATGCACTTTTAGTTATGTCCATTTTTTTTTCCTGGGACCTAGGCCTAACTTATATTGATATTTTAACCTTAGGCAATTCTGAAGGATCATGTTCCTTTTCCAAAACATTATTTTATATAGTCAGGCTGTTGCTTCATTAAAAAAATAGAAAAATTTCTACTTAATCCAGTCCACAAGATATATTGGGATTGATGAGAATTTGAGTCAAAAAGTACACTCTCTACTAAAAAACAAAATGTTATTACTTCAATTTCCAATATTTTGGAGACCAATCTTTCCTATGACCTCTTGTCTTAATTAGAGCTTATTGAGGGAAAGATGTTATTCTACTCTATGTCCCACTATTTTCAAGAGCTAGCAGGTAACTTGGTGTCATTTTAAATATAATATAGTCAGATTTAATTGATCAGGGAGACATAATAGAATCCAGTTATTCATTCAAAAATTGTTAAAACACCTAATTCATGGAAGGCATGGAGCACTGAACCACAACCCTTGGTTCACTTCACTAAGGTTTTCATTCCAAGGCAACATTATTCATTCAAATTTACACATCAGCTCTATTAATATAGAATGCATCTTACAATACTATTATCTAGCTAAAAATCTCTTGGTATTTGAGTTATGCTTAAGTAGAAATATTGCTTTCATTTCTGCAATTAGGATGTTGATCCTAACTTAAATATGCTCCACTATGTTAAAATAAAACATTCATTTACCTCAATTTTCCTGTTATCTGAACTCTTTTGAGTAAGTCTCAAAATAGTTGATATAGGTGTATAGAGAGTGAACAAGAAGAACATTTTATGCTAAGAAAAAAATGCTTATGAGAAAATCTATGAAATGGAGGGGTAAAACATAGTGGAGAGACACTTACTAGCTGGGTGACCCTAGGCAAGTCACTTAACCCTAGAGAAGGAAATGGCAAAGTTCTCCAATATCTTTGCCAAGAAAACCTGGAATGGAATCACGAAGAGTCAGAAATAACAACAAAAAGAAGAGTGGATCCAATCTTCACAAGAAGCATTAAAAAAAAAAAAAAAGTCAAGATGATATACATGTATAGACTGAAAATACTTATATCTTACCATACACATTATTTATTTTCTAATGATAGGTATCACAGAATATTAAATATTCTTATGATTCCTAATAAAAATATATTTTAGAATTTTACATGTTTTGTGTAAACATATGAATGTACACTGTAGTCTTATTATATAGTTTATTTATAGCCTCTTATTCAAATCATAAATATATTGAGTTATTACAATTACACATATTTAATAGCAACATCAACAAAAACTCTCACAGCTTGTCATGGAGTTCAATGTGACTGTAAAAATAATATTTTATAGCATCTTTACCTATATGCATTCAGTAAGACTATAGAATTTATTTTAGTAATGAATCAATTTAGTTGTATCTTAATGCATTCTAAGGTTTGTTAATATATTTAAGATATTGAATCACTATCTTAAAAATAAATTCAGTCTTTGTTTATTCAGTTACAAGAAATACCCATTTATGTTGAGCAGTAAATATCTCATTGATATCTAAAATGAACTGTTAGCAATGAATATAAAGTCCATCTAGGAAAAAATGTTTCTGAGCAACCCAATCTAGATTCTTTATGAAGAAAAGACAAATAACTATAGTGACTAAATTTTTTTATTCCTACTAAAGTAGCGACTACTGCAGCATTCATCTATCCTAAACAAAGCCATCTGACCATCACTGAATGTTATATTATTATTTTTTTTAAGATCAATTTTGTCTTTTTGTACAAAATGACAGAATTAATGATATCTTATGTAAAGTGATGCTCCTTTTCAAATGATATACATTTTCATGGTTAAAAAGGGTTGAAAAAGAATGTTACATACACATACCATATATGTGTGTATGAAAATGACAAAAATCATATGTGAAGCAATAGTTTTTCCATTAAAATATGGAAATACATAGTTTATTAAAAGGATGAGAGAAAGAACAGATCCTCAAATGAATAAACTGAAACAACTAATTTGAGGACAAATAAATCAGTGAGACTTTCAGCTTGTACCTCACTAGGCTGCGTAACTTCTATTAGTTATTCTCATTTATCGCTCATTGCAACCCTCAACTTAGCATCAAGTGCAATGTCTCTTGACCTTGATAGGTGAATGTCTTTGTAGGAACAAGACCATCACATCACTTTCTGGTAGCCACTACACATTCACTAACTACACCATTCCAGTTTCACTTGTTTGTAATCCATTAGAATATAAACTGTTTAAGGATAGAAACTATCTTGCTTACTTATATTTATGTCTCCAACACTTAGAACAAATTCTGACACATAGTACAAGGTGTTGTAATTGATCACTCTATTCAGACTCCTTCAGGATAATGCTTCCACATTATATATATGTGTGTGTGTGTGTGTGTGTGTGTGTGTGTGTGTGTGTGTGCATATACATCTCCATGTATCTACGTATCTATAACTATTAGCCTTATTCACAGTTACCATCAGGAAGCCTTCAATTTTTCAGTAACAAATCTGCATGTCTCGGGATTTGTTTCTTAACATACAATGGGCTGAATTCATGTGCTGAAGCATTACCAATAGTCAGTTTATTCAATTTAACACATCTAATGGCATTTACCCACTATCAGCTTTTATTATTGTTCAATGTAATGATCTAAACTATTCAATAATATTCTTGTAGTTTTTTTTTCTTCTGAATTTGTTTGTCTTATACGTTAAGAATCCTCTCAAAACATTATCCTACTTGTTGGCCTGGAAATATTGATTGTTTTTTTTTTTTTTCTTAGTTGCCTTAGGACGATTGTTCCTGTATCAGGTTAATATTTTATGATATATTGACTAATTTTTTTCCAACTTCCTGGGGCTCATTTTATAATTATTAAAATGTATATTCATTTGGTATAATAGAGCCATTAATTGCCTTAAATGATGTTTCCCATTCAGTTTTGATTTCAGCATGACAAAAAAAATCTCTTAGTAGCTTTGAACCACAGAGTTCCCCAAGCTATATTTATGCTCAGTGATTCTTGCCCAGAGGATTCCAAGATAGTGTTACAATAAGTATCACCTTTATTCACTGGATTAATTTGACATCTAGATTCAAACTCATAGTCATTGAACTATCTTAGGAATTTTACATTTATCAATTCCAGATGACAGCTTTGTAAAAACATTCCAGTAAAATGAAGAACTGTGGTGATCTTTTTCTTCTCAAAAACGCAGCCAGGTGATAAAAGTTCAGATCTTTTATTATTTCCAATATAGCCCGGTTATCTTAGAGGCCTATCTCTCTGCTTGGTTCCAAGAGCTCTCTCCAAATGTCTTTTAAATCCAAAGGTCTGGTCCTTCAGCCTCTGCCTCTGCTTTCTTCAGCCTCCAGCCAGCTCCAGTCTTCATGTCATTCCGGTGAAATCTCGACTTGTAGCATCTTCCTCTCTGAAGCACTCTCCGACTGGCCCATTGGCCTATTTATGCTCCTTCCAGAGAGAGGGATTATGGGTAGTTCTACTTAGTACCTTGTTTCAGGTTCTGCCCAAAACATCTTCTTGTAAGATTGGATCAACTCTAATTACTTAGCAGTTAGTAAGGATTCCAACATCTCCCCCTTTCTTTTGTTTTAAAACATAGGGGGTTTCTGAGGGGGTACACATAAATCCATCAATATGGGCCAGAACTTTGTAACAGATATACATGGTATACATAAATCCATCAATATGGGAGGCATTATACATAATTTACATAAGTACATAGCAATATAAGACAGGCTAGTAGTAATGTAACAACATGAATCAACCTAAAAATTTACACATGTCCATAAGTCCTAGAAACAGTCCAATAGGATTCCATTGTCCATTAGTTCATGTGCCAGGAATCCAATAGTTCCTGTAAGCCCTGAAGTACTGCAAAAGTCTCATCAACAATTTTTCATCTCAGGGAACCCAATGATTCTTGCTGGTTTTTCAAGAAGTAAAACAGTTTCATCTTGTGTTAGGAAATCCAATGATTCCTGAAGCTTTTAAAAGTCTTTTTAACAGTTTCATAGTCAGCCATCTGATTCTTTCTCCATCTGTGGAAATATAAGCAGATCCTCTTCCCCAGGCAGTTAACCTATCTAATTCTCTTCTGTTTACCACTTTTGGGATTTCTCCTCATCATTTGGTAATTACATTGGAGCTGTTTGCATTGGATATTGTCTTGTTGTCTTAAAAGGCCTGTATTCTTCCCAACTGTAATCCTGATTGCTTTTCTGTTGGTTGATGACATCAGAATCCTGAATTTCTAAAGTCTCTCTGGGTGTGACCTCAGCTGCTATCATGCCCCACCTGTCCTTTGATTGATACTTTAGAGCTGGGCCCTGCCTCTCATTCCTCTGGGTCAATATACATTTAGAGGCCCAGTGAAAGCCTCTGTTACATTTTGGACATGGGGTTTTGGGTTTTCTCTCACCCTGTCTTCTCACTCTATCTCCATATCTACAATGAGCTCTCAAATGTCCAACTTTTCCGCACTGAAAACATCGACGAGTTTCTCTAGAATTCCTCTGCCAAGAAGGACCTTGTCTTTCCATGTTCATCATAGTCTGGGCATAATAAGCATTTGTGCCCACTGTGGCACAGCATCTTATGATTTCTTCTAAAGGAGCATTTTTGTCTAGCCCCCATATAATTCTCTTGCAAATCTCATTGGCATTTTCCTTAGCCAAATGTCTAGTCATTATTTCTGTTGCTGCATTGTCTCCAATGGTTCTTATTACAGCTGTTTGTAAACGTCCCACAAAATCTGCAAAAGTTTCATTGGGACCTTGCTCTATTTTTGTGAAAGCATTATTTCCATCTTTCTGTCCAGGGAGAGAATTCCAAGCTTTTATTGCAGCCTTAGAAATTTGCTCATACACTGTTATGGGATAATAAATCTGTTCTGAACTCTCTGCATACTGACCTTCACCAGCTAGTTGGTCAAGAGCAACTTGTACAATAGCTCCTGTTTGCCTATTGCGTTGGGCTTGAATCCTACATAATTCATGAAACTCCGAAAGCCACAATAAATTTTGTCCCGGTTCTAGACAAGTTTTCGTTATGGATTTCCAGTCATTCGGGGTTAGGATTTCATAAGACAAATTATCTAGTAACATCTTCACATAAGATGATGTAGCCCCATAAAGAGTGCAACCCTTTTTCAAATCTTTAATTTTTCCCAAATTAAAAGGAGTGTATTTTCTCTCTTTTTGACCTGAGGAGTTGAGCTCTTCAATCACAGGATATGCATTTATAAAATCAGATATATCTTCTCCTTCATTTTTTGCTTTAATTAATGCTTTTTCTAATCTCGTCAAATTCTGCTTTACAGGAGAAGCTGACTGTGTTTCTGTCTCTCTCCCTCCCCCTTGTTCCACCCATGAAGGGTTAATTGCGGGGGGAGGGTCATGAGATGTAGAATCACCTAATTCCTCCTGCTGTGAAGTATCATACTCAGAATTGTAATTAACTCCATTCTCATCTGATTCGTCCTCCTTTTCACCTAGTAAAGTTGGCAATTCTTCCTCCTGTACTTTCCTTTTCATCATTCTATCACTTAAATAACTTCTTATAGCCAATTGTATTACATTATATGTATTAATTATTGAGTTAGGCCCATTTTTATCATAGAATTGACAAAGATCCTCTCCAACCAATTTCCATTCATTTAGATCTAATTCCTTATCAAGAGAAAAACAAGGACATATGTCCTTTACAGTTTGTAAAAGTTCAGTGATTTGCTGTAAACTTATAATTAAACCTTGGCTTTCCATAATTTTGACAATGCTCTCTAAACATTTTCCTTGAACAGAAACAGAAGGCTGTTTTCTAAATATCTGTCCCATCTTAGCTGAAATTCTACTTTAACTCTTCTAACAAAATTTCTTTGTTGCACTCACCCTAATTTCTGGGTTGAAGAATCTTTTCCACTGGATCAGGATCAGAGGCTTTTCCACTTGAATCCGGATCGGAGCTTTTCCACTGAAATCCACTGAGGGGGTCTGTTTGCCCCACGTTGGGCGCCAAAATGTGGTGATCTTTTTCTTCTCAAAAACGCAGCCAGGTGATAAAAGTTCAGATCTTTTATTATTTCCAATATAGCCCGGTTATCTTAGAGGCCTATCTCTCTGCTTGGTTCCAAGAGCTCTCTCCAAATGTCTTTTAAATCCAAAGGTCTGGTCCTTCAGCCTCTGCCTCTGCTTTCTTCAGCCTCCAGCCAGCTCCAGTCTTCATGTCATTCCGGTGAAATCTCGACTTGTAGCATCTTCCTCTCTGAAGCACTCTCCGACTGGCCCATTGGCCTATTTATGCTCCTTCCAGAGAGAGGGATTATGGGTAGTTCTACTTAGTACCTTGTTTCAGGTTCTGCCCAAAACATCTTCTTGTAAGATTAGATCAACTCTAATTACTTAGCAGTTAGTAAGGATTCCAACAAAGAACTATTTAATTTGCTTTACAGTAGAGCCATATAGCTTGATACTATCCATTCACAACAAATTAATATGATATTTGGGCCCAAATTTTTTATTTGATTTTGGATTTTATATTTAATGATTTTTTAGAAATTAACATATTTAAGGTAAAGGAGAATAATAATATAGTTTTTTTATTTAAAATTCATTTATTTTACATAAAAATATGTGTTTTGTTTGAATTTTTGACATTGTATTAATGGTATTTTCAAATAGATGTGGATATCAATGTGGATATCAAATCTTCACTATACTTTAGTCTTTTTTAGATATTCTTAAGTCACTGAATAATCTCTGAGTCTGACTGGTATCTAAGACTTTCTTATAATGGACAAAATCAGTATATACATTATAATGCTTTTGATACTCTGTTCAATGCTCACCAAATTAATAATAAGATGTCTGGTCTTTGAAGCCTATCTTTTTTGCTCATCAAGCAACATATTTTTTTTTTAAGTTTTAGAGATTTTTTTAAATCATCTAATATAGGACTACCTTATGTAAAATACATAAACTCACAATTGGCATATATTCGGAGGTCACTGGTATTTTTACTCTTTATTAATAGTAACTTATCAAACTATTTTCTAACTTTGAGTAAAGGTTAGATTTTAGTCATCTCCCTTGTACATTCATCATGAATGATGTTCATTTATTCATTATATTAATAGTATGTAAGATTGTTGGTTATGTTTCCAACTTGTATATTTAATGGTTGCATTTCTTCAGACTAAAAGACAATCAAAAATTTTCCACATCCTTCTTTAGAATGTATATTTTGTCTCAGATTTATTTATAAAATCTTTATCATAAATTTGATTGATATCAAATTATTTTGTTTTTTGTGCTGCTTTGATCCTTCATATCACCTTACCCTTTTAACTTTTGACATCAATTACTGATTAAGGGAATTTAGAATTTCTGATATTCTTTTGTCCCATTAATTCCCTTCCATATGTTTCTGTTTTGCTGTCTTTGTGGGCAATATGGCATCTAAATCTTCTATTGTGTGTACCATCTTGATACTGATTAAATTTTCCAAAGCCTTTCCACAGATCTTTAATAGTTCTTTCAAGTTTGATCATGCATTCATTCATAATGTTTATAGTTGATTCCAGCTTTTTTGAATTATCCTTTTTTTTAGCATAATTGATATGCTACTTGGATTCATGCCCTTAATTTTAAGTATGCCCATCTCCTTCTCAAAGTTGTTTTAGATTGGTGTGGCTTTGGTCATCTACTTCATTACTGAGTATCATTTCTGAAGTTTGCAAAAATATTTTCAGTGACATCAAGCACGTCTAGTTTTTAGCTCTTCAGATTTTACTATTTCCTCAATTGTATCTCTTAATTAATCTAATTTAGGTTTAGTAAAAGTTATTTATTATGACTACCATACACTAATAAGAAATATATGTTTTTTTTTGTTGTTGTTGTTGTTGTTGTTGTTATTGTTGAAGGTGATGGTGACAAAAAAACTCTTTGAAATCCACACCTAAAACTAGAGAGGTTAACTTCCAACTATGTGAAGATTTATTGCATAATGAAAATATCATATATTTAAGCCAATTCATGTGTACTTATGGTTTACCAGTCTTAGTGGTAAGCACTTTCTGCAATGTATCATCTCCAGCCAACAGTATATTGGCATATCTCTTTTAATTTTTTGCATCTTGTTTTCTTGTGGTACCAAAATAGGAGTGAATGCTATTGGCTCCTATGTCTATATCAACAAACAAAAGTTTCAAATAGGGCCAGCCTTAAACTTTATGGAATTTCATATATTCATAAGAACAGTTCCATTACACTTGTTGGAATGATAACTCGATCAGTGCTATTATCAGACCCCTAAGGATCCAGCATTTTAAAAGTCTTTCTGAGTCTTCATAGTTAATAAAGCAGTCTTAGGACACAAAGACTACATTGTACATCATCCTAATTCTTTGGGATTCCCTTGTTTTGTTGTGTTCCATTACCCAAGCTATAGCATGGATGATGATTTGGGTTTCAAGAAGGTTAATATATTTTGTTATATTAATTATATTATATTGTGTTATATCACATCAGATCATTTCAAGTAATATCATGTCATGCTATTTTATGCCATATAATGTATTTGTTTTTCAGTTATGTTCTCATATTTTAAAGAAGTATCTGACCGATGTGTCTATGAAAGGTATACCAATAGAAAGGGTGGTTTGGTTTCTACTGTTACAGAGATCATTTTTGTGAGATAAGCTTTGTTGGTGCATTTTGCCTAAAAAAAATAAATTTCCTCCTCCTTTACCTTGAGTTCTCTTTCCTTCCAATTAAGAATAATTGTTCAATGAAACCACAATAATGGTAAGATCTGAAAGCTGACAAAGATATATTGAATATTTTATACCCATAATCTCATCTCACTTCATAGAAAACTTATTTTACCAATCCCTTTTGTAAAAATCAGAAGCTGAGTTAAATCAGTGTAGTTCATGAAATACTCTTATCTTTAGTTGACTCAAGTATTGAAGACTAAGTAATGCATTGAGAGGTCTTCACTGCCTACAAAAATATAACACATAATTGTTAGAGTTCAAATGTTGGAGTTTGTTCTTCTCAGGGCACAGCCGGTTTAGAGGCTTAGAGCCCTTCGGATGTCTCCAAATCCAAAGGTTCTGTCCTTCAGCCTCTGCCTCTGCTTTCTTCTGCCTCCAACAGAGATGGAAGATCTCTCTTATCTCCTTCTGGGGAGCCCAGCCACACTTGCCGTGGAGAGAGGGCTTCTGGCGCAGCTCCACTGAAATCCGTCAAAAGTGTTCTCTGCAGCAGAGTCGTTTCTCTCGAGTCTAGCGCGATCAGCCAGCCAAGAGGAAAAAGTGTATTCTGGAATGGCTGTCTCGCCTTATATGTGAAACTTCTGAGAGAATGGGATTATGGGTTTTCTCCCATAGTGCTCTCTGGCCCAAAGAGCTTTAAGGTGTGGTGTAGAAAGTGTACTTTTTGAAGCTAGCATACTTGTGGAGTCCAATGAGTAAAGGTGGGAACACAAGCCTTGTCTTGATTAGTTCTACTTAGTACCTTGTTTCAGGTTCTGGCCAAAACAACTTCTTGTAAGATTAGATCAACTCTAATTACTTAGCAGTTAGTAAGGATTCCAACACATAATGAAAAACATTGTTTTAAGACAAGAGTGCAAGTTTTGGTTTTGGTTAAGAGCTCATTTTCTTCCCATTTAGTGGTGGACCTAAAGGAATCATTTTATAGGAAAGGTATTGAGAACATCTTTGTATTTTAATTTTTTTTATCTATGCCACCACACCATGTGATGTTCCAACAGCTTTAAGTTTCAGTTGCCCATTCTGAGCATGCTAAAATAGTCATCCAGTATCATTTATATGAGTTGTTAACTTTTTTTTTTTCTGTAACACAAAACATGTCAAGCAAATGAATATACTAACAAGATATTCCTAAGGAAAAGTTAAAGAGTAAATTATCAGAGTTTACTTAGCATTCTTTGTAGAAGCTGTATTCTGAATGTGGTATGTTCTAATCATTTTATCTAGAAATGTTATTGAGATACCTTCTTAAATAATGGACAGTTTTTTCTAGTCTTATCATAGTCATAATACTTTAATGGTTAGAAAATTTCAGTGATGAAAAGCCATTTGGAATACTTATTTCAGACAATTTTATATGAGCTTAATCAATTAGAACACAGTGAAAGAAAAAAAGCTACATATAAGAAAAAAGTACAGATAAAAAAGGAGGAATGCATGAGAATTAAGAGGGATTAGGAAAGATGGATTTTTAGCTATGATTTGAAAGAAGAATGGGAAGTCATATGGAAGAGATGAGAAGAGGAAACATTCACAAAGTGAATGAAAAGTCCAGTTTTCAAAATGCTTGATATAGGGAGATGGCATACCTAATGGGAGGAACAGCCAGGAAGTCAGTTTTACTGGATTGCAGATTACAGAGGAGGAAGGGAAAAGGGGAAGATTTAAGAAGACTGAAAAGACAGGAGGAACATGTCTTAAAATTTTGAATACCAAAGAGAGTATTTCCTATTTGATCCTGGAAGTTGCAGAAAGCTATTGGAGTTGATAGAGTATGAAGGTGATATGTATAGCTTTGCATTTTTAAAAGATCATTTTGGCAGCTTAATGGAAAGTAGAATGGAATGGGAGAAAACTTTTGGCAGAGTTCAACTAACATGTTATTAGAATAACCTCCCATACCAGGATGGTTAGAGGAAAAAAGGAACATATATGAGAGGATTTGGTAGCAAATTGGATGGGATAGGGGAGTCAAGAAAAAGTTGATAAAGATAATATTTAATATATTGCTTTTGTCAGTTTTCAGATCTTACCATTATTGTGGTTTCATTGAACAATTATTCTTAATTGGAAGGAAAGAGAACTCAAGGTAAAGGAGGGGGAAATTTATTTTTTTTTATTTTTATGTTTACCCTCCAAACCCTTCCATTTTCTTAACTCACCCCACCTTATTTTTTAACTGTGGAACTCTCCATCATCTTCCTAGATCCCCAGGTCCATAAGGTAGTTGTCCTCAGTTCTTAACTTTTTTTTTATTTTCATGTGGGGTATAAGATGTAGGTCTATGCTGAGTTTCTGACATATTATTTTTCATGTTTCCTAGCAATTTTTGTCAAATAGTGAATTCTTATTCCAAAAGGTAGAATTTGGGGGTTTATCAAATAGTGAATTGCTACAGGCTTTGATTATTGTGTCATGTGTATTTAATTTATTCCACTGAGCCACCACTCTATTTCTTAGCCAGTACCAGCTTTAATAGGTTTTGTTTCGATTTTTTTTATTTGTTTTTGTTTTTTAGACATCATCATTTGTATTTTTTTATTAATTTCTTTGGTATTTTAACCTTTTGTTCTTCCAGATGAATTTTGTTATTACTATTTTTTAGTTCTATAAAAAAAAGTTTTGGCAATTTGATTGGTATGGCACTGAACAAGTAGACTAAATTAGACATAATTGTCATTAATATATATATATATATATTAGCTGGGCCTAACCAGAAACAATTGATATTTTCCCAATTGTTTAGATCTGATTTTATTTGTGTGAGAAGTGTTCTGTAATTGAGTTCATAAAGTTCTTGGTTTTGTCTTAGCAGGTAGACCCCCGAGTGTTTTATTTTGTGTACAGTAATTTTAAATGGAATTTCTCTTTCTAAATCTTGCTGATGAGATTTGCTAGTAATACATAGAAATGCTAATGATTTGTGTTGCTTTATTTTATATCCTGCAGCTTTGCTAAAGCTGGTAATTGTTTACAATAAGTTTTTGTATGATTTTCTGGGATTCTCTAAGTGTATTATCATATCAGCTACACAGATTGATAGTATATTTCCTTATTGCCCTATCATAATTCCTTTAATTTCTTTTTCTTTTCTTACTATTAAAGTCAACGTTTTTAGAACAATTTTGAATAATAGTGATGATCATGGGCATCCTTGTTTCAAGATACTATTAAGAATGGGTTCAGCTTTTCTTTGTTACAAATAATGCTTGTTGTAGGTTTTAGTTGCTGCTTATTATTTTAAGGAAAGCTTCCTTTATCCCTATACTCTTTAGTGTTTTTAACAGGAATGGGTATTACATTTTGTCAAATGCCTTTTCTGCATCTATTGAAATTATCATATCATTTTTGTTGTTTTTGTTATTGGTATGGTCGATTATTGTGATAGTTTTCCTGATATTGAACCAGCTCTGCATTCCTGGTATAAATCCCAGTTGGTCATGTATTATCCTGTTGATAAATTGCTGTAATCTCTTTGCTAATATTTTATTCAAAATTTTTGCATCTCTTGTTCCTTTCTTGTTTATTTTGTGGTTAGATCTGTCTAATGCTGATAGGGGAAGATTGACACGCCCCACTAGAATAATTTTGTTGTCTATTTCTTCCTGTAATTTGTTTAAAATCTCCTCTGGGAATCTGGCTCCTCTACAGCTTGGTGCATACACATTTAGTACTATTACTACTTCATTATTTATTTTTAGTATCCTTTATCAAAGAATTTTTTTTATTATTTATGGTATCTTTTATCAAAATGTACAATGTACTTCACCTCCTTATCACTTTTAATAAGATCTATTTTTACTTTTGCTTTATCTGAGATCAGAATTGCTATCCTGAATTTTTTTTTTTTACTTCAGCTGAAGGATAACAAATTCTGTTCCATCTTTTTACCTTTAATCTGTATATTTCTATCTGTGTAAAATGTGTTTCTTGTAAACTACATAATGTAGGATTTTCTTTTTTAATCCACTCTATTTGTTTCTTCTTATGGGAAAGTTCATCCCATTCATATTAACAGTTATGCTTACAATCTCTGCATTTTTCTCCATCCTATTTTCTACCCTGTATATATTTTTGTTTTCTCTTTCCATCATGTTCTTAGTCACTTTTTTTATCACCAGACTCATTACTTTACCTTCTATTAACCCTTCCATCCTTCTCTTAACTTTTTTTCCTGGTGTTTCTGCCCTCCCTTCTATCCTGTCTCTCCCTTTTTTTTTCCCTCTTTCTACTCCTACTTTTTTTTTTTTATGGGGCAATAATAAATTCCTATACTCAACTGAATGATTAAATTATTCCATTTTAAAGCCAAAACTGATCATTCACAACCACACCCTCAGTCTATATGACACTTCTCCTCTATCTCAGTGACAGATACAGCTCTCAAGAATTATATTGTTTTCGTATCTAGATATGTAAACAGTTTACCTTTATGTATGTGTGTGTGTGTGTGTGTGTGTGTGTGTGTGTGTGTTCCCCTATTCATCTTTTTATGGTTCTCTTGCATCCTGAGTATATGGATAAAATTTTCTCTTTAGTTCTGGTTTTTCAATAGAAATGATTGAAAGTCTCTTACTTCATTAAAACTTCATCTGGTCCCATGAAAGATTATGCTGAGTCTCTCTGGGTAGTTAATTTCTGATTGTAACCCCAGGTTATTTGTCTTCCAGAATATAGTATTCCAGACCCTCCTTTCATTTATTGTAGTAGCTGCCAGATCCTGTGTAATCCTGATTGTTGCTCCTTGATATTTGAATTGTTTTTTGTCTGTCAGTTTAGAGTACTTTTTCCTTGAGGTTATAGTTTTGGAATTTTGCAACAATCTTTCTTGGGGCTTTCCTTGTGGTATATCTTTCCAAAAGTGATTAATGGACTCTCTCAATGAGTATTTCTCCTTCTGTTTCTAGAGTATTGGGGCAGTTTTCCCTAAAGCCCTCTTGTAGAATCCAAGCTAATTTTTTGGTCATGGCTTTCAGGTAGGCCAATAATTTTTAAATTGTCTCTTCCAGATCTATTTTCCAGCTCAGCTCTTTTGCCAGTGAAGTAGTTCACATTTTCTTCCATTGAAATTTTTTTTTCATTTATTTGACTGCTTCTTGCTTTCTAACAAAGTCATTTGCTTCCATTCACCCTATTCTAATTTTTGATGTGTGAGTTTCTTCAATTATCTTTTCTTTTTCTTTTTCTATTTGGTAAATTCTCCTGTTTAAGGAATTCTTTTCTTCAGCCATTTTTTTTCCTTCCTTTTCCAAGCTGTTGACTCTCTTATGCATACCTCTCAGTTCATTTCTCATTTTTATTTCTACTTCTCTTATTTGCCTTTAAAATATATATATAGCTTTTTATTGACAGAACATATGCATGGGTAATTTTTCAACATTGACCCCTGCAATCATTTCTACTCAAACTTTTTTCTTCCTTTCTTCCACCCCCCATCCTAGATGGTATGCAGTCTCATACGTGTTAAAGTATATCTAAAATAAAATATATGCATACATATTTATACAGTTATCTTGTTGCACAAGAAAAATCAGATTTAGAAAGGTAAAAATAACCTGAGAAGAAAAACAAAAACACAAGCAGTCCATACTCATTTCCCAGTGTTCTTTTGCTAGGTGTAGCTGGTTCTGTTCATCACTGACCAATTGGATCTGAATTGGATCCTCTCATTGCTGAAGATAGCCACTTCCATTAGATCCTCATATAGTATTGTTTTTGAAGTGTATGATGATCACCAGGTTCTGCTCATTTCACTTAGCATCAGTTCATGTAAGTCTCTCCAAGCTTCTTGGTATTCATCCTGCTGGTCAGTTCTTACAGAACAATAATATTCCATAATGTTCATATACCATAATTTACTCAGCCATTCAACAATTGATGAGCATCCATTCAATTTCTAGTTTCTAGTCACTATGAATATTTTTGCAAATATGGGTCCCTTTCCCTTCTTTAATATCTCTTTGGGATATAAGCACAGTAGGAACACTACTGTATCAAAGGGTACGCACAGTTTGGTAACTTTTTGAGCATAGTTCCAAATTGTTATTCACAATGGTTGAATCTGTTCACAACTCCACCAACAATGCATCAGTGTCCCACTTTTCCCACAGCCCCTCCAACATTCATCACTATCTTTTCCTGTCATTTTAGCCAATCTGACAGGTGTGTAGTGGTATCTCAGAGTTGTCTTAATTTGTATTTCTCTGATGAATAATGATGTGTAACACTAGTAGAAATAGTTTTAATTTCATCATCTGAAAATTGTCTGTTCATATCCTTTGACTATTTATCAATTGGAGAATCACTTGATTTCTTATAAATTTGAGTCAATTCTCTATATATTTTGGAAATAAGATCTTTATAAGAAGCTTTAATTGTAAAAATGTTTTCCCAGTTTATTGCTTCCCTTCTAATCTTGTCTGCATTAGTTTTATTTTTACAAAGCTTTTTAACTTGATATAATCAAAATTTTCTATTTTGTGATCAATAATTATCATTAGTTCTTCTTTGGTCTACTGTCAACAGTTATTTTAAATGGAATTTTTCTTTGTATCTCTTGCTGTTGAATTTTGTTAGTGATGTATAAAAATGCTGACAATTTATATGGATTTATCTTGTGTCCTGCAACTTTGTTAAAGTTGTCAATTATTTCTAGTAGCTTTTCAGTAGAATCTCTGGGGTTCTCTAAGTATACCATCATATCATCAGTAAAGAGGGATATTTTGGTTTTCTCATTACCTATTCTAATTCTTTTAATGTCTTTTTCCTCTCTTATTGCCAAAGCTATAATTTCTAACACAATATTGAATGGTAATGGTGATAGTGGACAACTTTATTTCACTCCTGATTTTATTGGGAATGGTTCCAGTTTATCACCATTACAAATGATACTTACTGATGGTTGTAAATAGATGCTGCTGACTATTTTAAGGAAAAGTCCATTTATTCCTATACTCTCTAGTGTTTTTAATAGGAATGAGTGTTGGATTTTATCAAATGCTTTTTCTGCATCTATTGAGATGATCACATGGTTTTTTGTTAATTTGGTTATTGATATAGTCAATTATGTTAATAGTTTGCCTAATATTGAACCAACCCTGCATTCCTGGTATAAACCCTACTTGGTCATGCTGTATTATCCTGGAGATGATTTTCTGTAATCTTTTTGGTAATATTTTATTTAAGCTTTTTCATCAATGTTCATTAGGGAGATTGGTCTATAATTTTCTTTTTTTTTGTTTTTGTCCTACTTGGTTTAAGTATCAGTACCATGTCTGTGTCATAAAAGGGATTGGTAGGACTCCTTCATTCCCTATTTTTTCAAATAATTAAATAGCATTGGAATTAATTGTTCTTTAAATGTTTGGTAGAATTCACATGTAAATCCATCTGGTTCAGGGGATTTTTTCTTAGGGAGTTGATTAATAGCTTGTTCTATTTCTTTTTCTAAAATGGGACTATTTAACCAATTTACTTCCTCTATTAATCTGGGCAACATATTTTTGAAGGTATTCATCCATTTTGTTTAAGTTATCAAATTTATTGGCATAGAATTGGGCAAGGTAATTCCTTGCTCTATTGCTCTAATTTCCTCTTCATTAGTGGGAAGCTCTCTCTTTTCATTTTTAAGAATAATAATTTGATTTTCTTCTTTCCTTTTTTTCTAATCAGGTTTACCGAGGATTTATCTATTTTGTTTTTTTTTTTTTTCATAGAACCAATTCTTTGTTTTATCTATTAATTCAATAGTTTTTTACTTTCAATTTTATTAATCTCTTCTTTTATTTTTAGAATTTGAAGTTTAGTTTTTGATTGGGGATTCTTAATTTGCTCTTTTTCTAGCATTTTTAGTTGCAAGCCTAATTCATTCAATCCCCTTTCTCTTATTTTATGCAAATAAGCCTCTTGAGATACAAAATTTCCCCTATTACCACTTTGGTTGCATCCCACACATTTTGGTATGTCGTCTCATTATTGTCATTCTCTTGGGTGAAATTATAAATTGTGTCTATGATTTGCTCTTTCACCCATTTATTCTTTAGGATGACTTTATTTTGTTTCTAATTGCTTTTTAATTTATTTTCCCCTGATTTTGTATTGAATGTGATTTTTATTGCATTGTGATCTGGAAAATATGCGTTTACCATTTCTGCCTTTTTGCATTTGCATTTGAAGTTTTTATGTCCTAATATATGGTCATTTTTTGTACAGGTTCCATGGACTGCTTAAAAGAAAGTGCACTCCTTTCTTTCTCCATTTAGTTTTCTCCAAAGATCTATCATACTTATCTTTTTATAATATTCCATTCAACTCTTTAACTTCTTTATTATTTATTTTGTGGTTTGATTTATCTAGTTCTGAGAGTGCAAGGTTGAGATCTCCTACTATTATAGTTTTGTTGTCTATTTCTTCTTGGAGCTCTCAACTTCTCCTTTAGGAATTTAGATGCTTTACCACTTGGTGCATATATGTTTAGTATTGATATAACTTCATTATCTATGCTGCCCTTTAGCAAGAGATAGTGTCCTTCCTTATCTCTTTTAATTAGATCAATTTTTGCTTTTGCTTCATTTTGAGATCAGGATGGCTATCCCTGCTTTTTAAAAAAAAAATTTGATTGTTTTTATTTACAAGTTATATGCATGGGTAATTTTACAACATTGACAATTGCCAAACTTTTTGTTCCAATTTTTCCCATCTTCCCTCCACCCCCTTCCTGGATGGCAGGATGACCAATACATATTAAATATGTTAAAGTATAAATTAAATACAAAATAAGTATACATGTCCAAACCATTATTTTGCTGTACAAAAAAAATCGGACTCTAAAATATTGTACAATTGGCCTGTGAAGGAAATCAAAAATACAGGTGGACAAAAATAGAGGGACTGGGAATTCTATTTAATGGTTCTTAGCCACCTCCCAGAGTTCTTTCACTGGATGTAGCTGGTTCAGTTCATTACTGCTCCATTGGAACTGATTTGGTTCATCTCATTGCTGTAGATGGCCAGGTCCATCAGAATTGATCATCATATAGTATTGTTGTTGAAGTATATAAGGATCTCCTGGTCCTGCTCTCAGCATCAATTCATGTAAGTCTTCATCTAATTCATGTAAGTCTCTCCAGGCCTTTCTGAAATCATCCTATTGGTCATTTCCTACCAAACAATAATATTCCATAATATTCATATACCACAATTTATTCAGACATTCTCCAATTGATGGGCATCTATTCAGTTTCCAGTTTCTGGCCACTACAAAGAGGGTTGCCACAAATATTCTTACACATACAGGTCCCTTTCCCTTCTTTAAGATCTCTTTGGGATATAAGCCCAGTAGCAACACTGCTGAATCAAAGGATAAGCACAGTTTGAACTTTTTGAGCATAGTTCCAAATTGCTCTACAGAATGGTTGGATGTATTCACAATTCCACTAACAATGTATTAGTGTCCCTGTTTTCCCACATTCCCTCCAACATTCCACATTATCTTTCCCTGTCATACCCCTGCTTTTTTTACTTCACGTGAAGCATAGTAGATTCTGCTCCAACCTTTTACCTTTACTCTGTATGTATCACCCTGCTTCAAATGTGTTTCCTATATACAACATATTCTGGCTTTTAATCCAGTCTGCTATCTGCCTCCACTTTATAGGGGAGTTTACCCTGTTAAGAGTTCAAATGTTGGAGTTTGTTCTCAGAGGACAAATGTTAAGAGTTCAAATGTTGGAGTTTGTTCTTCGAGGACAGCCGGTTTAGAGGCTTAGAGCCCTTCGGATGTCTCCAAATCCAAAGGTTCTGTCCTTCAGCCTCTGCCTCTGCCTTCTTCTGCCTCCAACAGAGATGGAAGATCTCTCTTATCTCCTTCTGGGGAGCCCAGCCACCAATTTGCCGCGGAGAGAGGGCTTCTGGCGTAGCTCCACTGAAGTCCGTCAAAAGTGTTCTCTGCAGCAGAGTCGTTTCTCTCAAGTCTAGCGTGATCAGCCAGCCAAGAGGAAAAAATGTATTCTGGAATGGCTGTCTCGCCTTATATGTGAACCTTCTGAGAGAATGGGATTATGGGTTTTCTCCCATAGTGCTCTCTGGCCCAAAGAGCTTTAAGGTGTGGACTTTGAGTAAAGGTGGGAACACAAGCCTTGTCTTGATTAGTTCTACTTAGTACCTTGTTTCAGGTTCTGGCCAAAACAACTTCTTGTAAGATTAGATCAACTCTAATTACTTAGCAGTTAGTAAGGATTCCAACATTATCCCATTCACATTCTTGGTTAAGATTACTAATTCTATATTTTTTACCATCTTGTTAACCCCAGATTATGCTTTTCTCTTTCTTTTTCTCCTTATCCTCCTCCCCAATTTTAAACTTATATGTACCACTTGCCTCATATAGCCCTTCCTCTTTAGGATTGCCCTACCCCCCTTAAAAATCCCTCCTCTTTTCCTTTCAATTTCTGTATTCCTTTCTATTTATCCTACCCCTTCCCTTTTCACTTTTCCCCTCCCACTTTTCAATGAGGTGGGAGAAGTTTCTCTGTAAACCAAATATGTCTAATATTTTCTCTTTGAGCCAATTCTGATGAGAGTAAGAGTTACACTATGATCATCCCCCTCCCTTTTCCCTCAGATACAATAAGTTTCCTTTGCCTCTTGTGAGATGTAGTTTCCCTCTTTTTACTTTTCCCTTTTTCTGGTACAATTTCTTCTTTATACCTCTAGATTCTTTTTTATATTATAACAGTAAGCCAAATTATACATGTACTCTTTATGTATACCCATAACAGAAATACAGTTCTTAAGAGTTCTTTTTACCTTTTTATGCTTCTCTTGAGTCCTATATTTGGAGGTCAAACTTTTTGTTTAGCTTTGGTTTTTTCATCAGAAATATATGGAATTCACCTATTGCATTGTATGTCCATCTTCTTCCCTGGAAGAAAATGCTCAGTTTGGTAGGGTAGTTTATTTTTGCTGCATACCAAGTTCCTTTGCCTTTCAGAATATCAGATTCCAGGCTCTTTGATCCCTTAATGTGGAAGCTGCTAGATCCTGAATTATCCTTATTGTGGCTTTGATTTTTTTTCCCTGACTTCTTGTAGTATTTTTTCCTTGGTCTGATAGTTCTGGAATTTCACCACAATATTTCTTGGAGTTTTAATTTTGGGATCTCTTTCTGTAGGTGATTGATGAATTCTTTCAATGTCTATTTTACCTTCTGTTTCTATGACATCTGGACTGTTCTCTTTGATGATTTCCTGAAAAATAGTGTCTAGGCCCTTTTTTTCATCATGTATTTCAAGGAGTCCAATAATATTTAGATTGTCTCTCCTAGATCTATTTTCCAAAATATCCCATTAGATATTTTACATTTTTCTATTTTTTTCATTTTTTTGGTTTTGCTTGACTGATTCTTCTTGTCTTATTGAGTCATTCATTTCCATTTGTTCAATTCTGAATTTTAGTGTGTATTTTCTTCATTTACTTTTTTTTTACTTCTTTTTTGTATTTGTCCAATTGAATTTTTGAATGAGTTGTTTTGTTCTATGGAAATTTTTTTTTTCATTTCACAAATTCTGTTTTTTAGGGAGTTATTTTCTTTTTTCATTTCACAAATTTTGATTTTTAAGAAGTTATTTTCTTTTTTCTGTTTCACAAAATTCTGCTTTTCTGATAGTTGTTTTCTTTTTCCAGTTTATCAAATCTATCTTTTAATGAGTTATATGCTTTTTCCATTTCCCTATGTCTATTTTGTGTCGCCTTTTCCAGATTCTCTTGCAAGGCTTTCCTTTCCTTTCCCCACTTTTCCTCTAACTCTCTTTTAAGATTTTTTCTAAGGTCTTCTAGGAGAGCCTTATATGATGGGAACCAGGTTATTTCACCCCTTGGAGTTTCATTTGGAGACAATCTGCCTTTAGTCTTTTCAGCATTTGAAATCTGTTCTCTTTCATCATAAAAGCTGTCAATTTTTAGAGTCCTCTTTACTTTTTTACTCACTTATTTTTTAACTTAAGGTTTGCCTTTAGGGCAGTAGAGTTTTTCCAAGCAAAGGCAGCTATGCTGGGTCTGTGCTGATTCACTCCTGGTGCTGGCTCTACCATGTGGAGTCATTAGCAATGCCTCAGGGCTCTGTGCTGTCTGCCCTGGTATTGGGGTCAGAGTCTGCTTAAGCACCCTGAAAATGCACTGTTCCTGGACTCTGAGCTTTCTGTGCTGGCCTTTGTTCTCAGTGTCCAGGCCTCGCTGTCTCCCTCCATCTTCTGACTAAAGCAGACTTCTCTGGTCCACTTCCTCTGGCAAACTCTCTGCGGGGCAGAAGTCACACCACCACAGTTTGACCTGTTCTGCCCTGGGGCTCTGCTCTGTTTGCATTTGTGTTTGTGGTCAACTGTTTGTGCTTTGCTGCCTGTCTCCCTTTTCTGATTGAAACAGATCTTTTCTGGTCTATTTCCTCCCACAAATTCTCTGCTCTGGGACACTGAGCTATCTACATTGGTGTTTGTACTGGTTGCCCTGACTGTCTTCCTTCTGTTTCCAATTGAAATAGAGCATTTTTGGCAATCTTTGAAATTATCTTCTGATGACAATTTGTTGCATTCCCAATATTTGTAGGTTCTATCCATCCAGAGCTAATTCAGAGCCTGGATTTCATAATTATTGTGAGGGTTGTAAAGAAGTTCAGAGAGAAATGTGTGTTATCTACACACATCCCATCCCATCCCATCCACATCCACATGCACATCCCATCTTGGCTCCGCCCCCCCCATATCTAGCTTTTCTAGGATCTTATTAAACTCCCTAATTTCTTGCTTGTTAATTTTGTAGTTGGATTTGTCTGATTCTGAAGGGAAGTTTGAGGTCCCTCACTAATATAATCTTGCTGTCTATTTCTTCTGGATAAGTGGATTAAATTCTCTAGGAATTGGCTGCTTTGCTTCTTGGTGCTTACACATGGTTATGGTACTTATTATCAAAATTTATTTTTCTTCTTTATCTCTTTTAATAAAATCTATTTTTACTTTTGCTTTATTTGAGATCAGGATTGCTACACCTATTTGTTTGTTTGTTTTTACTTCAGCTGAAGCATAATAAAGTCTGTTCCAGCCTTTTACCTTTACTCTGTATGTGTCTATCTGTGTCAAATGTTTCTTGTAAACAACATATTGTAGGATTGTGTTTTTTAATCCATTCTGCTATTTTCTTCCTTTTTAGGAGAGAGTTCATCCCATTAATGTTAACAGTTTTGATTATCTGCATATATCTTTCCACCCTCCCCTTAGTCTTGTGATTTTTTACACACACACCCCACTACTTTATTTTCTATCACTATTCTCTGCTTCTCTTACTTTTTTGACTAATGTTTCTGCCCTCCCTTCTATCATGTCCCTCATTTTTCTTTCCTTTTTCTCCTCATACTTTTTTATAGGGCTAGATAAATTTCTATACCCAACTCAGTTATTAAGTTATTCTCTATTAGAAGCAAAAGTGGTGAGATCGAGTGCCAAACAATGCTCACTCCTTTCCTTTTTTCCCTACATTGTAATAAGTCTTTTGCCCCTCTTTTTTGCACTTATCAAATGCTCTTTGATTCACACATTCATCCATCCATTAGTAAAGCTGATAACATGACATTCTTAAAGCAGAGGTCTCTGCTTAAGAAATTATGTTGACTGCTCTTGTTTATGGAATAAAATAAAGCCATTTTATTCTAGCTGTTTGGAATAAATAGATTCTAAGCATGAGGAACAGTTCATGCAAAGGTTCAGAGATGGAAATCTAATGCCATTTCCATGAAATTGCAAGCAGGTGGTTTAGTTATAACCTAGAATAAAGAAGAAAGTTACGATGTGTTTTATATACACTTGTTCTATACCTCTATGAATCTGAGAGATTACTGAACCAATTATTTTTTAAGGATGCCTATTGTGAATACTTCCCTTCTCTATGTACAAGATGTGACCAAGTCATTATAAAAATATACTGCTTAGAAATATAGAAAAACTTATATAAACTTATTGAGAACAAAATAAGGAAAATAGAATAAGAATTTATACAATAACAACAATATTGTAAAAAGAAACATCTTTTGAGTTTTTATTTCAGTTCCTGTAATTATTATTACTATTAAAATGAAGTTTGTGTTTCCATTTTTTGTAAATACAATAATTTTTAAAAGGAAGTGTTATAGGGAAATTTTTGTGTATAATTTTAGTTTGGTGCAATTCTTTGAGTTTCCCTGGTTCTTAAGGTCTACTTTACCTTGGATTTTTTATTCTCCCTTAGCTCATATACTCAGTCTGTTACTAAATTGTAATGACTGTGCTAGCACCCAGGACACCCCAGAATCAGCCGGAGTCAGGATAAGCTAAAGTCCTTCTTTATTCTTGGTCTTAAGACTCAAGATTGAACAGGATGGAAGCAGATTCTCTGCGACTGCCTTCCTCCTCATCCACCACTGAGAGTGTGTAGCTTTACTCCACTCCCTAGTCCCTTCTACAATCCTCTATACACCAATCATTGAGCCAGTACAGATAGTGGAAAGGACCATTTTCCAAGCATATGCCCATAGAGTATGGTCCAATCAGAAGTTAGCCTCAAGTGCTCAGCAGTCCCAACCTCAGTGCATCTCAATAGTTTCAGCCCTCTACACCAAATCTTACTATTTTTACTTCTAAAATATTTCTTGCAACATACTCTTTCTTTATTCTCATACATCTAGCATTTTATTTCAAACCCTTATCACGTCTTTGCTTTTCCCCACTCCAGTTCATCCTACACATTAATTCCAAAGTAATTTCTCTTAAGTGCAGAGTTGACTATGTTACTTCCCTACTCAGTGCACTGTAAGGGTTCCCTGTTGACTGAAGAATTAAATGTTCTATTTTTTTCAAAACTTTTACAACTAAACTTCGCTTTCAGTAAATATTACTCACCATCCACTATTCAAGTGAGGACAATTAAATATTTTATCTATTTCTCATATATAAGACTTCATTTCCCTTTTGCACTAGATATCCCCCATGCCCAGAATACATCCCCTATTCAACTCATTCTCAAAGAAGCTGATTTTCATTTAACTAATTAATTAATTGATTCTCAAAACTACATTGTGTACATACTTTTTCTGACCCTCCCATTGCAAACTACTAAGTGATGTCTAAATCATCAATGTTGTCTTACACACATGTAGCATATTTATATATTAATCTATGGAAGATATGCTTAGATTGGACCTTCAGTAAAAGAAATAAATTATTAGGGTTGCATTCAGAATAATATCCTTCTAGAGATCCATTTAATAAAATGTCACACAAAATATGGATTATATTGGCATTTAGAAATAAAGGAATTGTAAGTTTAATGGAAATTAGAAGATTGACTTCTTCATTAACCTACATTGTATTTACATACCTTAACTTGCATATATAGTTTTATATATATATATATACATATATATATGTATGTATATATATGTATATATATGTATACACACATACATATTATAGGACTATGTATGTGTATATACATGTATATATATGTATGCTATATATGTATACACATGCATATGTATATACACTTGTTAACGTCTCATTATAAGTTAAGCTCATTTGTGTTTCTGTCCTCAGATTCTAGTATCTCATACATAATAATAACTTCATAATCCTAGTTTATTGAATGATTATTGATAATTTCTCATCCTAGGCAAATGTTGTTCACTTCCTTCATGGAAGTCCTCTCACTGTCCCCAGGTGATATACTCTAGGTCTCTTGATAGTTCTTGAATAGTAATGAAACACATGAACTGTCTGTATTCTGTATTTTGATCTTAATTCACGTCTCTGATTGATTGTACTTTGCTACACTAATATCCCTTATCATCTTTTTCTTGCACAACTGACCATTGTGATACTATGAATAATAAATGCCCACCACATCTAATTAACCTCAAAGTACAGATTAAAAAATAAATTCATCTCTTTTGAAAGGAAATAACTATTTGTGTGTGTGTGCATGAGAGACAGAATGAGAGAGAGAGAGACAAACAGATAGACAGAGAGAGAAGGAGGAAGAGGATAAGAAGGAAGAGGAGGAGGAGCAGGGAGAGGAGGGAGAGGGAGGGATAAGAAAGGAGAGGAAGAGAGAAAAAAATGCAAGCTTATGTAAGTAAATACAACTTTTTCTTACATCAACATAAAGGACTACAAATACCTCCTCTGGCTGTTGCTTTCAACCTAAGACTTTTGCAAATTGTTAGAGTTTTTTCATCTTTAGCAACTCAATTAATGCTATTAAAAAGACAAATGTAACTGAATCTAAGAATAATTTCAAAATACTATCTAAGGAAATCTCTTCTCTCTTCATAGTCAATACAACAAACTTCTTAAGGAGTGACTGTTTCATATATACATTATAATGGAGTCTCCTTTTGCCTTTTATTCTTACTATATGTTAAAAAGCAACATAAATGGCTTATGATGATGACATTTTCATTTACAAGATTATAGTAATATTTTTTCTTTTTAAAAATTATTAATGTTATTTTTTTATTTTTAAAACAAACACATGGATAATTTTTCAATACTAAACCTTGCAAAATCTTGCATTCCAATTTCTCACCTCACTTACTCCATTCCATCCCCTAGATGGAAAGTAGTTCAACATATGTTAAACATGCACATTCTACCCTGACCACAAATTTTGTTGTTGATGATGTTTTGTTTTGTTTGTACAGATGAAAACATGTGAAGATTGAGGTGCCTTTTAGTGGGGAAAGGAGTTAGAAAGTAACAACAAGATTGCAAAAGAAAAGAACTGAAGATAAAAAGCAAAGAGACTTTGCCTTGATGATTGTGGAAAATAAATAGCTGAGAGAGATTTTTAAAGTCTTAGTCTTTTTTTTTTTTTTTACATCATGTAATGATGTAGAAAAGACCTACTTCCCCTCAACAGTCTGTCCTCCCAAGTCTTGGTCTGTTGGAATCCTTACTAACTGCTAACTAATTAGAGTTGATCTAATCTTACAAGAAGATGTTTTGGGCAGAACCTGAAACAAGGTACTAAGTAGAACTAATTAATACAAGGCTTGTGTTCACACCTTTACTCATTGGAGTTCAATGAGTTCATACCTCCCTTGAAGCTCTTTGGACCAGAGAACACTATGGAAGAAAACCCATAATCCCTCTCTCTGGAAGGAGCATAAATAGGCCAATGGGCCAGTCGAAGAAGTTCTTGAGAGGAAGACGCTACAAGTCGAGATTTCACCGGAATGACATGAAGACTGGAGCTGGCTGGAGGCAGAAGAAAGCAGAGGCAGAGGCTGAAGGACCAGACCTTTGGATTTGGTGACATTTGGAGGGAGCTCTTGGAACCAAGCAGAGAGATAGGTCTCTAAGCTAACCGGGCTATATTGGAGATAATAAAAGATCTGAACTTTTATCACCTGGCTGAGCTTTGAGAAGAAAAAGCTCACCACATTGGTCCAGTACCAATATTATGGAGTTTGCATCCCATCATCAAGATGGTCATTAGGTGACCCCAACTCACCTGTCTATAGAGATAACTGCTTTAGATTAGCCAAGTAGCAGGAACAGACAAATATGGCCACATTTGGGACTATTAAACTATTTCCAAAATGTATTTTTTCAAGATTTTATGAAATCCAATTTTTTTGTGTGTACTAAGCCTGAACTCTGGAGAAGTGTACTTGAAACAAGATGTTAATTCAGTGGAATTGATGAGATAATGATTCTTTAGTTCACATATATACTTATTACTTAGCATGGTGATGTAATGGTTCTCTAATTTACACATAATCAGTATGCTGTAATGATATAATTACAATAAGGTATATAAGGGCTAAGAAGAACTGGAAGAGAGACATTCTATCTTTGACCATCATGGTGATGGCTCTCCTTCTTCCTGCATTAAGATGGAGACTGGTTGAGACTGACAGACTGTCAGACTCCGAGAGGCAACTGGGTCAGACTGAGACTGGGTGACAGTGTAGACAAAGACAGTGTAAGAGACAATAAAGATTTTGGACTCTTGTCCATTCTTGTGGTTTCTATCCTGCCAAGACCAATGCCCTTCCAGAGGGATTCCAGAAAGCTAGCTTGAATATTACATTTTTGCAAATATTTCCCCATTAATTTCAAAATCTGTGTCTATTTAAAGGGAAACTCTCCATATGTTTTTTGGTTTATTTGCACTTAAATCATCAAAATATTGTTTAGTATCAAATATGTGAATACCCAGAAAACTATTTTGAGTGTTTTGTAAAACAAAACAAAAAAAGTCATATACTACCCAAAACGAAGTCTAACACTTGAAGTTTGGCTTGAGAATTCAGAACCACATTGACTTGTTTTAGTGTTCTGAACCCAAAGTTTTCTTTTTTTTTTTTTTTTAAATATTAAATTTTTTTATTTAATAATTACATTATATTTACACTCATTTCTGTTCCGATTTTTTTCCCCTCCCTCCCTCCACCCCCTCCCCTAGATGGCAAGCAGTCCTTTATATGTTGGATATGTTGCAGTATATCCTAGATACAATATATGTTTGCATAACCGAACAGTTCTCTTGTTGCGTAGGGAGAATTGGATTCAGAAGGTATAAATAATCCGGGAAGAGAAACAAAAATGCAGATAGTTCACATTCGTTTCCCAGTGTTCTTTCTTTGGGTGTAGCTGCTTTTGTCCGTCATTTATCAATTGAAACTCAGGTCTCTTTGTCAAAGAAATCCACTTCCATCAAAATATGTCCTCATACAATATCGTTGTCGAAGTGTATAATGATCTCCTGGTTCTGCTCATTTCACTTAGCATCAGTTCATGTAGGTCTCTCCAAGCCTCTCTGTATTCATCCTGCTGGTCATTTCTTACAGAACAATAATATTCCATAACATTCATATACCACAATTTACCCAGCCATTCTCCAATTGATGGGCATCCATTCATTTTCCAGTTTCTAGCCACTACAAACAGGGCTGCTACAAACATTTTGGCACATACAGGTCCCTTTCCCTTCTTTAGTATTTCTTTGGGATATAAGCCCAATAGAAACACTGCTGGATCAAAGGATATGCACATTTTGATAATTTTTTGGGCATAATTCCAGATTGCTCTCCAGAATGGTTGGATTCTGAACCCAAAGTTTTCTAAGCTCAAAGAGACACATTCTTCCTTTCTACGAAGAAAACACTAAAAAATCACCTCTAAGAAAATGGGGGTTGTTGTAGATCCTTCAGTTTTTATTGCACTTCATAAAATATATTTAAAAGGTAGTTCTTACCTTAAGACAATTCTGGTCTAAATCATTAGTGCTGTATTTCTTATCCATACATATTCAATGCATTTCCAAGTTAACCTACATGAAGCATATTTAAACTGAATCCTTAGGGAAAAAAAATAAATTCTTCAAAACTTTTGGGTTCAAATATATGTTGCTTCAGAGATCCATGAAGTAAGATGCTACACAAAAGTGATTTATGTTGAGATTTGCCAATGAAAGAATAGTAAATTTAATGGAAAATATAAAATTGTTCTAAATTCAAATGAGAGAATGAGCTTATGAATATAAAATGACAATAGATTAACAGTATAAAATAAGATTCCAATATTAAACAATTGCCAGGACTAAGAGAAAAGGAAAGAAGTCAATTCTGCCATTAGATAAGGCATGAATCTAAGATTCCAATATTAAACAATTATTGAGACTAAGAGAAAAGGAAAGAAGTCAATTCTGCCATTAGATTCATGCCTGTCTCTAAGGAAACAATTAACTTTCTTAATGAATTTTATACTAGGAATATTAATATGGGCCAAATATCTAGATCAACTGTTTTTATATGTATTGTAAATAAGTAAATTCTTGTCTGATGCTGTTATACATATATGAATGCATTCTAAATTGGTATAAATTGTGTTAACATTCTAGGCCTCCTGAAATAATACAGGAAGGTGATTATTGGTATCATTAAAAAATCCAATTAATATTCAACACTTGGATGACTGCTACAGCTTAATATGAGTACTAACATACATGAGGAAGTTTGTTTTAAGGTATAGGGAGCTATTATTTGAAACATATGATGGATTTATATTTTGTCTCTATCTTTTAGTACCTGTGAGATACTGGGTAAGTGATTTCACCTTGTCTGAGTCTCAGTTCTATCACTGGGTTGGACTAAGTGGATTGGGCTACATGGTTTGACTAGGTGATACCAATGGTTCTTTACATCTATGATCTATGATACATGATCTATGATCATTTGATACACTCTTTATGTGTATGACATAGTCATACATGACAAGTCATTTAACTTTAATCCATACAACAAAGAGGTAAGGAAAACTTGAATGAGTAATACATCGTTATGAATTAATAATGAAAGACTGTAACACTTGAAGTGTCTACCCAAGACTGAACCAGCTTCTATGCACTCAGCACAAAGGAACAAACTGACTCACTGGCTTATTTCTAGGTGATATTTTGGACTCTCTGTCCTTTATAGAGTCTCTAAAGAAATACACACATATAAACACAGTCCTAAATAGTTATATCTATATGTAACAAAGAAGGAGGAAGGTACAAAATTTGAGATACATTTTACCCTGTTAGGCATCATTGAGGCAACAGGAGCACAACCAGGAGTATGATTTTGTCTACTCTCTACCCCATAAAAAGCAGCAGATGGTGGTGATTCAGCATATCTGGAGAAAAAAATAATTTAGTTCTAATGGAAGAACTTGGGTAGGATTAAATCTATATGACTATGCTGGAACTGAAGGAAGGGGAGTAAAATTAATAGTGACTACTCCCTAAGGATTTCAGGAGAAGTAAAGACTTAAGGACCACATATAGCTCAACATGTAAAGAGTGAAGCAGACTGTTTTGGAAATAAAATCATTAAACAAAGGAGGAAAAGCTAGAAAATGAATGTTGGAAGCTATATTTTATAATAGCTTAAGTATCAAAGATTTCAAGACCCACTGGGAAAAAAAAAAAAAAAACTTAAAAAGAACACCAAAGCATAAAGAGATTAATCAAAACAAAGACTTTCTAAAACTAGAAGGCAGACTGAGTAGTAAATCCTTAAGAAGAATACAATTGTTATTTGACAAAAAAAAAAAGTGAATCAAAACAGAAATCTGGGGATGTGGAAGGGCAGAGACCAACATTACAAAATTCTGGAAAGCTTCAAGTGAAACAACTCATAAAATTAAAAATTAATAACTTAGAGCCTAGACTTTAGTGAAAGAATAAAAGTAGTAGATATGGTATACAAAAGTTCTGAAGTGGAAGAAAATAATGCATCCAGTAACCAAAAACTAACATTTTTAAAAGATTACATGAATTCTAAATCCTTTAAAGATTAGAATGCATAGAGACAACTTTAGTATTTTGACTGTCAACAAAGTTAAGATAGGTCAGAAATTTTTCATAATACATGAAATAATCGAAGAAAAATGGCTTAAAATAATTACATGTAAGAAAGTAAAATAAGATAAGTATCCCATCCAGAGAACTTATACTATATTTCAAATTTTAAGGCAGTGGTTATATTGAACAATTTCAGTGAAAAAGAACATTTTCCTCAATTAGCCAGAAGATAACCTTTCAAATAAAAAAGGTAAAAGGAAATAGAATAAGGAAGATTATTCCTTAGACATGAAAAATCTTAGAAAACATAATTGTACATTGTGAAGTCAAAGGGACTCAGTAAATCAGCATAACCCATGAATGAAAGCATAATCAATGATGAAAAAGAAAGGCACTCTACCAGAAAGACTTTTGAGTATTTACATGTAAAAAAATTCAAAATGTATCAGAGAAAATACAGATATGCAATGATAGATAGCTGTTACCTATAGTCTTTATATTCACAAAATTATAATCTGGTAAATATGTGACTAAGTATGCCATTTGTAAATATAATTATTTATATGTGCTAAAACACACACAAAAATTAAATATCTATTAGATATTTTCTATTATGTGATTGTTTTGAAATTTTACTTAGCTATGACCACAAAATCTCTCTTTTCAGAGTAGGTATTTTGCATAGATCACAAAACTTCATATTTTATACAAGGATAAGTACAATTGGGGGAATATAAGCTAATAAATTAGAATTCCCTAATATGAATTGTCTAATTAGTTACAAATGTCCTATGATAGTATTTTATTCTGGTGGTACTACTTCTGTTTGCTTTAAAAATACTCTGAAAAAGAAAATAGACATGAATGTAATTATGTAGTCAGCATTTATCATTTATATTCTCAACTATATTAACTATACAACAATATAATTATAAATTATGGATACAGTTCAACTAATATTTTCCTACTTCATCCTGCTTCAAAGAATATCTAAATGAAAATAAAATGGGTAATTACTGGAAAATAGCAAATAGTTCTCAAAAACTTCATTGTATATATATTACAATTAGGTTATATTGCATATTGCTTCAAATCTTACAAAATTATGTGATTTCAAAATGAAATGTTATTTCTTAAGTATACCATGGATTGGCACAAACAATTTGGATAATATGAACAGTAGGATGGTCTATCATGGCAAAACGCCATTGCTTCCACAAACTTCAAAGAAGTGAGGAAAAAAAGAAAATTACATTTTTCAAGATTTAGAATGCCTGCAAAATTTATGCTCAATAGCAAAACTAACTGCTAAAAATTTTCTTGTATACAACTATTCAAAGTAACATTTCAAAACCAAATAAATGAAGCACTATGACTTAGTAAGAAAACAAACATCAAACATTATGCCCTTGTTTATTTCTTTCATTGTGTGAAATGTGAGCTTTGGCCATGTGTCATCTTGTAAAAATGAAAATAATTTATTTTAATAAAAAATTTTATATTCAAAACAGTATGCACACCAGTGCCTTTTGATTTCAGTGATGTATTGCTACCCAAATAATTAATACCATACAATAGCATGAAACTGTCAACTTTCATCCTCCAAATTTTATTTTAACACTACATACATTTAGTCAAAATATATGCCCTGAGAGAATAACCTATTCTTGTAAAATCTGGAATCAAGACAAACTTACAGGATCTAATAGTACTGAAATACAACAGAGCAATGCTAATTTTATTTCCTATTAACTGTTTTCGTTTATTTTGTCCAAATATATGACAAATGTAGTATGTGTTTCTTTTCACTTTAAAAAAGATTCCTAAATTCTTTCAAGGCACTCATTTTAATAGCATTTTAATGGCCCTGAGTGGGTTTAAAAAGAAATGCTTGTACTAAATCCAGGCTTATAGTATTGTAATTGAAGTCAAGTAAGCTAAAATATATGTCAGTTACTTCAGTGCTTCTCAGTAATAGAAACTATATACCATAAAGTCAAAATTCTAGAAATGAAAAGTTAATTTGCATAAATAAAATTCCCTAGGCTGCTTGGTCCCCTTTAAATTAACTCTAATACAAAGTCTTAAGGCAAACATTTATTATACATTTTTCATACATTTACTACTGGTTTAGATAATAGTCTTTGATCCAAGGAAAACTAAGATTTGATATTTTTAAATAAAGGTGTCTTTTAATTTGTGAAAAAGATACCCCAATAAATTTAGTGGTAAAATTAAATTTATGCTATTAAAATCATAGATATTATGAAATGAGGAGAAAATCCCTTCAAACACCAAAGCTAAGATTTCTGATAAAAGAAAAAAAAATAAGATGATTGGTCATCCTGAAGCATATGGATATTTCAGTACTTGGAAGGATTTTTGTAGCATTTTACTACATTTTTCCAATTTACCTTCTTCTTTCATCATTCTCATGTGATGCAATTCAAATTTCTTTCTAGCTTTCCTCTTGTATAATGATCTATTTGATTGTGTTGAAAGCAAACTACAGTGTGACAACTTAATGATTATTCTGTCAGTCTTGAGTTCTGAACATACTTGTGTATAATGAATGTGTGTCTATATATGTGATAAGTAGTATAATGTATATGATATACAATATACATGCTACATATGATATATCATATATGTGTGCACAAATACATACACGTACATCTTTGTATGTGCACATGGATGTTCTTATGTGAATTATGGTTTGTTCATGGATTTATGTACATATACACACATATATGTTTATATGTATGTGAATAGCCATAGTGCATCATAGAGAATAGACAAAGTCAAGAAGATTCGATCAGATTTGTGTTAAACGTCCAACTCAGATATATACTCATTATATAATTCTGGATGAGACTCAGTATGCACAAGCAATCCTCTAAGTCTACAGGTGAAGAAAAACTCAGCATCTCCATTGATAGAGAAGTTACCAATACCAATAAAATCACAATTACACAAATATATATATGTATATATATATACATATATATTTGCATATATAGAACTATAGATGTGTGCATAATTATTTGTATATTCAAATGAATACAAAAAGCACACATACATATATATCTTAATATAGTGATTTTAGATACAAAAGTAATGGTTGCATAAAAACATATGTGTGTAGGTATATTAATATCTAACTTTCTATACACATAAGCATATATACTTTTAAATTTTTTTATTTGCCTTTACACTTTTGAACCTCGTGGAAGACCTCCATGGTTTGTCTTCCTCTTTTAAAAAATTATATGAATATACAGACACAAACACAAATGATATACTTGCAAGGCTAACCAGAGATTGCAAGAACATCTTTGCATTCCTTCTGTCAAAATCTGAAATGGTTTTATGAGTAGAAATAGAATTCAAGAGATATCACCATATGCTCATCTGCTTCAGAGGAGAGCTAGGAGGCATAGTGGATAGAATACAAGGCCTGCAGTTAGGAAAATTTTTCTTTCTGAGCTCAAATCTGGCCTCAGATACTCACTATGACTTTGGAAAAGTCATTTAATTCTGTTTTCTTTTGTTTCTTCCTCTGTAAAATGAACTGGAGAAAGAAATGGTAAACCATTCCAGGATCTTTGTCAAGAAAATTCCAAATGGAGTCATGAAGAATTACATATAATTAAAATGACTGAACAACAAGAATTATGTAAAGTACTGTGATAAACAAAGAGCATACAAGTAGAAGAATGACAGCTCTAATCTCAAGTAGTTCATTTCCTAATGGAAGAAATAAAATATCTGGAACATTTTAGCTAAAAATCAGATGAAATTATATATATATTATATATGTCATACACACACACATACACACATGTTAAAATGATACTAGTCACTTCACAGAATTTCAGAGCATAGAACTTTTGGATCCTGTAGTCCAGATACTATATTTTACACACTAGGTAACTGACACAGAAATGGTGAATCATCTAAAGTCTCATATCCAGTTGACAACAAAGTCCAAATCTCCTGTCTCCCCACTCAGTAATATTTTTTTACTCCCTATTTTGAAGATAATTTCCTAAGCAAAGACTTTCTGAACTTGACTCATTCCTTCTCATTGTTGTATCTAAGAGTCTTCGGATTGTCTGCCAATGAGTCAGATTACAAACTTCCTTTTTTACCCCCTCCCCTCAACACTTTCTCTTAGCTCAAATTAACATCTAGAGGAGGGAAACATCTGGAACAGAAGTTATAAAAGTCTTTCCTCCTATAACTAATTTAAAACCCCAGCCATTTGTTCATTTTTAATACGAGTCTTATGCAGTTGTCACAAGGATTATATGTAAGCAAGAGGTGATGATATGTGAGTTGAGTATCATATTTGAGTATGAGAAGTAATAAGTAAGATCCTGAATTATGGTTTTTTTTCTTTTCCCAACTTCTGAAGCTATTTCACCTTTACTAATGAAAAGAGGACTGCCCTACCATAACCTCTTTTTGAATAATGATGAGAAGGAAGTAAAAGTAATTTACAGCATCCCAAAGGAAAGTAAAATGGATAAAGGAGAAATTTTTTAGGGTTTGGAATTTATTTAAATATATATCACATTCATTTTTCAATTCCTTCAAAAGTAAGCATAATACATGAGGATGTGGTTATTTTATACTAAGTAAAATGCTATTTTAAAAATTCTATTCAAGACATCAATCAAGGTAAATTTTTGTTAAACTATGTAGCAGAATTTCTAGCATAATACTCAACTAAATTCTCTCTCTTATTCATCTATCCACAGTTAATTATTGCCCCTCCTCTCCCTCCTCTCCCTGCCCTCCAATTCTCTGTGTGTGTGTTTGTATGTGCGTGTTTTATTGATCGGTTTCACTTTTTTTAATCTTTGTATTCCCAAAAACCTA
The DNA here is from genome assembly GCF_016432865.1 of Antechinus flavipes. Classification (NCBI taxonomy): domain Eukaryota; kingdom Metazoa; phylum Chordata; class Mammalia; order Dasyuromorphia; family Dasyuridae; genus Antechinus; species Antechinus flavipes. The sequence goes on from NC_067402.1 coordinate 156,967,940, forward strand.
GCAGAATAAATGCTCAATAAATGCTTGTTGATTATCCTTGATTGATTATCTTTGATCACCAATAGGACAAAAAATATGGTCAAGAAATAGTCAAAAAATGGTGAGTTTTTCAGTATGGAATATGAGACTGATCATTTTATCAACAAATGAAAATGGGAAACCTTAAGAAATTAGCCTTCAAAACATTCATATTCTCAAAAAATTTATAATGCTGATTATGGGTCATGTATGTGTATATGAGCATATTATATTGTATTCACCTGAGTTCAGGGAATGATTATGGTAAATTAGCTTCTGAGAAATTGCTTTTGAAAAATATGTGTAATAAACAGTCATCATGATTCTTCTAGATCAATCAAGTTCAAGAAAAGCAATTTTACTTTTAACAAAGTTGTGGAAAGAGTAACCTTATCATATATCATTATCTGGAGTTAAAGTATTTAGTCATTAATAAATCTAATTTCTTCCCAGAGACACAAGTAAATTGCAAAAGAAGAAAATGAATTCAAATAAAGTACTTTACATACAAAAACCCAATAATGATGTGTTGTTAAATTTGTCATTCTTCTTCCTGTCTTTGTCAAGGTTGCTATTCTCTCGTGTAATGTAAATGGAGTGTCTCTTAAGGTAAATGGACCAAAATTCCCTTCCCTCTTCCTTCCTGGTCCACAAGACATGTATTTTACCTGAAGATGCTGATGGCTATATAAAAATTTCTTTGAAAATTATGGAATTGGTGAATTAAGCAAACTTTTTCACTTGTAAAAAAAAATGATTGAATCCTTTTTCACTTCAACCTAATGGACATTTTCCCCAACAACAAGCATTAATGACTTCCCAGCCTAATGAAAATTAATTGTCAGCCCGCCTTGACAATTACATTGTGATCGATCAAGTTTAAAGGACCTGCAAGGGTCATTTGCTGTAATTCTAATGCAATCCATTAAATCTGCAGCAGATGATAACCTTTAGCTTATTCACATATTAAGGAATACTAATGGCAACTCTAGATGTCACTGTTTATATAAGAAGTGATATATCATATTGCCTTTTTTCCTCCCAAGTCATATAATGTAGTCTTTCTTGATACATAGAAGGCTGCTATTCATTCTTCCAAGACATCTTCACAGCATAAGTTCCTTTTCATTGGTATTAGGTATTAAAACTAACAGTGATCACTCAAGAACATATAAAAAAGGTGTGACCCTCAAGAAAACAACCATTAGGAAGAGCCATTCACATTATTTCAAAAATTAAGCATTAATTAAATTTTACATTTTTAGACATAGAAGTCACTGAGATGATAAAAAATAATTCATCTAAAGATTAACATTACTATCATTGTTAGGAAAGAAAAAGAATAACTAGGTGTTTGGAAATGGAGATATCTTCATCTTGGATTTAAGAGTTCATTCCCAATTTCTCATAGTCTGGAGTTTATCAGTCCATCCAAGAATGATCAAACATAGCTAGATTTGTGATATATTCAATAAGTAATCACTTAGATTTATGTTGAAGGCTCTTAGTAAAGGAGTCTTGCACCTCCCAAGGCAATCTATTACATTTTGTGTTACTTCTAATTAACAGGGAACTTTTCCTGACATCATACCTAAACTTGTGTTTTGATCATTTCTATCCTTTTTTTCTAATTTCTACCCCTTGGAGACAAAAACAATTAAATCTAATCTGTCTTTCACAGAATAGTCTTTTCATACTTAAAAAAAGTTAATATGTTCTTCATGAGCTCTCTCTTGTCCAGGCTAAATATTCCCAGTTTCTTCAATCGACGTGGTTGAGGTGAAATGTAGATTGTGGGATGTCAACAGAATGAGGAATGAAGAGATTAGAAAGTTTGAGGGAATAGAAATAAATATGTCAAGATCCCTAACATAAGGATAGAAGTTGTAAAACAGATAAAGATATGAGTCAGTTGCTGATCCTCTTGAGAAAAAGGAAGAATAAACTAAGGTTGAAGTACAACAGCCATTATGATTTATATTGGGCAGAAATTTTTAATTGTGTGAACTTCAAAGGAAAAGAATTTGCTAAGTGGTATTAGTAAAAGAGAGAAAAAGACATCAATAGAGAGGAATACCACAAAAATCAGTTGCATATCATCTCTAAAAAATTTTGAACAATTTGGAAATATACTATTTTAGATAATATCATCAGACCAGGCATGAAATTTTATCCATGGAGGGAGGGAGGTTCCAATGAGAAAATTCCACTTTCATTGCCGTTTGACACCTTCCTTTAACCTTATAATTTTAGAGTTGTTTAGAGTACTGTTGAGGATTTCTTCTGAGAATTTCTTTCAATATATGATATAATACTCTTTCTCAGTGATAATACAACTATCTTGATCAAATGAGATCCATTAACTACAAATCTGTTTATGATTAATATAATATGAAACAAATGAAAACAAAATGAAACAAATCTTATATAGTTTTAAAATTAAGAGACCTAGCAAGAAAAAAAAAATACCCCATTAGTCTAAATACATGTATTGATAGGAAGCTCAATCAAGTGTTTTTATTTTCCCCAAAATGAGTTTCATAGAAAAACAATAATAACAACAACACCACAACAAAGCTTGATAAAAATATTTTAAAAATTGAGAATAGAGAGTTTTGGCTATCCTTTTTTCTCACAGAAATTTTTTTCATCCCTTTAATTTTCATCAAATTCTAAAATAAATTCTGACTTTCCCAACCAAACAATACTCACAAATTATATTTCTGGCAAATTAACTTTCTGAAGAACATTGGAAATTTGAATCTGTTAGTACATATAACAGTATAGTATTATTCAGTAAAAGATAAAAGAGTTTTCTATGTATTCAGTGTGCTCTGTATTGGGACTAGGATAGGTTATTAAATTAAATAGGTAAATTAAATACAATAGGTTATTAAATGGTTTCATTCTGTTCCTAGTCTTGAAATCAATGGAATCTCAGAAATCTGTCAGACCTCATCAGCACTAAGAATCTTTGACAACTTTAAAAAAAAAGTCTGAATGAATAAACTCTTCTATAATAAGGGTCATTGTAACTATTTAAAATGAATACACAAATTTAATTAAGATAATGAATGCTGATTTTCAAGATGGCTAAGCACTGAAGCTTTGTAAAGCTTATTCTTATTTGTTAGAAAAGGTTTATTTTAGTAATGAAAAAATGTCATTGTAGAGAAATGGTTAAAAAACATGTGGTAAAAAATGATACTTTGGATAAATGTAAAAAAGAGACTTTCTCTTAATACAATATTTCTTTTCTATATTTCCATCAGGAAAACAAAATAGAATGACATATTTATCATTTATACAAACATCAAACAAGTTCACTCGAATTTTTAACTTGTGATTTAAAAAAGATTCACTGATTTGGGGGGATCTTAAGATCTTAAATATTATTTCTATAATGCAAACACTAACAAGTCCTCTTTGTAAGAAAGCTTTCCATTACAATACTGTTTTCATACTGTGTATGTCATCCAAGGATAAAGTAAATTAAGCTCAGAAAGGTTTATTAGTGGAAGGAAGCCATCAGATTATGGTGTATTTGGTTGTTTGATTTGGTCCATTTTTTTTTAACTCATAGGAATTCAGAATATTAACCCCAAATTGTGCAGAAGTTATGAATGAGGAATTGTATAATTCCCATCCCAAGACAGAAAAACCATAAATCTGCTAAAATGTCAAGAGGAAAAAGTTATAGGCAATTTCTTCTTATAATTCATATTCAAAGAACTAATGTGATTTTCCCAATAAATACCCTTCATGTTATGTTGAGATTTGTTTTGTTTGTTTGTTTATTTTATTATTTGGGTTTTTTTTTTGACTGGCAGTATGGCTTCTGGAGGAAATATTAATTGAAGAACTTTGAAGAAAAGAGGGAACATATTTATTCAACCAGGAGCCAATGTAACATACATTGCAAGAGTAACCCTGGATGTGGAAGTTTGTTCTTCCAGTGTTGTTCCAGTGAAACAAGTCCTGTCTCTTATTAGGTAATTATTAAGTACTTGTTGACTAATTTATTTCACCCTACATTGGAGGGATAGACCCTAGCTCACTCAATATATTTGCATTTATGACAAACAATTGAAAGATGTATGAAAAACTACTCTCATAAACTACTTTATTTTAAGTAAACATATATTTATAAGGTATCAACTATCTATTTAATGATGATAAACTTTGTTGTTGCTTTAACAAATAATAAAAGTGATTTTAAATAAATTAGTTCATAAAGTACATAATTCTTAGGAAATAGTTCAATAAATTTATAATTAGATACCTACTTTGTGATCATGAATGTACAACAGGGATAAAAAGAAGTATAAGCCAGATTCTTTTTTCTTCAAAAAGCTTAGTTTCATTGAGGAGATGAGCAATAAGCTTTCAATGCAATTGGAGAATAATTCTCTATATAATAATGAAATGATTTGTAGTAGGAACTATAATTGCAATATGAATTAAAGGAAAGAATAATTGATAACTGTAATTAGGGAAGGTTTTGTGAGGAAATAAGATGTGAAGTAAACTTTGACCAAGATTAACCTATGCTTGAGAGATAGTCTGGTATCATGGGTTGCAAGATTTCAAGATCTGGTTTCAAGTTCCAAGCCTAACACATACTGTTTAATGTTAGCAATATCATTTAACCAACCTCCCAATGAGCCAGACAATTTGTCAAAACAATGTTTCAAAAAAGGAGCTCATATTCACTGAGCTTTCCTTATTAAAAAAAATCACAAGTGAGAGTAAAGAAAATAAGATGTACAAGGAGATGAATAGAGCAAAAGTCTCAAGAAAAGTAAGAAACAAGAATAAGCAATGCTCATTTTTGAAAAGTTCCACAATGAGAAGTAATATTTCTCTTTAAATATATTTTCTGAATAAACTATTGCTTCTAAATTAATATAGCTTCCTAATTGGTCTCCTGAATATGTCTGATCAATATGTTCCTCATGTATGAGAGATGATCCTATGAACATTAGTTCTATACCCTTTGTTAAATAATGCTGCACATTTTTAGCCAAAAGTTGGATTCATGCAGTTATCTAAATCCTTAGAATTCTGGGTTTAAAGTCATAAGCATGTTGTTGGAGAATTTTACCAATTAATTATTTCGCAGGCAAAGCTAAAGATTGATAATCCTGACTGAGATGTACAGTCTTTTAATAGAATAAGCAAGATGAGTCAGTACAAAAACATTGATCAGATTATACCACTAGGGAATGATTCATTAGGGAGTAAGAATTACAGTCTGACCAATCATTAGAGAGCATCCAAATATTATAGTGCGGGGATTCTGAGAAACACAAAGGTATACAATGATAAGTAGGACCTCAAAGAGTTCAAAGTCACAATACCTGGACAAATTATTTGCAAACTGATCACATAGTTCCATGCTACCTAATTAGTGTTTCAAAATAGAAATTTCCATCTCCTTAACAAATTACTAAATGTTTTGGGTTCTCAGGTAGTTTCATTTTCTTAGTTACAATACATTCCTGATTCCATAGAGAAGAATAGTTACTTTGGTATGGTCTAAAGACTGAGTGAAGCACCTTTATTTTGTTTCTTAATTTTTTCTTTCTTGTGGCTTTTCATTTTTGTTCTGATTCTTCTTCCACAACATGACTAAGATGGAAATATGTTTAACATTACTGTACATGTAGAACATATGTCATATTGCTAATTCTCTTGGAAAAAGGTGGGAATAGAGGGAGGGAAAATAATTTTGAAGTCAAAATGTTATAAAATGAATGTTAAAAACTATCTTTAAATGCAATTAAAAATAATATTTCATGTCAAAAAAGACAAGCCCAGGAATTATGTGAACAATTTAATTTTTTTTAATAAAATAAAATCTAAATTAAAAAAAAAAAAGGACAAAGTGAAGAAATAGGCACATAAAATTGTAATGGGCTGAAATTGAGCAGATGCACTTGGACAGTCAAGCAGTTAAGGCTAATTACTTATTGGACAATACTCTATTAGCATATGCTTGGAAAATGGCCCACCCCACTATTCAGTGCTGGCTTGATCTGTTGGTGTATAGAGAGATTTGGAGAAGGTAGGTGGGGTACGACAAGTGAGTGTGACTCCTGGGGAGTGAGGAATCTCCTGTGTCCATTCCTCTCATTTCAACAAAGAATAAAGACCAAGAATTTTTGCTTATCCTGACTCTGGCTGATTCTAAAGTATCCAAGATGTTAACTCGGTCCCCACAATTGGCACCCAACTTGTGAACCAAGGACCCTACTTTCACTTATGTCCCTGGTGACCAGGAAATTGGTGAGTATTTTAATAGACAAACATGGAACTTACTTTGTTAAGGGCTAAATCTGTAACCTTTTCTAGCTGAAATGGGCAGATATTAGGAAAAGATTCTTCCTCACCCCCATCCCAGAGGAGATCTGCAGGAAGCATACTCAGACTGATAAAGAGACAGGTTTTAATTATGACTTGGGAGCAGATTGATGGATTCCTGAATACATTAGAACATACGTCCCCTTGGTTCTTCAATGAAGAAGATGTAAGGGCAGATAATTGGAAACTTGTAGGAGATCAACTATGTGAATATTATAAGCATAATGGTTTCCCCAAGTCAATTTCCAAAGAAACATTCTATATATACAACATAATACAATTGGCCTTAAAAAATCCTGCAAGTTATGGAAAAAAGAAAAGTTTTCAGAACAGCCAGATGAGGAAATGTGAGGAAAAAGAGGAAGACAAAGAACAGTTTCATGACCATATGGCCAGAGGGCATGGGGACTTAAATGAAGCTCAAGTGTGTAGTGATTTTCCCTCTCACCAGGCAGCTTCAACCCTGCTTACAGAGCAGATAATTGAAATGCCCCCATCAACTTTACCTTCCAGGATGGAGGGAGGAGGAGTAGTGGGAGGGGCAGTGATACCACCAGCACCTCCCCCACCAGCAATCATCCCCTCCTCTGAGCAGATTGCAAAAGGCAATACTTAAAGCCACATAGGAAGGGAAGAATATATCTGAATTGAAACTACAAATGTGTCCTGTGATTCAACAGTTTAACTCTTCAGGTCAAGAAAGTAGAAGATACACTCCTTTTCATATAGAAATCCTCAAAGATCTGAAAAAGACTTGCACTCTTTATGGGGCAACATCATCTTATGTTAAGATGTTATTACAGAATTTGGCTTATGAAATCTTAATCCCTAGTGACTGGAAATCTATAGCAAGGATATGCTTAGAAGCTGGACAAAACTTGTTGTGGCTTTCTATATATAGTAAGCTCTGTAGGATACAAGCCCAACAAAATAGTCAAAGTAAAGTTAATACTCCAATCACCTGTGACCAACTAATAGGTGTAGCTTTTTATGCAGACATTTCAGTATAGATGAATTACTCCATAGCAGTATATGAGCAAATTGCTGCTGCTGCTATCAAAGCATGGGCTTCTCTCCACAATAAAAAATGACAAGGATGAGGCTTTCACAAAAATTACACAAGGACGAAATGAACTCTTTGCTGATTTTGTGGGACATTTGCAGACAGCTATCATACAATCTAATGGTGAAAATGCAGTAACAGACATTTTGATAAGGCAACTTGCTAAAGAAAATGCTAATGAGGTTTGTAGAAGAATTACATTAGGACTACACAAGGATGCTCCTTTAGAGGAAATCATAAGATGCTGTGCCACAGTGGGCACAAATGCCTTTTATAGCCAGGCTATGATGCAAACTTCCCAAGATCCCAACATGGGAAGACAAGGCCCATTCTAGCAAGGCACTTCCAGAGAGACTTGTCAATGTTTTCAATGTGGTAAAGTAGAGCATCTGAAAGTTCAATGTTGGCATAGAGACAGAATGAGAAAACAGGGTGGGAGAACAAGACCCAATACCCCATGTCCAAAATGCAGCAGAGGCTTACATTGGGCATCAGAATGTAGACTGATGCAGGGAAATGGGATGAGGGACCCAACCCCAGGGCCCAAGGCAAAAAAATATTTGGGGCATGATGGCAGCCAATGGTGTACCCAGAGAGTGCCTAGAAGTCCAGTACCCAGACATGACCAATCAGACAGGAAGCCATCTGATGGGAGAGAGGGATTACAATTGGGAAGAATATAGTTGTAGGCAGCTGGGACAACTGAGATACCCCCTGGAGAGGTGAAATCTGTTCCTCTCCAGCCTATGGATCCCTTGCCTCCAGGCACAGTAGGCTTGACCATTTCACCTCCTTTTGTACTGTACATACAAAACAGTGTCCATCCACACACTGATGTGGGAAACTGGGAAATAAGTAGATAATATCCCAGTCACTAATACAGGTAGACAATGTGTGATGTCACCCAGGAGAAGTAATAGCATCAGTTTTATTGATACATACTCCTAATAAGCAATCTGGTGATAGTTGCCCAGATTCTGACTCCAGACTACAAAATCCAGGAATATACTGGACAGAAGCTGTGACAGCAGACTGATCTATGCTCATGAGCTATATAAATGGCATACCATTAGAAGGATTGGTAGACAGTACAGTACAATTGGCAGATTGTACAGTAATTAGAGGTACCAACTGGCCTAGTCATGGCCAAAGATTAAGGGAGACACCCACATGTCTGGCATAGGAGGGTCAATAGCAGCTGAAGTTAGTGCTGCCTCTATGAGATGGACTTTTGAAGGCAAAACAGGAGTTTTTACTCCTTTTATAGTTGAAAAAGTCCCCATCAATCTGTGGGGAAGAGATGTTTTACAACAATTAGGGTTAAAAATGAATACTTCCGTTTTTTAGGCAGGGCTGCTGTTGAAGACCTGCCAACACTTTCACCTATTCCTATCCAATGGAAAACTAGTACACCAGTGTGGATAGAACAGTGGCCCTTAGGTAGCAATAAACTTCAGGCATTATTAGATATAATACAGGAGCAACTTGACCAAGGACACTTACAACCTTCTCTAAGTCCTTGGAATTCCCCAGTATTTGTTGTAAAAAAGAAATCTGGAAAATGGAGGATGTTGACTGATTTAAGAAAGGTAAATGAACAGATGGACACTATGGGAACCCTTCAGCCTGGACTTCCACCTCCTACTCAATTGCCTAGAGAATGGCCTCTTTGGATTATAGACATTAAGGATTATTTCTATTCTATCCCTTTAGATAAGGAGGATATGAAAAGATTTGCCTTTTCAGTGCTCAGCGTTAACTTAGCTGAACCTTATAAAAGATATGAATGGACAGTTTTGCCACAGGGAATTAAAAACAGCCGTACTATGTGTCAAATGAATGTTGCTGCTGCTCTTACTCCAATAAGAAAAGCATTTCCAAAAGTTATGCTATTACATTATATGGATGATATATTGGGATGTGCACCTGAGGAACAAATGTTAGAAACATGTCTATAATAACGACCATAGAATCACTAAGGAACTACAAATTGCACATAGCTCTGGAAAAAAAAAATCAAAGACATGCTCCTTTTCAATATTTAGGCTATGAAGTATATCCTAAGGTACTTACAGTACAAAAACTGTCTTTAAGAACAGAGAAGCTAAACACCTTAAATGACTTTCAGAAGTTGATAGGAGATACCCAATGGATGTGACCAGTGTTAGGCTTGACTACCTATCAATTGCAACTGTTATATGCCATTTTAAGGGGAGACAATGCTTTAACTTCACCATGTCAGCTTACAAAACAAGCTCAAGAGGCTTTGAGAAAAGTTGAACTGGCTTTATCCAATGTGGTTGAAAGAGTCACTCAAAAACCCTTGGAAATATCAGTTTTTGCTATACAAGCGGCATCCACAGCAGTCCTTCATCAAAGAGACAGTGTGATAGAGTGGGGGAACCTCCCGGCACAACAGAACAAAGCCTTACTCCTTACCCAGTGATTGTGTTTAGAATTTTATTAAAGTCCATTAAGCAAGCAGTACAATTATCTGGGGCAAGACCTGACAAGACACACACCTTTTATACTAATACACAAATTAATGTGTGCTGTGAAACCATCCCAGAGTGGCAAATTTTATTAGCCAAGACTCCAAATTTTACACGTGGGTCTCCATTAAAGATAACCAGACTATTATATAATTGGCGATGGATTCTTGAAGAAAAGGTTTCTAAAGTTCCTCTTAAAGGACCAATTATTTTTACAGATGCATCCAAACATAATATTTGCACTTTATACTCTCATGACTTAACTATAAAGAGAGTAGTCAGAACTCCTTTTCAGTCCACTTAGCAGAATGAATTGTATGCAATCATTCTAGCTCTTACTTATTATCCAGGAGATATAATATTTGTTTCAGCCTATTCAGTAGGTGTGGTACAAAGAATTGCCATAGCCCAAATAAAATTGTAGCCTCTAATATAATTAGCTCTTTAAGGAACTTCAAGACCAAGTGAGAAAGCATCCAGGTAAGATTGATATCTTGCATGTCCACTCTCATACTGGACTTCCAGATTCTATTTTTGATGGTAATTCAAAGGCAGAGAGCCTTCTAACAATGTTGGCCAATACTCCTTTATTTCAGGGAGCCCGAGAATCTCATATTAAATATCATCAGGCTGCTCGAGCTTTACATTTACAATTTGGAATAACGAGAGCAGAAGCTAGGGGCATAGTAAAAGCCTGTACAGCTTGCCTTCCTTTCCACGCTCCTACACTGCCTCCAGGGAAGAACCCTCATGCTTTGAGACCCAGTGAAATTTGACAAATGAATGTGACCCATTATAAATCTTTTGGTCATCTGTCTTTTATCCATGTTGTGGTAGACACTTTTTCAGGATTCATTTTTGCAATACCAGCAGCAAAAGAGATAGCCTGAGTGGTCACTGAATTACTTATACAAGCATTTGAAATTATGGGTGTGCCACAAGCAACAAAAACAGACAATGGACCTTCATATACATCTAAACATTTTGTACACTTTTGTGCACAGTATAAGATTTTACACACCACTAGTATACCTTTTAATCTTCAAGGACAGGCAATAGAAGAGAGGAGAAACAGAGACATTAAGACGCTCATCCAAAAACAAAAGAAAGGGGGAGCCACAGGTAGCCCTAGAGAACTAAATCTAGCCCTTTATACTATTAACTTCTTGATTTTTGTCAAAGATGCACTGGTTCCGGCAGGCAGGTTTTATAACCCACCGGAAGGACAGTGTCCATTGAGAGCAGCTCCACTATCTTTAGATAATCACCAGATGATGTGGAGAGACCCAGAAAGTGGTGAATGGAAGGGATCAGATAGCCTAACTGTTTTGGGGAGAGGGTTTGCTTGTATCTCTACAGGTGGAACAGAAATCAGATGGGTTCCAATGAGCCATATTTGCCTGTCCATGAGAGAGAGATGGTGAAGACCCTTGAAACGAAGGAGAAGACCCAAGAAACATCTGGTGGTTCCATCACTGACTCTGCCCACCACTGAAAGAGCCTGGCAGTTATGGCAATTGACTTATGGAGATCAAAAATTGTTAATGAGACTGTTGCAGGACTTCAAAATCCTCAGGAATCCTTGGATTCCCAGAAATATGATGAGACTATTGCAGGACTTCAAAATTCTCAGGAATCCTTGGATTCCCAGAGACATGATAAGAATGTTGCAGGACTTCAAAATCTGCAGGAATCATTGGATTCCCTGACATGTCAAGCAATGGACAATAGATTGGTTTTGGATTATCTCTTGGCTGCTGAAGAAGGCATATGTGTGACTGTTGTCTTGTATGGCACGACAAATAAGGAAATATGTTTTCAATAAATATACATGTTTAGCTCATATCAGATTGCTTGCTGTCTTGGGGAGAGAGGAGGAGAGGGAAGGAGAAAAATTTGGAACACAAGGTTTTGCAAAGATATATGTTGAAAACTATCTTTGAATGTATTTTGGAAAAGCAGGGTAGGGAAGGAATGCAGGTTTTAACAAGATTCTCCAAATCAAGTTAAAATGCCTGTTGATACTGACTTTGATACAAAAGTAAACATAGAAGAATTTGTGGGGAGAGAGCAGGGAATGTGTTTCAGCATTGTGAAATGAAAAATTCATGTCAGTATTAGTACTGCCTTTGTCATGTGACTGTAGAGTTCAGCCACAATGAATAGGGAGGTATGTTCTTTCTGGCCTCTTTCCAACAACCTATATGGCCACATATGCCAGTCTTACAGACACCAGCTCAAATGATTATCTTTTCTCCAGGCTAGATAATGGAATCCTATAAAAACATCTCAGGTAATGTGTGCGCAGTAGCTGAATTTAAGAAATCATGTTTCCTTCAACTTTATATTTTGTTTTACACAGCCCAGATTGATAATTAAACTCCAATGGCTTTCTCTTGCTTTCAGGAGCAGATAAAACTTCCTCTGTTGTTCGGCCATTTTTCCCCAGTGGTTTTTCACTTTATGTGACCCCATTTGGGTTTACTTGTCCAACATACTGAAGTGGTTTGCCATTTCCTTCTCCAATTCATATAACAGATAAGGGAATTAAGGCAAGTAAGGTTCACTGAAACCCAAGATTGCATAAATAGTAAATGTCTAAGTGTCTACAACTTTATTTAAACTCAGGAAGATTACTCTTCCTGACTTCAGGCCCTGCATCCTACTCACTGTGCTTTCTAGCTACTCATCTTCCTCAATTTGCTTTTCAAACCCTTTATAACATTTCCATAATCTATGTTTCCAGTGTTATTATATACTCATTCACTTCCCATATTTTGTCATCTAAACTGCCTCGTCCTTTAGTTGTTCCTCTTTCTCCTGTTTCCTTGCCTTTGATATTATTCTATTCCATATGTGCAATGTCCTCTTCCCTTCCCTCATGATCCTTTGCTTCCTTCAAAACTCAGCTCTGATACCACTTTTTTAATCAAGTTTTCCTTAATTTCTCCAACTTAATTTTCTTTTATCTGAAAAACTATCTATTTTTAAAGGCATTCAAGTGAATTTTCATCTTTGATAGACTGTTAAGTTACCCAATGGAAAGGATCATTTCCTTTTTTGTTTGCATAACCCCAATGGCTAGCATAGTATTTAAAACATCATAGCCATTTATTAAATGTTGTTGCATAAATAATTTTTGTCTGTTATTTGATAGACTGATTGGGTCAGATATTCCTTCCAGTGATGCCTTTTGTAGTTCATCCATGAATTTCCATTCACTAGGACCTTTCTGTATCCTCTCATGAACTTGACAAAAGGAGATCCACTGAAGGTATTGAAAGTCTTCCTTCCTTGTCTTTTTCTTGTCATTACAGGGATACGAGTGTAGCATAAAGTCTACCTTATTTCACATTAATATTTTCAATTAGCTATGATTTTACTTACAAAGCTACTGCTTCCAAGGAAGCAGATTATAATCTTCTCAATCTTTTTTAGGTGACCCACACGAACTGCTGAAAAAGAAGAAAAAATAATCAAGGGACTATTCCCCTTATTGTCAGTTCTGAAATTCGTTAAGTTGGTCCTCAGGTGACTGAAATATTAATACTGTGCTCAAAGCCTTTCTGGGATTGGAGGGTACGCTGAAATTCTTTTATAATCAGGTTCATATTGTGGCTCAGATGGTGAGATATCAAAGAACTTTAATTGACATGAATATCTTAAATCGAAGAAAATACTTGGTGCAGTACAGTCAGAATGGCTAAAGAAATTATATGTTATGAAATTTGGTTGAAAAAGAGGGAAATATTTAGGTTGGAAAAAGTATGTAAATGGATTTTGTTTTCAGATATCTGAAAGGCTTCTTTATAAGAGAAAAAGAAAATCAAACTGACAGATTCTATTGACTCTAATAGGAAAAATATTTGAAAAAGTTATAGTAAGTAGATTTGGTTCAATGTAAGGAAAGATAACAGGGTGCTTCATGATCTGAAGATCTATCCCATTACATAACACTTGTTCAAAAATAAAGTATAGGATCACCTGTTTTGGATGTTATAGAGGATATTTCAAATTGGACAGTAAATAAAATGAAATATCTGAATTTCCTTACAATTCTAAGTTTCTATAGAATTCCCTGGATGTGAAATCTATAAGTAACCTTGGTGATATCATCACTACCACCACCACTACCATCACCATCACCATTCCTATTATCTTGTTGCCTAAAGGAATTGTATCAAGGATGATTTCAATCAGGTTGCAAAGGATTAATGTATATTTTATTACTTTTATTCTTCCACAAAAAGCAACAATCCAATAGGCTGTAGAACATTAGATATAAAAAGGATAGTAAATGGTAAATTATTGACTTATTCCAGGACCATTTTTATATAAATTCCATCAAAAATGCAGAAGAATGAGACAATAATAATGATCAATAATAACACTTTACATTTTCATTACACTTTAGGTTTATATAATATTCTTCATTTAGAATAATTAAATGACCTTTTTTCCAAAAAAAAAAAACCCACACTAAATATATTATAAGCTTATACATTATGTACACATGTAAATCTACCATATAGCAGAGCTTCTTAAATTTTTTCTTCTACCTTTTCTTCTTGCTAACTTTTTTCACCCATGACATTTTCACATGAACCTGGGCATATAGGTATGCAAAAGAGGCCTACATATTGAACATTTACTGATAAATAAATCATAATTTGTGATCTACACATTCAGTTGTGAAACTGCATGTGGGCTCATGACACACAGTTTAAGAATTTTTGCTATATATGATTTGAAATAATTCTTCAGAAAAAGAATGTAAAACTATTTTAGTTACAATAGATTAATAGATTGTCATAATTATCTGTTAAGAATAATCTGACTTGTAAAAGCCTCAAGAAAATTTTGGTATTCATGAAATAGAGAAGTTATCATTTATTTGAAGGTCAGCAATTGAGTAAGGGAAAAAAAATGATTATCAATCTCTTCTATTTCAAAACTTAAAGACCACAGAATTCATTAGAGTAGAGGAGGGGAAAAGAGATGAGGGGGAAGGGGGAAGAGAGAGAGAGAGAGAAAGGAAGAGAGAGAGAGAGAAGAAGAGAGAGAGAGAGAGGAAGAGAGAGAGAGAGAGAGAGAGAGAGAGAGACAGAGACAGAGACAGAGACAGAGACAGAGACACAGAAAGATAGAGACAGAGACAGAGAGACAGAGAGAGAAGTCTAAGAGAAGACAGGAGAGTTAGAACAACTGAATCAACCACAAAAAGTCCCAGATGCATGGTGATTTATGTGCTTGACGAGGATTAGTGCAAACTGATGATAAAGGTTAATTTACAGGAATTAATTGTCATGGACCTAACTGTAAATTACAGTTTTCATCAAACTTATAATTTAAGGTTCTGTCAATGGTTCTGATCAATAGTAAACTCTTGAATTTCATGGATTTCAAAATAGTAAATCCTTGCTTCCCTGATCTCATTCAAAACTTGGCACAGCATTCATGGTTTTCATTTCTGCAAACATTTACTAGTTTCTGACACTTATCTTGGATGTCAGATTAAATTCAGTTCTGTTTGTTAAAACAATATTTGCCAGACTTCTAATCTAGAACTGAACTAAGTACTTGGAATATTTATAAGCAAGTAACAAAATTATAACACTGGAAGGAGGATGACAAACATACAATTCACCTTCTAAAACACATTTAAAGAGTGTCTATTTACATTAAGGACTGATACACACACACACACGTGTGTGTATGTGTGTGTGTACATTTCTTTTTTTAAACAAAATCATGTGTATAAGTAGATGCTTTGGCCTGACTTTCTGTTTTTGGCCTGTATTTTTGGTTCTTTGTTAAAAATTAGCTCCTGGTCTGGAAACTTTTCCTATTGAGGTATATTGGAAATTCTTGTCAATTTCTCATCAGAGTTTACTGATGACCAGAAGGTAAACAACCTGACTATTGTCACAAATTTCCCAATTCCAAAGTCAATACTCCTTTTACTACCTTATGTTGAGCTGATTATCATTAGTTTTTCACTTAACCTTCATTAAGTATAAGGAGTACTGATTCTTCTTGCTAGGGTATTAAAGGAAGCCTCAAGATGAAAATTTCTCTTGAAAAGGGCAATGAGACAGTTCAGTGAATAGAGTGCCAGGTCTCAAGTCAGGAAGACCTGAGTTCAAATCTGGTCTCTGACATTAACTATATGACTCTGGACAAGTCACGTAATCCTATATGCCTTGGTTTCCTCATCTGTAAAATGAGTTAAAGAAGAAAATGGCAAACCATTTCAATATCTTTGCAAGGAAAATCTCAGATGAGGTTACATAGAGTCAGGCTTGACTGACATGCAAGACTATCTTATGAGAAAGGACAAATAAATTTCAGGGCATTCCACAACTTCCCAGTTTTAAGTAGGAATAAATATAGTAATAAATAATCCATTCCAGAAAGTTTCAGTATACAAATAAGAAAGCATACATATTAATTTGCAAATTATGCAAATTGTATTCTCTCAAATCAAAAGTCATAGTTTCGTTAGCATCAATAATGCAATTCTTTTCAGGAACTACATATTCTAAAACTTTTGTGTTGATATCTACCAAGCTTGGAAACTCGTTCAATGCTTTTTATTTAAATAAACTGAATGCCCTCCCCATAATTCTGTCTTCTTACTCCAGCCCCTTTTTCTCACTTATATCACCTTTTGTTGTTCTTTTTGAACTCTCACTTAAAGGTTTTATACAATGTTTAAGTTAAATTTTAAATAAAATATTTAAGACCTACATAAAGATGAAAGTAAGAATTTTTGTCATATTATTCCTTAAATTACAGGACATACTATAATATGAAACTGAATCCTTCCCTGAGTTAAGAATGAAACAATGTTATAATAAGGACCTTCTGGTACTTCCAGTAATGCATAGCAATAGATAGGATTATGTTAGATTTCATGCTAAAACAGGTCATGTTTTATTTAGGTTCCAGTGCATTTATAAGGAATGATGAACTATTACAAAGATCCTCTTACTAACTATAGATTCCACAAATCTTACTACTAATAAAAATGATGATAAACATCTATGCCCAGGAACACATAAGAAAAATGAGGGAATAGAAATGGGACAACTATCATTATATTTCCACAAAAAACAATACTTTCTCAATTTTACTATTACACTGATACTTGGACCTAGTAATCAATATAAGAACATTTTCTAGAATGGATACAATGTAGTGTAGCAGAAAATGTTGCCTCTCTTCTTCCTAATGCATGATTTTCAGAGCTTATAATGTAACAAAATAAACCTAAATTCAGCTATTTTTGAATA
This sequence comes from Antechinus flavipes, assembly GCF_016432865.1. Taxonomy (NCBI): domain Eukaryota; kingdom Metazoa; phylum Chordata; class Mammalia; order Dasyuromorphia; family Dasyuridae; genus Antechinus; species Antechinus flavipes. Next base: position 156,985,171 of record NC_067402.1, read on the forward strand.
TATGTGTATATATATAGCTATACTACTGTGTATAAGTTTGATATTATTCATAGTCCAAGATCTGCTCCGAATAGATAATTTTATTATTTTTTTTTGGTCATATACCTCTCAGGCCCATGACATTTGATGGCATCAATCATCCTTCTTCCTGACCAGAAATTATTCCATCATTTCTCCCATATATCCTCTATTAGTCACTTTTAACCCTCATCACACAGTCATTAACCTGTATTAGTATTGTCTCTAACTTTGATCAAATGTTAGTAGTTCATTCTTTGGTTCATGAATAGATTCAGCTGCCCTTTTCCTTTGGCAGCAGCCATAATTTTTACTCATTATAGTTTCTTCTTTTTCTTTCTCTAGGCTAACATGGATAATCAGTCATCAATCTTCAAAATATAGCCATATCTCCTGCCAGACAGGTGATAGAAGAAAAGAAAACTCATTCTTGCTTCTCTTAAACCAACAGGTGCATTGTTAAGTTTTTTCTTCTTGGACAAGAGCCAGTACTTTTCCAGGCCTAGAACAGTCTGACTTTTAGTCAGTTTAACTCCATGATCACCAAAGAGAATACTAGTCATAAAAAATCAACCCAACTTATATTAGTCTTTTTAACTCCAAGACTTTACTTTCCTCATATGTAAAATAAGAGTAGATTTTTTTAGGGTCCTTTCTAGTATCAAATTTCATTATTTATTTTTTTTAAAAAATATTTATTATAATTCTAGCATTGGCTGAAACTTCAAAAATATATCACTCTTACAAATGAAACATACCATACTATGTTTTGGTATGCTTAAAGGAAGGAGCTACAATGTCTGAAAGGAAAAGAGATATTGAATATCACCTCTCTAAATAGCAAAGTGATTATTTTGGGAATATAATGTGGAAGATAAATTATTTAGATACTTAAAAAGAATTTAAGAAACACAAATATTAAATGGACAATCTTGGAGATTACAGTCATTAGGTAGAATTTAATTGTCAGTTTTGGTATTGTAGCTCATCTCTTCAAAAATAATGACTAAAATAAAACTTTGTTCTAACACCCACTAAGTTCACATGGATAGCTTTTTTTGGACATCTCTGTCTTTCATGTTCCTTAATTTACAAATTAATTTAAATTACAGAGGATCAAATTTGGCTGTTAGTTTTCTTTTTCAGTATTGTCAGAAAATTCTAAGAATACTGTTGCTTCCCTGAAATTCAATGTTGCATATAAATAAACATTTGGTTTCCTAGTATATCAGAAAAGAAAGTCCATTGTCAACCAAAACATTTATAGCAGAACTTCTTATGGAAGCAAAAATTAGAATAAGTCAATTAGGGAAATGCTGAATTAAATGTACTATATATAATACAAAAGAACTGTAAGAAGGACAAAATGTGAAAAATTCAGAGAAATATGTGAATACATATGAACACATATAAAACACAGCATGTGAAAACAGGAGAACAACATTTCCATTTAAAATGGAGTTTGGCAAATGGAAAAATATTAAATGCTCTTGGATAGGTCAAGCAAATATAATAAAAATGACAATTCTGCCAAAATTATTCTATTTATTCAATGCTATACCAAACTCCCAAGAAATTATTTTACAGACTTAGACAAAATAATAATAAAAATCATCTTGAAGAACAAAATGTCAAGAATTTCAAGGGAATTGATGAAAAATGCAAATGAAGGTGGATTAGGTATGTCAGATCTAAAATTATATTATCAAAACCACTTGGTACTAGCTAAGAAAGAGAGTTGTCAATCAGTGGAATAGGTTAGGTTCACAAGACAAAATAATAAACGACTATAGTAATCTAGTATTTGACAAACCTGAAAACCCCAGCTTTTTGACAAAAACTGCTGGGAAAATTGTAAGCTAGTATGGCAGAAACTAGTCATTGACTCACACCTAACATTATATACCAAGATAAAATCAAAATGGGTCCATGGTCCAGACACAAAGAATATATCATAAACAAATTAGAAAAACATAGAATAGTTTACCTTTCAGATCTGTGGAAGAGGAAGAAATTTGTGACTAAAGAAGAACTGGAAATCATTATAGATCACAAAAATAGATAATTCTGATTATATTGAGTTAAAAAAAATTTTTTTTTACAAACAAATCTAAAGCAGACAAGATTAGAAGGGAAGCAATAAACTGGGAAAACATTTGTATATTCAAGGGCTTTGATAAAGGCCTCATTTATAAAATATATAGAAAACTGACCCAAATTTATAAGAATTCAAGCCATTCTCCAAATCATAAAGGGTCAAAGGCTATGAACAGACAATTATCAGATGAAGAAATTGAAACCATCTCCAAGTATATGAAAAGGTGCTCTAAATCATTATTGATTAGAGAAATGCAAATGAAGACAACACTAAGATATCACTATACACCTCTCAGATTGGCTAAGATGACAGGAAAAAATAATGATGAATGTTGGAGAGGATGTGGGAAATTTCAGACACTAATACATTGTTGGTAAAATTGTGAAGACATCCCACCATTCTGGAGAGTAATTTGGAACCACAGCCAAAGAGTTATCAAACTGTGTATACCCTTTGATCCAGCAATGTTTCTACTGGGCTTATATCCCAAAGAGATCCTAAAGAGTGAAAGAGGCCCACATGTGCAAAAATGTTCATGGAAGCCCTTTTTGTAGTGACAAGAAACTGGTAACTGAATGCTTGCCCATCAATTGGAGAATGGCTGAATGTTATAGAATAAATCTAATTAAATAATAAATAATAACTCTAATTAGTTATGTAGAATAATAATAGTTTTCTATGTTACTAAGGACAAAAAAAGAAAGCAATATAAAATACTTCAAGAATTCTTTTTTTCACCATGCCCTTATCTTACATGTTTAAATATATTCTCATACATATTTGAAAGAACAGCTCATGCTCCTTAGAAATAATCTTTCCCAAAGTGGTATTTGGTGATTGCTACCAAGTTGAGACAGGTAAATCAATGTATTGAAATGAAGAAAGCATTTGCATCCAATAAGAGTTCACCATTTTAAAAACTATACACTTTAAAAGTGATAGAATTATTGCAATCATGTGCCTTTATCTCTTGTTCTTCACTCCCCCTCAACCCCTTTTAATAGTAATACAAGCTGCTAAAATTCTCAAGAATAACAATGGAAGGAATAACTAAGTCTTGTTTCTAGAGTAAAGTATATATTGATGATTCTATAATAGTACTTTAGTTTAAATAAGACCATCTGCACAGCCTCAATGACACATTAAGAGAAGTCATGAATAGAAACCAAGCAATAAGAATAGTTACAAAACTAGGCGATTAATGAAGGACTGTGGAAACACAACTGATGCCGGTTATAGCAACCCTATGAGACTTCTAGAGAACCCAAAGAGCACCTCAAAAAGAGACAGCTGTGAATGATTTGTTCTAGTTTGGGTCATAAAACTAAATCTAGTGTGCCAAAAATCTGAATTATGAGGCAAGAAAAAAAGAGACACAGACTTCCCCTAATGAAGTGTCACCCACAAAAGGGGAAAATAAATATAAATACAATATTTACCTTGACTAAGGATAATTTTCAGTAACATGGGATGTAATTATTAGCTCATGAATCCATATTCAAAACTATATAAATAGTTTTCAATGCCTCTGCATAATAAAATCCATTTACAATGAAAAATATCATAGGGTCCCCTAAAACATGGTTTAAAGTATTTTGTTTATGATATTGCCTTTTTAATGATGATGATTATAAAATAATAATAACAATGTTTATCCAATTACTGATGTTTTAGTTTTTAATATTTAGTTGAGTTAGTTTAAATGAGTTTATCTATCTTTAGAAAGCTTCTGAAAATACAATTACATAAAATATATTTTTTAAGAAGTCACAACCTTTAGAGAATAATTTTCACCCTAAGAGTTTCTTGACTAGGAGGCTGATATTTCTTAATAGCCTTCATCTGTCTTAGCTCCCAGGATGAACAAATCTGACTTGAACTAGAAGAATCATTTCAAGACCAATTGACTTTATTGTCTCCAGGACAATTTCACAGAATTGTTTGGGTAATGAAGCATAAGAGTGCTGCTGAGAAAGCACAGTAGGAATCCATCTAGAAAGGAATTAATGTGAACTAAACCTTATCATCTTGGTATATATAAGGATCAATGAACAAGCTTCTGAAGAAGTGCATAAGAGCAATCAAAAGCCTTATTGAAACAAATGGAGACTACACTTCCTAGGAAGAATAACCATGATTTACAAGAGAATAACAATTATAACTTATTATATTTTTTGGAAACATAGGGATGAAATAGAATATTACATATCTATAAAAATTTTGTTAGGTAATCTTTTTACATATTTTGTAGGATACATTTTTATATTTACATATAGGGAAACATAAATATGTAATGGTTTGTCAGATATATCTTGTATGTTCATATATTAGTCTACCCAGGATATCTTCCATTCTCAACACCCTCCCATTATTTTGTTTTTATTGTTGTTTGGTATTATTGGACCTAAAATTTTACTAGTATAGGGAACTCTTGATGAAGAAATTCCATTTACAAAATCAAGTCTATAAGTGCTTTACAATTTAAATTCTGAATAGAGTTTTGGAGCAGCTTACAGGAATTGTCCATGTTTAAAACAGCTACTATGTGTCCAGATGACTCTGGATGTGGCCTACAGCTGGCTTGATTTCATCTATTATTTGTAATGAAGAATTTGATTACTCTTGGGTGCTTCTATAGAGTCCTGTTCATTTTGCTAATATATATCACCTGATATTTTATTAGATCCTTTCTTTGGGGAATGTTGTAATTACATTTTAAGCTACTTAGTGAAGAATCCTTTCTTGTTCATCTCTGAAACATGAACACTAATCACGGTTTAGTATTTGTTTCTTTGTTTTCTTGAAGGATATAATAAAACTCTGAAGAACAGAGTTGGATCTAGGGAGTAAGAAAATAAAGAATGAGATCTTTCTTCACATGACACATGAAAAATATCCTCTAATCAATTTCATTTGAAGAAGTTCTCTTCTTTTCTCCTTTTCTTCTTTCCTCCTTTTTTCCCTTCCCTGCTACATTTTACCTTCTCTTCCTCACTTTCTTCCATCCTTTTTCCTCCTTACTCCCATTTTCCTTTCCTCCTTTCCTCTTTCCCTTGTTCCCTTCCTCCCTTCCTCCCTCCCTTCCTTCCTTCTTTCCTTCCTTTCTTCCTTTTTTTCTTATTCTTTTAAACTGGAAAGGTAAGATCAGTATTAATAAGAAAGAGAGAGAGAGAGAGAGAGAGAGAGAGAGAGAGAGAGAGAGAGAGAGAGAGAATAATGGCAATGACTTATCCTCATCCCTGACTTATCATGAGTTACTGAGTACTAATTCCTATCCCTAGCTATGCAAGCTCTGATGCCTTCTGTCCAAATATGTTAAAACATTAATAATCAAATTTTCCTGTTTTTTTTTTAATTTTCTTTCTCTATAGGCAGCCTACTTCCTCCCCCTAAATGTTCATAAATGCTTGGTCTCTAGTATGATATTGGACAAAAAGGAATAATATATTTTAAACCATTCTTTCACTTCCCTGTTATATTGAATGTGATGTCTCAATATGTTTTATTTTAATGACATTATAGTGATATCTAGATGGTACTATGGATAGAGCATGGAGTCTGGAGTCAGAAAGACCAACATTCAAATTGGCCTTAGAAACTTACTAATTATGTGACTCTTGTTAAGTCACTTAACTCTGTGCCTCAGTTTTTTTCATCTATAAAAAGAGTTGGGGAAGAAAATAGTAATAAATTTCAGTATCTTTGCCAAGAAAATCCCAGAAGTGGCTGTGCTGAATCAAGCTAGACTGAAATGACTGAAAAAAACAACAAAATGGCATTGCACTGTATGAGTTTACGGAGTCTCTACTGGTGAAAAACAATTGGCCTAAATCTGGTATTGTATTTTTTTTTTTCCTCAAGAATTGAAGAGTGAGAAGTGTTTGAAGATTCTGTGATTTTCTTCCAACTGAAATCTCATTTAACAAAAATAGTGTTGAACATTCATTTTTTGGGGTAAGATTTTGAGTTTCAAAATTCACTCCCTGCCTTTCCTTCTCCAAAGTGGCAATCAATCATATATAGGTTATAAATATACAATTATTTTGAATATATTCCACCTTAATCATATTGTGAAAATAACATCAGAACAAAAAGGAAAGACCATGGGAAAGAGGAAAAACAAAACAAAACAAGAAGCAAAGCAAAAATGAAAATAGTATGCTTAGATCAGAATTCATGGCTCTTTGGATATAGATAACATTTTTCATCATGAGTCTTTTGAAATTGTCTTAGATAATTCTACTGCTGAGAAGAACCAAGTTTGTCATAGTTGATCTTTACACAATTTTGTTGTTATTTTGCACAATGATCTCCTGAATTCGCTCACTTTCATATTATGGTTTCCAGATTTTTCTGAAATCTGCCTACTCATCATTTCTTATACCACAAAAGTATTCCACTATATTCATATACTACCACTTGTTCAACCATTCCCCAACTGATGGACATCCACTCAATTTCTCATTCTTTGACAACACAAAAAGAGCTGCCATAAATGGCTTTTATACAATAGGATCTTTCCCACTTTTTGTATGATCTCTTTTGGATGCATATCTAGTAGTGGTATCGTTGATTTAAGGGTATGCACAGTTTTATAGCTCTTTGGGCATAGTTCCAAATTGCTCTCCAGAATAGTTCACAACTCCAACAACAGTGTTCCTTTTTCCCCATATTATTTCCAATATGTCATTTTCCTTTTCTGTCTTATTAATCAATTTGATAGGTAGGAGAAAGATTTCAGAGTTGTTTTGTACTTCTCTCTAACCAATAGTGATTTAGATCACTTTTTCATATTTCTTTGGATAACTTTAATTTTTCAGCTGAAAACTATGTTCATATCCTTTTCCCATTTATCAGTTGGGGAATAACTTGTATTCTTATAATTTTGACTCATTTCCTTATATAGCTAAGAAATAAGGCCTTTATCAGAAACATTGGCAGTAGTTTTTATTTATTTATTTATTTGTTAAATGGGGAGTTCTTATCCAGAACTAGAGATTTGGGGTTTAGCAAACAGTAGATTACTATTGTTATTGACTCATGTGTTTCATGTACTTAACCTGTTCAACTGATCCACCACTATATGTCTTAGCCAATACTAAATAGTTTTGATGATTGTCACTTTATGATGTAGTTTTTGATCTGGTACAACTTAACCATTTTTTGCATTTTTGTATGAAATTTCTCTTCCTATTTCTTGCTGCTAAACTTTGTTGGTAATATGTAGAAATACTGATGTTTTCTGTATTTATTTTATATCCTTTAACTTTGTTAAATCTGTTAATTGTTTCAAATAGTTATTTTGCTGATTGTGTAGGATTTTCTAAACATACCATCATATCATCTTCAAAGAGTGATAGTTTTGTTTCTTCACTGCCTATGCTAATTCCCCCAATTCCCTTTTTTCTTATTGCTAAAGCTAGCGCTTTTAAATTTTTATCAATTATTTTATGTATATTAACTTTTAAATACATATTTCTTTATGAATCATGCTGGGAGAGAAAAATCAGAACAAAAGGAGAAAAACATGGGAGATGGAAAAATACCCAAAAAAAAGAAGAGTACATAGCATGAATTGATTTACATTCAGTCTCTATAATTCTTTTTCTGGATGTCCCTGGCATTTTCTATCCAGAGTTATTGGGATTACTTTGGGTCACTGAACCACTGAGAAGAACTAAGTTTTTAATAGTTGGATCATCACACAAGCATGCTGTTACTGTGTACAATATGTTACTGGTTTTGTCTGTTTCATTTAGAAATCAGTTTATATAAATCTTTCTAAGATAAAGCTAACACTTCTAATACAAATATTGAATAATGGTAATTAAAATGGACACCATTGGGTTTCAGGGGACATTGCCCCAAGCTTCTTTTACTTGGGGCTAAGGACCTGATCACTGGCTTTGTGTGCTGTAGCCTCCCTAATTATAATTATACTTCTTGTACCAGGGGTTCTAGGGCTAGCAATTTGCCTTCTGTGCTGGCATGTGAAGCCTCACAGCTGACCGATTTTGTCACTGGCCTCTTGAAAAGGTACTGAGAGGTCTTAGTTGCTATTTTATGCTGTGACAAAAACCCTCCCACTTGCCTGCTGGATAATATTTGCTCGGAAATCATTCATCTTTTACTCAAGTAAGACAAATCTTTACTGAAATCCTTCTAAGTTATTTTAAGCTGGAAAATTGTTTCACTCCATATTTTTGCAGATTCTGTCACTCCAGAATCCACCTAAAGCCTTGGCTTAATGTCATTTCCGAGAGAAATTGGGAGATTCTAAACAACTTCCTAGTTCTTTTTTATCATTTTGGCTCTACCTTCTGGATTTTCCTGATTAATTTTTTTTCCCTACACATTTCTGTCACATGGATAATCATAGAACTATTCTAATACACAACACTGCTTCTCAATAAGGATGAGCTTGTAAGGTTTAAAATATTGCAAAAGTATAAAGTACTTGTTTTCTCCTTTCAGTGAAAAACACAGTATATTCTAATTCAAAAATTGTAATTTTATGCTGCTGAATTTAGACTAATCTGTATTGTTCTTATTATATCAGGCATTTATAGTTTTAAAAAATCAAAAGAATTTATGAAGAATGAGGGATGACTCTTCTAAAACTGAACTTTAGTCAAACTTTTGGGAAGAATGTAGAAATTTTTTTAATATAAACATTATACAATATTATGTCATGAAAAAATATGAAGAAGAAGAATATGCATGTAGCTATCAGGTCCTACTAATAATAGATAATATGTATTTAAATTTTAGCAGTTTATAGTTTTCAACAGAATACTTGGTAATTCAGTAAAAGTGGATAAGGATTGAAAGGGATGTTGAGGAGAGAGTGTTAGTAAATGTGGAAGAATAGAAAGACAAGGAGTAAGCAGGGAGCCAAGGATACAGACAGAAACATTACTGAAATGCTATTCATAGAGAACATGAAGGGGAGTAATTATATCATAATTGTATTCTACTCCTGTATATGCCGTGATAGGCGTGAGGAACTAAAAAAATAGAATAAAATGAAAAGTAAAGATGACTAGTGAGGAAACATGTAACAGTGTCTTTATGTGAGGTAAAAGCTCAGTAATTTATGTGAGTAAAAGCTCAGAATGTCTGAGTTCAGGGTCTCTGAAATAAAATTCCATTACTCTTTAAAGCTTATAAAGGGCTTTACACCCCTATTGCAGGATTTGATTCTTATAACCTGTTAGATAAGTATAATTGGTACCATTATCACTATTTTATAGATGGGGGAAATAAGACTTGGGAAATTTAAATGATTTAACCACAGCCACACAAATAATGAGCCCAGAAGTATTCAAACTTGTTTCTCCTGCAGTTTTCTTTCCACTATACTATGATTTAAAACTGATCCTTCTTTTCCCTTCCCTCCCTTTCCTTTCCCTCTTTCTTTTCCTTCCACGGATTAAGATTCAAAGTATGACCATACCCCTTCCTGAACTTGAAGGGACTGAAAGAATTTATTGACTACAGTGTAAAAAGCAGCATCAATTTAATTTGCCATCTGAATTTACTGGTAATGATGGCAAATAAAAGGAAGATTAAAAATCATGGGCAGGAATAATAGAGGAAAATCAGAGGATGTTCCGAAGGTAAATGAATGATAACATGAAAAGGGTGATGTGGACAAATGAAGCAAATTTTAAAGGGGAGATGTTGAATAATTGAGGCAGAGAAAAAGTTTATAAGTGGTAGAAGGGAATCAAGGAACTTGACACTCCTGATTCTGTAAGGCAAGCTTTCTATATAATAATACTGATTCTCAAGTAAGGCATTTCAACTCTCTGGGCCTAAGTTTCTTAATCTGTAAAATAAGAATTCGGGAATAAATCATGCCCAAAGTCCAAAATATCTTTAAATTCTATATCCCACTAATTGATTGTCTCTCAGGACAGTATCATAAGCTATTCTTTAAAAACTTTACTCCAATATGTAGAAATATACCAGTTAGAATTAAAAGTATCTCTAAAATAGGATAGACTCATTTTCTTAAAATACTCATATTAAGACAGTTATGCCATTTTCTTGTGAAACATGTGCTTTTATGTCAATAGTCTTTTTTTTTAATTTTACCTTCTCCTTTCATAAAAAAAAAAATCTTTTGAAAATAGCAGCACAGCAGAATTTCAGAGCTGATGAACCTTGACTATCTAGTCTAATCTATAAATATAATGTTATCCTTTTGAAGTGAATTATAAATCTACACTAATCTGCACTAATATCCATGAACTTCTTTCAGAACTAGAGGAAAGTCTCTGTTGCACTGTGTAAAATAATTGTGGAGGCTTACAGTTAGGAGTAACATAAGATGACAAAGCATGTATGAGTTTGATCTCATTCATAACATGGTGGTTGGCATATATTTATACTTAATAACTATAATTTAATGATTGATCTGAATCAGCAAAGGAAATAAACACAGCCATGAAATCATGAGCTAACTGAAGTATTCTAAATCAAATCTTTGATATGAGAATAATATCATCTTTTAAGTATTTTTCTATTTATTGGTAAATTTATCAAGACCACATTGTGTAAAATTTCTTTCTACAGAGGCATCTTGGGGTAATAAACAAAAGCCCTGAAGTAGTCATCAGGAGACCTGGTTTCAAATTATATTTCCAACACTTAACATCTGTGTAATTCTTACCCTCCCTTAACTTCAGTTTCTTAATTTGTAAAATGACAATAATATTGGCAGGACCCCATAGGATTGTTATGTTTCAAGCAAGAAAACATATGTAAAATAATTTGTAAACTTAAAGCACCTTATAAATGTTATGTTATTATTCCACAAAGTTTTACCTATATTTGCTGAATCCACTGTCTATAGGCTTAACAAATTTTATAATAGCATATAAAAATGGAACAGTGTGTCTTTAGAAGAAAATGATCCTATAATGTTCTCTTTGATGTATTAATTCATCTTTTAAATATAGACATTAATGAGAGAAACTACTTCTAAAAATTATAAATTCTCATCTATAATCTCTTTTACATTCCACAAAAATGTCATACATGTAGAGTTCCAAAGAAACTGTAAATACTTTTGTTTCTCAGAAGTAATATATTAGACAAAATTTAAAAAAAAAAAGACACATTCTTAGAGAGTGGTTCATATATTAAAAATGGAATTAAAGGCTACTTGCATAACAGATACCTTCAATGATTTAATTGATACATTGAGATCATTCTAAATTTGTTTAAATTAGAATTATATTGCATTACACTTGTTCTTGTCTTTAAGAAGTTTTGTTTTAATTCTTAATATTAGATAATCATCCATCTCCTTTGTTTTTCCATTATGGATTGCCAAGTCTACAACACAGTGAGTGGATTAAATTTGTTACTGTTTGTCTTTCACTGATGAAGAAGTCTTCTTTTGATGAAAGACATCACAGAAGATCTCTTGATTTGCATGTGATTTGGATTTAAGTGAGACACTTTCTTCCAAAGCCATCACAGACTTTGTGAAGACAAAAGACAAAAATCAGGGTGACTCAGGATATATTGAATGACCACTCCAATGTCTGACTAAGCTCTAAAGTTCCACATTACCTACTTCAATTGATTTCATGGACACTAGAACAAATTGTTTTTATCTGCCCATTCTATTTTGGAGAAAGTCTTCACATGCTTGGGGTAGACATCTCCCTAACTTACTGGCAGGTTTTAGGTATGCCAGTTACCTTCAACCTGGCTTAGCCCATTTGTAAAGGTGGTTTCACAAGGGGATGGTTGCTGGATAATAACTTCTTGGAGCCACAGTTGAGGCTTAGTAACCAGTTGGAATCAAAGGTGAGTGAGCAGCTCCAAAAAGGACTCAGCAAGTCCTCATACCTAAGATGTCAGTTCTCCCTTATGACCTTACATACCATGTTAAGGGATGGATTACTACTTCAGATGGACAATGAATTAAGTCTAAAATTGAATAGAATGATAAAAAAGTTAAATGTGCATCACAGCACATTTATCAAATCTAAATTACGTTTTGGGTTCAAAGTCTCCTTTTGTAATATTGATAGACTCCTGTGATATGTTAAAAAAAAAAAGACTATTAATCAGTGTACATCACAGAATCTTAGAAGCACCAAAATTTCAATTGACTCAAAGGGTAATGAAAAGGCAAATAAGTATAAGTAGGCTTCAGCATATCACTTATAATAATTTGTTTTACAGAAATATCACAAAATTCATCATCAAGGACATATATAATTGGAAAAGTAGATAAATGGATCTTTTTGGACAATTAGTAAAAGGAGCTACACAAAGTTTCTCAAGATGAGAAGAAATAGAAGGGTTGCCATCTGCAAGGTTGAAAAGCAGACCTACACTCATGAGATTACTGATCAATACAGATATCTAAGTAACATATTTCTATAGAACTACAGAACATAGACTTGGGAGAAATTTTGGAATTCTACTATTTCAACTACTCCCTCATTTTCCTCATATGAAGAAATTGAAACCCATAGAAATAGAATGCTTTTGCCAAGTTCTAATAAGTAGTCTTCAAAAAAGTGAACATATGAACTCAGATCTTCTGACTCACTATTTAGTCAGAATCTTTTCTATTCTGCCACTATACTTCTGTATAATAGGGGGAATAAAAAGGAAATTAAGAAGTTAACAATATCACATTTGTATATATATATATATATATATATGTATGTGTGTGTGTGTGTATATATATATATATATAATATATATATATATATATATATATATATATATACACACATATACAGACTTGCACACAGTTATAACTACTAAATATTTTCAGGATTTGGAATATATTTAAAAAAACAAACAAACAAACAAAAATAGGTTGATCTGCAACTATTTTGTCTGGAATAATATTTTTCTGGGCAATGAAACATTTGAGCAATTCATAATTAATAGAAATGAAATTTCCAGAATATCAACGAATGAATAATAAACAATGAAGGTTTAGTATACCCTTCTTATAATGTTATTCAATGATGATTGTTTTGAAGTTGTCTAATATGTAATTCTTAAAAATTATTATCAAGAAAAATTCTACAATTCAGGAGCAGAGGTTCCACAAAAATAAACAAATAAATAACTTCAATGAAGCTTGATTGTTTGAATTTTTCAACAACAGCAACAACAAAGTCTAATACATTGGCAGCTCCCTTTGCTTTTCATCATAAAAGTATCATAAAATATTTTAATTGGCTTTACCCAGGTTACAGTCATTCTGGATCAGAATAATTACTTAGCTAATTGTTTTTATTATGTTGATCCTAAGCACTAGTATAAAGAGAATCTTTGTGTTAGCATATTCTGTGAGTTAATTAAGGTAGCATAAGCATTGTATGTGATGTGCTTTAGAATTTTTTCCTGCCTTGCCTCTCTCTTGATTCTCTATTCCTCTTGACATTGAAGGAATATTTGTTTTATATTTAGAATTCCAAAGAAACTACTGGTTCCTCATACCTTAGAGGGAAAATCCCCTTTATCCCATAGATCCAATTGACTTTATATAACCTAATGTCTAAAAATGCCAATGAGGCCCTATATATTCAGATGTATGTATATATACATATATATGTATATACACACATACATATATACACGCATTTATATATAATCTTCATCCTACTTTATCCCATCTGTTTTAACATCGCTTTAGTAGCTAAATCATCTTTAGCAGCATATATTGGAAAACAATACATTAAATACTATGTAAGTTTAGAATTCCTTCCCATAGTGGAGACTGACACACTGAAACACGTACAATATTGTGAGTTTAAATAAGCTATAGTCAAGAACTGATTGAAAGGTAGAGAGAGTGATCAATGAGGTATCTTTAAACAAGCAGAAGTTAGCAATCAAAATAAGCCTTGAAGGTGATTTGTGTGATTTCTGGTATGCAGCTGCCCATCCTGCAGACTACTCCAAGAAAGGTAACCCAGCTGCTTCAAGTGAAGAACTGCAACAATGAGAATCTTGTTCTCTAAGAGACAAGGGGATTACTTGTTGATGGTCTGGGTTGTATGTGAGGCCACACACACATATGCCACAGGAAATCCACAGGGATACATGAGAATATAATGGTATCTTTTAAAACTCAGACTTAATCCACTGAAGTAGCTCATCAGTCATTAAACAAAGGTAGCAGCACTGCATTTTCTTTATGGAAATAAGATTCTACAATACATCCATAGGTCCATATGACAGGCGTGCTTAAAGGTAACTCATTTTCCTAAACAAAAGGATAAAAATGGTTTTATTCTTTTCTCTTATATATTTATGTCTAAAATAAAAAAATTAACTGAATTCAATTCAAAAATCATGTATTTAGTAAGTGCCTACTGTCTGTAAGATGCGAATTAGATTGTCATTGTGGATGGAAGCCACTAGGGAGATAGGAATAAAAAATAAGACATTCCCAAGGAATACAATAAAGTAGAGACAACTACCATACAAGATAAAAGATGAGAATTCAAATTTTGTCACAAATGTTTCCTAGCTATATGACTCTACAAAAATCACTTAACTTTTCTGTTTTACTCAGCCTCAGTTTATTGATCTCTAAAAATAGAGTTCTAGCCTCAATTCTCTTTAAAATGTCTTCACTATTCCACTCATGATGCTACTTTCCAGGTGCTTTTCTAAACCTTTTCAGCTGTCCTCAAACCTTCCATGACTTCCTTCCTTTCATCCTCTCAACTGAGAACCTTGTTTTGTATTTTATAGGAAAAAAGAGATCATTCACTGAGAGCATTCTCTTCCACTCTCTGCCTCATATGCTATCATTCAAATATCTTTTGCTATGATGTCCATCTAACAAGAAAAGATGGTCTTACTCCTTACTGAAGCAAATTCCTTTATTTATATAAGTGATCCCATTCAATCCTATTTCCTATAAGAGATTGCCCCTTTTGGCATCATTTAACCTTCAATCTCTCCCTACTTACTGGCTCCTTCCCCATTGCCTACAAACATGTCCACGACTCCTCTCTCTTCAAAAAATAAAACAAATCCTCAATTAAACATTCCATCTGTGTTTTCATCCTGTAGCTCTTCTTCCCTTGGAGTTATATTCCTTGAGAACAATATCTTCAATGACTGTGTCTACTTTCTCTTTTCATTTTCTTCATAAGCTTCTATAATCAGCTTCCAAATTCACCATTCCATTGAAATTACTAGTGTTCTCCAAATTGCAAAATTCAGTTGACTTTTTTTAGTCCTTATTCTCCTTGACTTTCTGCAGACTTTGATACTGTTAATCACTTTTTTTTTTTTGCTAAGGAAATTGGGGTTAAATGACTTGCCCAGGGTCACACAGCTAGGAAGTGTTAAGTATCTGAGATCATATTTGAATTCAGATACTCCTGACTTCAGGGCTGGTGCTCTATCCACTGCACCATCTAGTTGCCCCCTTTAATCACCCTATTCCATTATACTCTCTTTACTCTGGGTTTTGGGGACATTCTTCTTTTTTATTCTCCTACCTATCTTAACTTTTGCTCAATCTCCTTTGCAGAATGCTCATTCAGGTCATACTTTCTAACAGGATTTATCTTTCAAGGCTCTGTACAGATCCTCTTCTTCCTTTCTCTCTCTATAGTACTTCACTTAGTTAAATCATAAGCTCCCTGGATTTATCATCATCTTTTTGCTGATAATTCTCAAGCCTACTAATTCTGTCTAAAATCTCTCTGTCAATTTCTAGTACTGCTTCTTCAAAGGCCTTTCAGACATCTCAAATTGAATTTCTGGTAGACATTTCAAACTCAACATGTTCCAAACTGAACTGATTTGTTTTCATTCTAAATCCTCCCTTCCTCCTACTTTCCCTGCTCATAATTTGTGTAGCATCCTTAACTCCTAGCTCTCATTATTGCTGTATCTAATCTATTCCCAAGATTTATCTATTTTACCTTTGTTATGTCTCAAATAGATCATTTTCTCTGATATGATTACCAACTTAATATCTCATTTTTGGACTACAACAATATCTTACTGATATAAGTCTGTCTGTATTCAGCTACTAATTTATTTTTTCTAAAATGCAGGTACTACTACCATGTTCCCTCAATAAATCTCGGTACTTATTTATAAACTCCAGGATCAAATACAAAATCCTCTGATATTTGAAACTCTTCATAACTTAGTTTCACTGTCATCTTCTGATTTTTTTTTTTTGGTCTTCTTAACTCAATACTAACAAGATTTTTTTTTTACACTGGCTTTCTTGCTGTTACATAAACATAATGTTTCATTTCTTGGCTCTAGGCATTTTCTCTGCTGTCCTCCATGCCTACAATTCTTTCCCTCCTCATTGTTGCTTCTCTGGCTTCTTTGAAGACCCAACTAAAATGCTATCCTCTATAGGAAGTTTTTCTTAAATCCTTTAATTCTAGTATTTATTTGGTGTTTGGCAAAAATATTTGTTTATTTCTTGTTTCCTCCATTAGATCTTAAGTTCTTTGCATCAAAGAATTTTTTTTTGCCTCTATTTGTACCTCCACAACTTAGTACACTATCTGACTATTCACAAATGTTTCCTAACTTATTCTTCTTGTTTTAAACATAGAGTTCCATAATCTTCAATGGCAAGTACATTAGGTAGGACTAACAAAATGAACAGCACAAATGAGAAAAAGGGAGATGGATTTTTTTAGCTGAAGAAAATGGGGACAGTTCCATAGAAAAATGGAGCTTGAATTGTACCATAAAACAAATAAAGGATTTTAAAACCTAAGATGTATAGTATGCATTGGATAAAATATACTCAAAAGCAAGACAGGAAGGGAGAAGACTAGGAAAATTCATAATAAAGGCATGGCTAAGAAAATCATATCTAAAATATGATTATTTGGACTACATCATAAAACATAGAAGTAATCAACTCTTGCCTACAGAAAAAATTATTATACTTTACTATGATGAATATAAGAGCTTTATTAAATAAAAACTAAGAGAAAAGCTAAAATTTAGAAAGGTGTTTAACAGTTAAGCACCCAAAAATTCACAAGAGAAGAATATCGACAAAAAGGTGAATAATAAAACCTATGGCTAAAATGTTCATATGTAAATCCACAAAGTTTAAGCAACAAAGAATATGAAAACTACAATTCTTAATGTAGAAAGACAAATTCTACTTCAGAGATGTCATGGACACTTGATAGAATAAGAACAATGATTGCAATATGACTATCTTTTATTTAAAAAAGGATAAATTAAAAAGAAAACAGTAGTAGTATAGATGAGCTAAGTATGTTCAGAATACTCTTGGGAAGGAACCCAAGAATCAAACTGGAGAAAATACATTGGATAATCTTTATGTAAATATTAACAGAGAAAGAAAACAGGACTAATTTGGCCATCAGTGTATACTAGAGATTACTTAGATAAAAAAAGAAGAAATACATGACTTCAGGACAGAGATTAGAAATTAGACACAGAGACTTGATATGTTAATAATGGGAGACTTCAATTATCCAGATATCTGTTAGAATGTTCTCTTAAGCCTATGCAGAGCAGTTAAAAACTTCTTGATTTGCTTTAAATTGATTCTCCAAAAAGTGGAGGAAACACAAGGGAAATTAAATTATGGATCTGTTTTTTGCTAAGAAGGAAAAATTGTTCCTGATCATAGAAATGCTAGAAACTTTTAGGAATACAATCATTACTTTTTGGAGTTGGTAATAGAGAAAAAAGGAAAATGAGTCTAGCCTGACATGTATCCTAGAATTGTTTAGAATTGATTTTTAAGAATTAAGAATCCAATATGGTATAATGGGGGAGGGTGAAAGCAATAAATTTGAAATTAGAGGACCTGAATTCATATCCCACTTCTGCTACTTACTACTTGTAAGATAATGAGCTCATTAATTAAACTCTCTGGGACCGTTTTCTCATCTGCCAAATTAAGGAGTTGGACTACATGGCCTCTGAGGTTACCTAGCTTTAGATTCATGCTGCTTCAATCCAATGAGTTATTAAAGTAAATGTTTTTTTTTTTTAATCCCTTTGTGTCAACATCCAATTAGTCATTCATTGTCCAAAAGGAAAAAGCCAATAAGTCCCACTGTATTTGTACAGGAGTTTGGAGTTCTAGATAGCAAATGCTTATCCCTTTAAGCTGCTTTCCACAAATGATTCCATGTGGTACCTGAGGGACATATTACTTATGGTAACTAATTCTACTTCTCTTCTTTTTATCCTTTTTTTCTCTAGTAATATTACTGCTAGAACCAAGAAAGTATTTTCTCCCTTTAACAGACTCATGAAATCTTTATTTGAAAGAACATTGACTATCAATGTTTTATTCTTCCTTTCATTTTCTTTATGACAGTCTTCTCAGTGAGACTAGGAATCTCCTTTTTTTTTCTTTCTTATCACTGTTCTAACATGATTCTTCTTTGCCTTATCTAATTCCTTTCTCAGATTTCTTCATTTCCTCAGCATATCTTATACAACAATACCGTTAAATCACATTTCCATGTTTAATAAACTTTTATTTGTTAGTGTCAATGTCATCCATATTAAAATGTCATATCACAGTAACTTTCTTTATAACATTTCTAGAGAAGTGATGCCAAATTCAAAAGAAATGAGGGTCATTAATCTATACCTAAGGATTTCTGTGAGCTGCATACGGACTTAATTTTAAAATGTAATGTTATCTATGTTTAATTACATTTTAATTTATTTTGTTAAAAATTTCCTAATTACATTTTAATCAGCTTGACTGAACTCCGGAGAATTGTTGCCATGTTGCTTTTGAAACCTTTGGCTTAGAAATGGATTGACTGTGAAGACCATAGAATCAAATTCCCTCATTATACAAATGAGGAAACAGACCCACAGAGGTCATGTGGTTTGTTCCTAGGTGAGCCAAAACTTCCTGATGCTAAAATTCTCATTTCCACTACAACATTGGAGCTATATGAATCTACATCTTTCCCTGATTACCTGGTTATGCTTATAGCTGTATTTTTTAAAAACTTATAAGAAGAAATTTCTTATAGTAAGAAATTAATTAAATATTGTAATTTAATTTCTGGACATAAGAAATACTAAAATGTTTACTGAATGAATTAATACTTAATTTAGAGGTAAAAATGTCTTATCCAAGTATACTTTTATTAACAAAAGGTATGGAAGCTAAACTAAAAAAGATAAAAATTTCACTTAAAAGCTTAAAAAGGACATTTAAATTAAGAAACAAAATTAAATCAAAAAATAAAATAACTAGAATTAATATATTCTAAGCATTTACATGAATCTCACCATATTTTGACAACCTTTTCAAAATATACAATTTTACCCAGAAAATCTTTTTCTGTTTTGGGGAAAAAATATCAACTTGCATTTTAAAAACTTTTCTGGGTAGCTTCCTGAACAAAGAAGTGTCAAGAACATATACAT